>NC_081295.1:154463586-154771304 GCF_030435805.1 Mustela lutreola
ACCCTTACACCCATCCTATTAATTCTGTACTAAACAAAAAAAAAAAAAAAAAAAAGGGAAAAAAAACCCAGAAAATATAAATCATACCCCTAAAGCACTAATACATCAGGCACCAAAATTACACAGCATGATGATGCATAATTACAGCACTTTCAAACAGCATTTGAGAGCGTGTCACAAGCGATGAAAAATGTAATTTATTTCTACTGACAGATATTAATTGCTCTGTGTTAGAAAATTCTGGAACCATTCCTGATATGCAGAAATGGTAACCTAAACGCCAGGAAAACAACTGCAGGGAAAGCCGCATAGTTCCAATCATAAAAGCTCCCATGGCATGAGCAAAGGCAATTTCTCAAAGAGGACATCTCTTGTGAAAATTTGTAAATCATTGCCGTGATACACAGCAAGAGGCTCAAATGTGGAGTTGCTTCCAACCCACTAAAGGGTTATTAATCTTGGATAGTGCTGGTTAATTGGAATTTAGGATTTTGCCTTGTTACCCCAGCAAACTGTCTTGATTATGGCAAAACTGGAACCTTCTGGATGGCAGGATACACGCATAATAGATTCTTCCTTTAAAACAGAACCCCGAATGGTCACAAATGAAATTCACTGGTGGTTCAGGAGGGCCGTGCTTTTCCCTCATCGCTATTATTTATTACTGTTACGTTTTCCCGATATTACTTACAGCTACCATTCCAGCTGACTGGTTCCCGTCTGTTCCCCCAGAGATTGTGGAATGTAGCAGCAGTACTGGCTTACGTTGGCTTCCACAGCTCGTGGGGCTAACACAAGGTGGTCAGCACAGATCTCGCGAGACTCTACTATCTTCAAGAGAAGCTGAGGTGAGGGCCTCCCACCTGCCATCCCCACCCCACCCCCCATTCCTGTGTCAGCACGCACACTCTGCACGCTGGGGGCCCGCCTAGGCCAGTCCTCCCTGCACAACACTGCTTCAGACTCCTTACTCTTGGGTACCATCTTTGTGTCTAAATTCTGCTCTACACCCTTTCATCCCAACTCTGTCAATAGCACCTCTGGTCTCTTAAAACCGAGGCCAGATTTCTTGAATTATCATTGAACTCACCTTATCCCTTGCCCTAAGACTCCTTATAATCTGGTACCATTTTGCTGTGCACATTGTCATCTCAAATCAAATCATTTTTCCAGGGTCTTTCTAAACTCCTTCCAATTTCTTTCTGTCACAACGATCAGACCATTCTCCCTAAACACATGACACTCCCCACATCAGACCACGGCACACAGATCAGTAATCTCCAGGGCCATCCCTGCAAACCTGCAGGTTAATGTCTAAATCTATCAGCTCCACGCTTTAGGCCCTTTGTGATCTGACCTCAATCTACCTCTTCCGACCAGGTTACTGCAATTCTGCGAACTGATATTGTCCCCTCTAACTACTGTGATCTATGAAATACAAACACAGAATAGCAAAGTTTTCCTGCCTCCACATTTTCATTCAGGCAATTCCCTGCAGTTCACATCCCCTGTTTTCCCCATTTTTTGATGTCAGAACGAATTCCAGGCTCTCTCTATAAAGCCATTCCAGCCCATAATGACTGTCTTCTTCCTACTACACTCACATCATTTTTATTAAATACATCCTTGTATTTGTTGTACGTGGGGGTCCTGATTCCAGCCGGATCACAAGCCCTTGAGGGCATGGACTACGCCAAATATTTCTGAAATCCTGTGCTCCGTGAATGCCTGCGGACAGCTGTCTGATCAGCATCTTTAACATGCAAAATCGAAAGGCAGGGGAGAGTACCATGCTGGCCACTGAACAAAGCCATGGAACCAAAGTGGTAAAGGGCAGTAACAGAAACAAGAATCTTCAGCAGAATAGAGGTCAGAGCCAAAAGGAACCATGTGAAAACATATGTGAATTCAAATATAGCTTGGCCAGAAGAGGAAGCCATGGTGAAAGCAAACAAGAGAGCAAAGGGATTTAAGGAGCAAGAAAAGGAAAAGCAGATGGTAGAGGGAGGAAGAGTCTGGAGCTACTCCAAAGCCAAAATGCAAAATTAAGAAACCTGACCTAACTGCACACACACACAGGACATGGCACTCGGTGATCATGGAGCACAAACATTTTACAGTACCTCCATCACGGTTAACAAATGTAACCCCTGCAAAGCCACAAAGCATGTCGTGAGGATTTAAAGAGGTTAATTTATTTAACTGTGTTCTTTTGGAACACACTTTGAGCTCAAAACCAAAATAGAATAACTGGAATTTTTTTTTTAAAGCGGTTTTGAAATTAAGTCATCCCACTTTAAATAACCCCATAGCAAAGACAAAATGGCAATGGAAATTTGAAAACAATTGGTATAAGTGATGAAAATAAGACAAATCAAACATGTATACGGCTAAAGCCAATAGGAGGACATTTATAGGTTTGCATGTATATACTAGAAAAAAGAAAGACTGAAAATCTACGTTCTAAATATCCTTCTCAAGAAGTTAGAAAAAGAGTAGCAAGCTATGTTCAAAGAAAGCCAAAGAGGGAAAATAATAAATACAAGGGCAGAAATTCAGTGAAAAATAAAACAAGTTCTATAGAAAGATCAACAAAGTCAAAATTAGTGATTTTGAAAGACTAAATTGATGGACCAAAAACAAAACAAAAAACGAATGGACCCAGAATTAGCAAGACTGATAATGAAAAATGAAAAGAAGTACAATTACCAACATGGGGAAATGAAAAATAGTACATTAATACAGACCCTATAGGCCTTTTTAAAGAGGATATAAGGAACAGCTTTGTACTAATAAATTTTAAATTTTTAGTGAACTTTTAAAACACAACTTACCAAAACTGATGCTGGAAAAGATAAAAAACAAACAAACAAACAAAAAAAACATAAATATCCCTATAGCCATGAAAGAAATCAAACCGAAATTGAAAACTCCAGGTCTAAGTGACTGCAGCAGTGAGATATCAGAAAGATAAAATATCATGGCCAGTTCAGACTTAATCCAATTTGGATTTGACCCAGAAATGCCAATTAAGTTTGATATCCAAAATTCAATGTAATTCACTGCATTATAAAGAACAAAGCTGGTGGGGGGGGCACGCCTGGGTGGCTCAGTGGGTTAAGCTTCTGCCTTCAGCTCAGGTCATGATCTCAGGGTCCTGGGATCAAGCCCGGCATCAGGCTCTCTGCTCAGCGGGGAGCCTGCTTCCTCCTCTCTCTCTGCCTGCCCCTCTGCCTATTTGTCATCTTTTTCTGTGTCAAATAAATAAATAAAATCTTAATTTAAAAAAAGAACCAAAGGGGAAATCATAAAAATCCTTTCAACAGAAACAGAAAAGTCATTTGATAGGATTTAAAACACATTCCAATTTTTAAAAAATCTTAGCAAACAAGAAAGGAAACTTCCCCTAATTAACAGAACCTCCTTAATCTGATGGAATGTACAAAAACTTAGAACAAACACCATTTTCATGGTGACTTACTGAAGACTTTCCTCCTGGTGTCAAGGAGGAGATACAGATGTCTGGTTTCACTGAGTCTATCAATTTTGTAATGGAAATACTAAAAAAAAAAAAGAAGAAGAAGAAGAAGAAGAAGAAGAAGAAGAAGAAGGAAAAGGCTGTAAGAATGAAAAGAAGGGGGTAAAGTAATTTGCTGAGGTCTGTGAGTTTTTCTGGCAAATTATCAAATGGGAGTGAACCAAGTTTCAAATTCCCTGAGTTTGTAGCCACATGGGACAGAGGTGAGGTCAACTGACACTCGCAACCTGTGTCCCAGAGGAGGGCGGTCTTATGGATCAGAGCCCGTAAGCCCATGGAGTCCGACACTGACTCGACTGGATTTGGACTGGACGGTGGAACACCCAGGTGGTACTGCAGAGATGGCCTTGGGAAAGATACCACATGCTCAGTGTCAAGAAGAAAACGTCACACTGGTGACATTCTAGTTCTCAATCCAGCTGTTGGCAACACAGGTCTGCTCAACTGGTCAAGATTCATCAGATCTGTGCTTAGGATCTGAGCGCTCTTCTGGACATATACATGAATGAAGAGTTGTTTTTTTGTTTTTTTTTTTAAACATGCCCATGTGTGTGTGCATGCGTGTGTGTGTGTGTGTGTGTGTGTGTGTGTGCAGCCCCCGTCCCCCGCAGGCAGTTGGATGCCCAGGTAAAGAAAAGAATCTCCAAATATCAGGGTATTTCTGTGAGTCGAAGTCTAAGAGAACAGAGCCCAAGAAAAAAAATAAATGACCAGAGCACAGTAAGTGGCCAGAGCCCATGTGGGAACAGGAGAGGAATTCATCAGAGGCTGGACAGGCTGCTTTGTAGAGTTTTGTTTGCAGGGAGCATGGCGGGGGGTGGGGGGTGGGCATGATTTAAGGTTGTGCTCCATCATTTACTGTGAGAAATTAGACATGTAAATAATCTTTAGTCCAAAGTGGCTTTTAAATCCTCTAATAATGGAAAATCCAATAGCGTGTAGACAGCCCTACACAAAGAACCATTTCCCATTATAAATTGAGGAAAATTCGTCAACCCTGGTTTGAACAGCCTCCGTTTTTTTAGTGACATCTTTTTCGAACTGATATCTTAGCAGCGTAGTGTACCAATTCAGGGGCCTTTCAACCACATGATGGTTCTCCTTACTATTATTAAATTATAATAAGATAAATTTTTCAATTTTCCCCACACAGCACCATATATAACACCAGCACGAATATTGGTTTCTCAAGCCAAGTAAGCGGTCTTGTCTCTAACCTGCACTTTGCCTTGAATTTGAATGAAATGCATCTCTTCCCATGGCTGTCCATGTACTTTGCCTCCTGGAGAGTGGTAGGGGCAGGCAGACCCTACTCACCTCTATGCCACTAGGAGATGTTTGAGCAGCAATCTGATTTCTTCAAGCTAATCTTGAAGAAGAAATATCATTAGTAACTGCAACGCCCAAATGCAAATAAAAGCACAAAAATAAAATACAATGTTCGGCAAGTTCATTCTGTCATCAAACTTTACAGAGAGCTCACGATGTGTTTGAAATCAAGCTGGATGGTGAGCTCACTCTCATCAGAGGGTTTTTGTGTTTTGAGGGCACGGGGCTGGCGGGACTGTGAAGGACTGTCAAGCAGGGAGCTCGGGAGACCCTCTAGAAGGCTGCGGTGGTCTCTGTGGAAAATAGGAGCTTCAGTCAGGAATGGTGAGGAAGGCCCATTTCGAGAGACTTTGAGAAGGCAGAACCGATGACAGTGGCCGTGACTGAGCGAGGGGCAATGGAAAAATCTAGGCCGACTCCAAAGTTAACAGGATCACAGTGACGGACAGGGTAACGTGAAGGGGATTAGAAAGGAATGGGCAGTGTAGGAAGCAAACAGCATCTCGGACAAATCGCCATGGGGAGCACACCATGTGACCCAAGCCCTCCTGAGCACCGCACCCTACACATCCCAACCACACCCTCAAACACACCCTTGGGGCACAAGCCCCCCCCCCCATCTGCACTGGACCTATCAGGACTGAGTCTCCAACAGCTCCTCCAGCCAGAGTCCCCACGCCACCACGTGTGCCCCCAGACTCCAAGGCTACAAAAGCAGGTCTTGGAGATGGTGGGGTCACCCAGGACACGCTTCTGTCCCTAAGTCTCTGAGATAAACCATTTCTCTTCAAACTGGACCCACCAGTCTTTTCCTTTGGTGTTCGAGCTCCCTGGGCTTTTGTAGGCTGTTTTGCACAGACCTCCCTTCCACGGGACAGACCTCCATTCTGGAGGACAGGCAGGAACTGCCCGTATCCTGAATCATCACTGCAAGCTGACAGAAGCAGTCGCTCCCACGGACCCCTGTCTACACACATGGATTACCCCAGGGTTCTGGCTTGATGGAACCCTGAGCCAGCAACTCTATGAGGAAAATTAAGCAAATAAAGACAATGCAGGGTTTGGACAGTATTTTGTGTAACATGTGCCAGTGGGGTGCTTGCAGGAAACCAAAGGTAGATATCTCGAGGACTGTCAATCCTTGCACGATGTGGGTTTGAACCACGCAGGTCTACCAATGGGCAGACTTTTTCCCCCATAAATACGATACAGTGCTGTAACTGTATTTTCTCCTTGTGATTTTAATACCAGTTTCCTTTCTCGGGCTTATTTGACTGTAGGAATACAGAATATAACACATATATAAAATACTTGTTCATTGACGATTCATGTTATTGGTAAGGTTTCCAGTCAACAGCAGGCTATTAGCTAAGTTCCACTCAGATTTTTGACTGTACAGTAGTAGGTGCCCCTCACTCGGCCCCCGCCTTGGTCAAGGGTCCACAGCAGGCAGATACGGGCCTTCACCTAAGACCAGCAGCTCAGTCTACAAGCAAGTTCCAATGTCTCGTCCAGAAGGAGGCTTTCGAGAATATGCCAAGGGCCTGTTAGTAAGGGCTTTGTGAGAATGAAAAATTAAAGCCTCCTAGTCACTTTAAGGAAAAACCCCAAATTTCGTTGTTTTGGGATCAATGGCCTTCAGAGTAAATGATAATGTTAGCTGTCACTATTATGATTTTTAAGAAAAAAAAGTACATGGGAACTTCTGAGCCCAAACAAGAAAGGATATAAAAATAATATTGTAAGATTAAACCATCAAGGAAAAGCTCCCTCCTCACAGAAGAAACAAACAAATTACAGCAATTCTCCACCGTCCAATAAACAATTCCTGAGCAATCCTTCCCCGTCCCTGCTCATATTAAATGCAATTACTATTCTAATTTGAAAGATTAATTAACATTTAACTATTTTGGCTTCAAAATGCATTAGAGATTTGAATGCTGAAGTCAGTCCTGGCTTTGCTCTTCTCCCTCCTTGCCCAGATGTGATGCCCAGAACTTCGTCTCTCGGATAAATATCACTTCCCAACCGTGGTGATCAGATTCAACCCCTCCCCCCCTTCTCAAAGCCTTTCACAGGGACTCGCCCTGCCACCTCCGTGTCCGGCCGTGACTAGACACACTTCTGCATCTCCGACCCTATGTGAGTCTTCACGAGACGGAAATCAACGAGGCTGACCCAGAAACTAACTGGCGTGAGAGACAATGAGTGCAGAATGCCATATTTTTAGAGTTTAAAAAAAATTTTTTTTTATTAGAAAATATGACATCTGCCCAGCTGATCTTTTCCTTCTGGCTCCTCCGACTCCTTCCTAAACCTGCCGACCCTTATCCACCCAACACTTCAGCTTTGGGCCCCGGACTCCTGTGGCAACTGGGTCTGGGAGAGGAGGCGGGGGAGGGGCAAGCAGCAAGGCAGCTCCCTGGGGCAGTGTGAGTGAACCATGGGGGCTCCCTGGCCCCCCACTGCCAGGCTCCCTGATTCCAAGTACTCCAGGTCCTCGTTTCTGGAGGAACATTTTGGAGATCAGTCCAAACTAACTCCTGGTTCCTTACACATGTGCTGCAATTAACCAACAGCCTCTTTGGACTGTTTTCGCCTCTGTTTTCAGGAATGCTCCATCGTTATTAAAACACTAAATAACCATAACCACGCTTCTAAGTTCGGACCTCAGGGTCAACCTGGGAATAAAGTCTGCAGAGAAATTCGATTGTTCTTCCAAACTAATTTCTAAAAATTAAACAGGAAACCAGCCTCACAAATGAAAGGCTGCCTCATCTCCATCTAGCTACCAGAGAAACTTTATTCCTTTGCGTCCTCCGTTCCAGAAAATGCAAATCTGTAAGGGGTGAGTCTGTCCATCTAAATGTTGCCGAGCGCCAGACTAATTAGATCTGGAATTCTGTTTTCGTGAGCAACCCTCACCCAATCAAAAATGCAATAAATCTCACATGCTTAAGGCAGAAAGCGCCAGGAAAAATATGGAGACTCTGTCAAGTGATGGCTTGTTTCTGCCCTGGGTGGCTACTCTTCGTCACACAGAGCGGTGACAGCCCACGGCACTCATCCGAGCACCAGACGGAACCAGTGAGAACTCTGGCCCCAGTGAGGGGTAAAGCGTGGCATTCTTCTTTTAATGAAAGAACAGCCATCGCCCCCTTGAGCCCCAACGTGTCCTTGGGCTAGGGTGTGACGTGGAGACCTTCCAACTGGATCTTCCCGGTAGCTGTGCAGTGAGAGGGGAAGAATCATTCACATTCAGACTGTACCGTGTTCACCTCCTACTAAAAACAACTTCAGGATTCTGAACGATCATTTCTCTCACACCCCTCATTAAGTACAGCTTGAATCCATTTTCTTGCTGTTATTTTTCGGTGTTCAATGACTGTGCATAATCCGCCTGTGTCTGTTTTCCATCTGAGATGTCGACACACTGACCCTCCTCCAGGGCTGCGCACACAGGTTAACGACGCCGGGGAGGCTGCAAGGTAGGAGGACGTCGGTGACAGGCGTAGGGCTCAGACCTTCTGTCTGGTCTCAGCTTCCTAGAGAACAGACACAGCGTCTCTCCCACACATCTGGGCTCTACAAAAGGACAACGTCTGATGAAGGCCACCGCGATCATGGGAAAAACTCTTGGCTCACAGGCCAGGACGCCTTGGCCATTAACCGTCATGGATTACACGACTTCTGGCATGCAGCAGACTGTGGGATACTGGGTCTTCCTATCAGTCTTCAGATCTATAGAATAGAAATTAGAACTTCCATCTATGAACAACACCTACCCCCACGGTGTTTGTGCCCTAAGACGAGCAAGGTAGTTAGAGGTGTAAGGGCTACACAGATGCTTTTTCATGCCGACTTCTCCTCGCCCTCCTTCTGAACTTGCTCTAAGAGTCGGGGCTGCCCCTTCTCTTCAAGGTCTACAGGTGCCCCCGGGGCTGCTTCTTCTGCACCTGACTTTGATGCTCACCTCTCAGCTGATGGCCTCGGCAGCTACCTCTGCAAGACAATCTTCCCATTTCCGTCTGGTCCGTGTACACCTACACCCGGTGCCGAACAGGTCCCTCTATCTCCACGTGCACAGCCTTCCCCTCCTCCCTGGTGCTCCCCCAAGAGTTACGGACACAGCCATCTACCCAAGCCCCTTGCGTGCCTCCTACTCTGGCCCGCCCTCCCACGTGACCTCAGCTCACAACCATTCTGTCTCCTACATATTTCTCAAACCATCCTCTCTCCCCTATCCGCCGTCAAAGATCGCCAAGTCCGACACCTCTCCTGTCCCGGTTCGCAGCAGACCACCCTGGGGAAGTCCTCCCCTTGCCCTGCCCCCATCCTCTCGGCCCAGCCCGGAACTCTACTGCACTTCAAGCTCCTGCCTTTGCCTGAGGCCTTCCTCCGGCCACAGACGCTCATTCGGACTGAACGTGGACAGGCCAGAGCAGCAGGGGAACCACGCTCAACCAGCGAAGGACAGGATTTGGCAGGCAGGTGTCTCGGTGTCTCACCCCTGCACAGGACAGTGTGGAGGTATGTCCCATATGCTCTCCCAGAAGATTCCAGCAGCAAGACGCTAGTTGTCTACAGAGGACCTGGGGCTCCTCTAGAGTACCCCACTCACAAGCTCCCCCCTCTTCTACATCAGACCCACCCATGCTTCTGGGGTCACCTCCCAAACGAACTTCTTGCACTCAAGTCCTTCTCTGACATCCTCACCTATCGAGCGACGTTTTGGGGAAACCCACGCAGATAAGCAGTAGCGAGAATGGCATCAGATTTCTTAACAGCAGCAATGAAGGAATACATTCAGAATGCTCAGTGACAAATACTAACAACCAAGAATTCTAGGTCTGTCCGAACTAAAAATTAAACACGAGAGCACGGAGAAGACATTCTCAGACACACAGAATGGGAAGCATCATAGAGGAAGAAATACACTGTGGCCTTGTCTGGGGTTTCTGGCGCAGAGCTCCCAACATGCTTGTAATTGCCTAATGTGAGCGATGTGAGTACGTTCAATATTTGGTCTTTTATCCGCAAATAGCTCCAGCTCCTAAAATAGTTCCAGAGCAGAAGTGAAACAGTGTCTTGCTATTTATAACAAGGTCTTTCAACCGCATCTGAGTTTAAGCGCATGAGCTGACTTCCAGTGAGCTCCTAAGGACGGGGGCTGGTGGCCAGGAGAACCAACCATGTGATTTGGAGGAAGCAAACTTCCGGTCCCATCGCCCACCCCCACACCTCCAGGGAGGGCTGAGGGGTTGGAATGGAGGTCATCACTCACGGCCATGATCTAATCAAGCGTGCCTTCCTCCTGAAGCCTCTATTTACAAACCCCCACATGGAGGGGTCTGGAGAGCTCCCAGATTGGCTGAGGCACAGAGATACAAGAAAGGCCCAGAAGCCCCACGTCCCCTCCCCTACTACTTATCCCCGCACGTCTCTCCCATCTGGCTGCTCCTGAGTTTTATTCCCCCCATACACCAGGGAGCTGGTAAGTCAGCTATCTTCCTGAGTTCTGTGGGCTGCGCTAGCAAACTGTCAGATCCATGGAGGGGTCCTCGGAACCCCCAATTAACAGCTGGCCAGTCAGACGTACAAGAAACAATCTGAACTCCTGGTTGGCATGGGATTTCCTCACTCTGACCCAGGACCCCATCTCCAAGAGGGCGCCACACCCCCTCTCTCTCCCCCTGCCATGAACTCTCCTTAAGGCTCCTCGTAGCCAGTAAGGGAATGAACACTGTGAGGCAGGTGCCAACCTACAGTGGCCTTGCCACCCGCCAGAATTCTCGGATCTGTCGGAAACCAAGAGCCTTCAAAAGCATGCTGTCGATACTCTTTGGCCATCGCTAATAAACGTGGTATTGGTCTTTCTGCACACACACAGACCATTGTGAACGCACACCGGCACACTGCTCATCCGTGGGACGGCGGACGACACTCCTGGGCTCTATGGCCCGGATGCGAGGTCCCATAGGCCCCAGACAGCATCCCACAAGAGACCAGAACAGCGGGTCCCAGCCTTGGCGGCCAGCAGCTCGTTGGATCAAACGCAAACTTCCTAACCCTGCAGCACTGGGGTTCCTTTATGAGCAAGACGGGGCTGGTACTAGCAGTAATGCCGCCTGAGTCCTAGGGCTGCTCAGAGGACTAACGAGACTGTAAACCCACGGTGCTCAGTCCGTCGGGAGCTGCTTCCATGAGCTGCGGCTCCGATCAGAAGCCCACGGAGAGGTGTGTCTCGCCGGACCTTCATCAGAAATCCCACATGCCTTGCAGCCCCTCAAGGAAGGGGTGCCGTGTGGCTCCACAGCCCAGCGCCCCTCACGCTGGGCTCCGCATGACCGTCCTCCTGCCAACACACTTCCACCACGGGGACCCAGAGTCCCAAGAAGCAAGGGACATTGGCACCAGAAGGGCTCCGCAGACCCTGCTGCAAAGACCGTGGCTTCGCTCTGCGTACGTAACCCAGCACTTCCCGGGCTTGCACTGGAGCTGGGCGCTCTTACTCCAAGAAAACCCTATTCAGAGCATGCAAACTGCTGCTCCGCGGAACCCACTCTAGGAAGCCGCTATAGTTCCCTGGCTGGGAACTCTACCTGGGGGTCGCCCAGGTGCTCTGGGTGAGGCTGAGGGGTCCTGGGGCAGTGCAGAGCGCCGGCAGCCTCTCCAAGGTCGTAGGAGCTGTCCTCAAAGACCTGGGCAGTAGTCGCCTGTTTCTCACGGGGTAAAAAACCCTTTGTGTTGGCACCCTTCCCAGTAAGCACCATGAAGCCCGGGAGACAGCCTCAGTCCAGAGGTGACAAATGTGTGCTTTGAACTTGGGCAGGGGCAGAAGGGACCTGTCAGCTTCGCAACCCGTAAAACACGCTTTTCAGTATGGACGAAATTTTCATTCTTTTTGTTTGTTTGTTTGTTTGTTTGTTTTTTAATTTCTTTTTTTTTTTTTAAGATTTTACTTATTTATTTGACAGAAAAAGAGAGAGAGAGCATGAGCAGGGGGGAGGGGGAGGAGCAGAGGGAGAGGGAGAAGCAGGCTTCCCGCTGAGCAGAGAGCCCAACATGGGACTTGATCCTGAAACCTTGGAATCATGACCTGAGCCAAAGGTGCCCCACGTCCAGGTGCCCCCCGGACAGCATTTTCAAGGGAATGTTACATTGCCTGACTTCAGAGAGACAATTTGGTATTATCATCCAGGAGTATAAAATAAGAATAAGTGGACAGCTTTAAACCTACAAAGCTCAAAGGTACTTTGCAGATATTTTCTCACTATTTTTACACCCCCATGGCGACGACATGCTACGTGGTGATATGCAACACTGGTTATATCTTATTTTGAAAACAACGAGGGTTCCTGAGAAGAATAAAAATAGCATTCGTACCTAAAACAGACCCCGGTGTACAGAGGCAACCCCGCATATGGTATGAGTGGGGAAAGCTCCCAGCCCTGTCTGTAGCACCACGCAGTATTAAGACTAAGCACGTGCAAGCAGAAATGCTATTTTCCCCACAGAAAAGAGGGATACAGAGGTGGATCAGCAAGAAGGAAAAACGTGCCAGCGCCCGGCGCATAGACACACTTCAGCATCCGCGAGTGGTCAATGGAGTTTGGTCATTGGAAAGGAGACGGGAATTGCTTCTACCTTACTGAGGATGGTATCTTGGTCAAGGTTTAATGCTGGTCCCCAGGAGAAACCAGGCTAGTGCTGAGCAGTTAGCACAAACGAGAGGGAACGGACGCATCCTGCAGATACAAAGCGCGGTACCAGGAAGCACTCAGTCCCTGTTTACTGAAGACAGGACCATGGCATTCTCAGAAAGGGGGCAGGGTTCCTAAGTCCATCAGGAGCAGCCAGATGGGAGAGATGCACGGGGCAAGAGGAGGGGACATGGAGCTTCTGGGCCTTTCTTGTATCTCTGTGCCTCAGACAGTCTGGGAGCTGTCCAGACCCCTCCGTGTAGGGTTTGTAAATAGAGGCTTCAGGAGGAAGGCATGCTTGATTAGATCATGGCCGTGAGTGATGACCTCCATTCCAACCCCTCAGCCCCCCTGGAGGTGTGGGGGTGGGCGATGGGACAGGAAGTTTGCTGCCCCAGAATCACATGGTCCTCCTGGCCACCAGCCCCCGTCCTTAGGAGCTCACTGGAAGTCAGCTCATGCGCTTAAAATTAAACTCAGATGCAACTGAAAGACCTTGTTATAAATAGCAAGACACTGTTTCACCTCTGCTCCAGAACTATTTCAGGAGCTGGAGCTATTTGCAGATAAAAGACCAAATATTGAACGTACTCACATCGCTCACATTAGGCAATTACAAGCATGTTGGGAGCTCTGCGCCAGAAACCCCAGACAAGGCCACAGTGTATTTCTTACTCTATGATGCAGAATGCCTGTTCTACACATTTCTATCGCTCTCGGACTTGTAGTAAAACATGACCCACATCCCACAGTCCACACTGCCTCTGAGATAAGTCACTGTGGACGAAGGAACGAAACACCCATGTGTCTCTGCCCAAAGGTGAGCGGGAGGCAGCAGACACCCACAAATCCGAAATCTAACAGCCGCGCCTTCCAATCAATGCCCTGCTTTGGGAATGCATCCTGGCACCTTCTTCGAGACTTTCTTCCCGTCCCTGACCCCCTCAGATGGTGAGGCTTGGGGGCACACATGTGGACTCCTGCCTCCTGTTCTATTCTTGGAGCCTCCTGTGCCTGAGCTGGTTCTTCTGCTGAACCCAAGCAACTTGAGTTTCTGTGCCCCGTGCTCGGACTGTGGGGACACACGGCAGCAATGCTCCAGCCCCGGGGTGGCGCAGCAAAGCACGCGCAGATTGTAGAAAATTCAGGCGTACGACCGCTCAAGGGCAGTCCCCCAGCCAGGTCAGAATATTCAGGCTTCCCCTCCCTGCGCTGCACCTGCCCCATCAGTCATCAGGAATCTGAACATGGGGAGTTCCTTAGGAACCATGACAGAACGATGCTGAGAATAAGCCATGAATGGAGTCAAGTGAGATACTAGTGTGGTTGTGTGTGGTTGTGTGTGTGTGTGTGTGTGTGTGTGTGTGCGCGCACGCACATGCTCCCATCCACAGAGTCAAACAAACTTCGAAAAAAACAAGTCTTGTTTTTGCTTACATTTTAAAATTCTGCTTTAAAAGGAAAAGCGTTTATAATGATCCATGATCAATGATCCATGATCAGTACCACATAAGCCGCAGCGGACAGACCCGCCCGCAGAAAGCAGTCTTTCCTATCTTTCCAAGGCGCCCTAAATCCACTGTATTTCCTGTGTTCCAAAGGGTTTAAAGACGCTGATTTTTTTTCACATGGAAGACAGTTTAAATATCAATGAATGCAATCAATCCCAAAATACAATTTCAAGACAATCATCATAACTACTTTGCTCACTGGTGGAAAGGGTATCTCAAGGCATTACGAATCAAGTGGAAAGTGTACAGAAAACAGGCTGGCCAGTTAAGCCGGTATTTAAATGCAGCACTAAAAATGCATTTCACACCCAACTTCATCCATCACCAAGCAATTTTACTTTGCATCTTGGCTACTAAAAGGAAATGGGATTTGTTTCCCTGAAGAAATATGTCACAGCTCTGCCTGAATTATTAAGCTTTACTATTACGGAAAGAAACAGAGTAGGAAAGGAGGGAAAAAAGAAAGAAAGAAAGAAAGAAAAGCAAAAGAAAGAAATAAAATTAGAGCCAGGTTGCCCTCTACAGACAGACACTAGCACTGTTCATTCATTCAGCACTAGACACCCAAATATGAGTACACAGCAACATTAAATAAAGACAACTAGTATGACTAAGCCCTCATGATAATAAAAATCAAGACAGCCTAAAAGAGTCTCTTCTCATTAACATGAGAACAGTATATAGGTAACAAAGGGCCGAAAATTTGCACAATTTAACATATGCTATGAGATGATCCGGATATTCATTCTAACTCTAAAATTTAACACTTTGAAAGAAAATTAAATCGACCACTTAATTCCAAATGTAAAATATGGGCAAGTAGAAAAAACTATGTTTCATCTCTGACATCAAATTCTTGCATTGTTTATTGGATTATTTGTATATATTGCAAAACGATCACCACAGTTAGTCTAGTTAACATCTGTTACCATAAGGACTCTTCACACGTACTCTGTTAGCAAATTTCAAATACACAATATGGAACTAAATTCTTGAATTTTTTTGCTCCTTATCTTGACTCACCACACACCTTCTCTTTCATTTTGCTTACAGTCTCATTGCTTTTACTTTTCTAGACACCAAGAGCCCTCATGAGAGAGGACTAGCCAAAAGCACACACTTAGATCTAATGACTAGAATAAAGGACATTAAAGTAAAAAAACAATTGCAAGGAAAAAATTGCAAGGATAAATGAATAGGAAGCTGAATTAAGGAGTGCAAAGAAGAGGGCTCTGACACTATAACCTGGGAAATTCCTGTAGCCAAAGACATCTGAATGGAGATCTTGTAGGGGGAAAGAGCTCAGTTGGACTTAAGCTAATATCCTTAAATTTGTCAAGTGACAATTTAGTCTACCAAACTGTACAAAATCTTTTTTTTTTTTCATTTTCCCTGGGGGGAAAAATGTTTTTGGAAGCCAAGATTCTTTTTCCAAGTTATATGTTATTTCTATCAAGAGGAAAAGATATTGGGCGCCTGGGTGGCTCAGTGGGTTAAGCCACTGCCTTCGGCTCAGGTCATGATCTCAGGGTGCTGGGATCGAGTCCCGCATCGGGCTCTCTGCTCAGCAGGGAGCCTGCTTCCCTCTCTCTCTCTCTGCCTGCCTCTCCAACTACTTGTGATTTCTCTCTGTCAAATAAATAAATAAAATCTTTAAAAAAAAAAAAAAAAGAGGAAAAGATACAAAATGCTTCATCTCAACTCTTACATACATTTCTGGATCATGTAAGTTTCTTACTGGGGGGGGGGGGGGTCCACTCCCTCAAACTGCCACTTGAAAGACACTAACAGGGGATGCCTGGGTGGCTCAGTCAGCTAAGCATCCGCCTGGGGCTCAGGTCATGATCTCAGGGTCCCAGGATCAGGTCTCACATTGGGCTCCCTGCTCAGTGGGGAGCCTGCTTCTCCCTCTCCCTCTGCCCCTCACCCCCACTTGTGCACATGCTCTCTCTCTCTCTCTCTCTGTCTGACAAATAAATCTTAAAAAAAAAAAAAAAAAAAAGACACCAAAGAGGTCCAGCAGTTAGAAGCCTACATTCTGCTCATCCCCAAAAGACACTGAAAAACAGACACTTAAAATAGGCGATTATCTAAAACAACTGCCAGGCTCTCCACAGACAAGAGAAGAACAGTGATGACCCTCCGCCTTTTCTGAGCACTTTAATAACATGTTTCTTGTTATTTCCACCCCACGGGTACCATTGTTGAAAAGTAAGAATACCTACGAAAGCAAAAATACTGATCACTTGACTTTTCAGTAAAGGTCCCTCTCCAGTGCGAGAGGAAACTGCGGACGTGACCTCATTCGGCATAATTTCTGCAAATGAGAATGAAAGGTCCCTTTTCTTCTGAGAAGCAACTACTGAAACTCAAGACTTTAAAATATACATATCAGAAGGAGGAATGGGGATTTTTCACAGGCTGAGATGAGCCTCACAGAAAATAACTCACATTTTACAAGAGTCTTTAAAGAAAAATGTTTGTGAAAAGTTTCAAAGTATTACAGAGGCCTATTTCGTGCCTCCAAACTTTCGTTTCCTGATGTTTATTAAGTGTCTCCTATTTATCAGACTTGTGCCAGTGGTTGCGAATAAAAATACAACAGCTAATAAGACCCAACCCAGAGCCAAGGGGGCATCACAACCTGGTACATGGATTAAAATAAAGCCTCTGTGGGTTTCAATCCTCAAGGTATGGCCTATGCCTCCAGGCGAGCTCTGTTCCCTTGGCACCTGCCATAAAATGTGCATTCAGTAAACATTCGTTGCCCACAGTGGACCCTGGCCTCCCCTGTTTCATAGTCATCTGCGAGGGATTATATGACCTAACGATAAGCAAATTTACAAGCTAAATCTCAGTATGAACCCACGTTTTGCAGAGAACTGATGGGCCCCCCAAAAGCGGCTTGCCCGAGGTCCATCGCAGAGCTGTACCAGGACCCCGCCTTCCAGCCGGTCTCCCTCCCTGGAACCATGTGAATCCCCCTGCATTCCACCTCCTCTTTGTAACTGGTTCATCACGCAGGCTGTTCCTCTCGGTCTCGTGCAGCTTTCCCACGACCCCTGTCACCTGCCACATCCTCTGAAGTCCCACAAGTTCAGGTGTCCCCTTCCCTGGGAGGCCCACGGTATCAGTCCTTCTAACGTGACTCTTCACATCGACTTCGCAAGAAACTGAAGCTCCCAGTGGAAGACAGTGAGCTGGCCATGAATCCGAAACGACAGGCCACCCATCCACCTCCCTCTGCCCCGCATGTCCCCCGACAGATGTATGAGGGGATCCCGGGGCGAAGGAGAATCAGTCCCTCCGTGGGGCTGTGGCCCAGCCAGCCCTCCACCCCTCCACCCCTGCGGGCTCGCTGCACGGACACCACACGTGGAATGAAACCAGAAAAGAGCCAGTCTTCCCAAAAGTTCCCATGAGAGTCTTCCCACGCAAGTTCACAATTCTGACCGCACAAATCTCGTACTTATGAAAATGTTTAAAAACTTATTTTACAGCCTCTCTTACCTGGACAGAACTAATTTGGGGACACGTTATCATCCTACTGGTAAAGTTTACTGGATGTGTTGTATTTGTTGTATTTCTCGGTAAAATTAGGAAAATATCTTTTTTGGAGAAAGGGATATGCGACTGAAAGTGACCTGTGATCAATGTGGACACGGGTCGTAGATACACAAGTAGGAGAGACCAATGTCAACAGCAGTTAGTAAACACGTTAATCAAGCTCTTTCAGTAGAAGAAAAGGCTAACAAGAGGCTAATAACCTTTTTTTATATAAGACCAGCACAAGAACTTATTTTACCTCAAAACACGTGTTCTTATACACAAGCTCTAATTATAAACAGAAATTTTGTGGGAAAAACAGAAGAATCTTTCCTACTCAGAGTCTCCTTTGAAAACGCTCCTTAAGGACAATAAGGAGTATCTTCCGTGGGTCCAGAGAAACAAACAGATCTATTTAAGAATTAAAAGTGTATCACAGCCTTCAGATGATAATCCATAAAAATATAATAGTAGCAAGGACAAACTTACCACCGTTCGGACTTATTTGTGGTGACTTCTTTAACTTGACATTCTGTTTCCCTTTCTTGGGTTTTTCCAAATTCGCCTCCTCTTTTTTCCCTTTCCTCTTTGGGGGCTGAGGGGACGTGTGGTCGCTGGATCCAACCGTTGACTTGGATTGACGATCATTTCCCTGAGTGGCAGAAGACCAGACACTCAACCATGGGCTAATGAAATCCCCAAGTGACTCCTAGTCGATGTAAGTCATTGACTGGCGGTCAGTGGGGCGGACGTGGGAGATGGAGGTGTTCTGTGGATTCCCCAATCTCCGTTTTAATATGTACATTAACTTTTCCTGGGGCCAGGAGAAGGGCCTACCTGAGGCATGAGAATAAAAATAGCTAAAAAGTACTGAATACTTAACCAACACCAGACCTTCTATAAAATCATTTCAATCCTCCCAACCATGAGACAGGCACTTCGCCCACTGTGGAGAGGAAGAAATGAGGCTTAGAGGTGGGGTCTTGCCCAAGGCCATGGGGCCAGCAAGGCCACTGCCTTAACCATTTTCTCCCTCCTGTGACTTCCAGGAAAATCTACTGGATGAGGAAGGGTGATGACAGCCCTCAGCTGGAAACTTAATCTAGACACACTTTCTTAACTAGTGGCCGCTGTGAATATGCAGCTGTCATCCTACAAGGAGACACACGCTGTCCTTGCAGACGTCCGCAAACACGGACTCTTCGGTTGCTGATTCCAAGCTCCCTGTGAATCACAAATCCGGAGCCACACAGACTCGATAGCTCAAGACCATGCTCCCGCAAGGCAACCACCCATGGGCATATGTTCAGTAGTTGCCTGTGGCCTCCACGTGCCTCTGGAAATGAAGACCTTGCCTCTACAAAGGAGGCTCTTCAGCACGATGATGGTGAGGTTGAGTTTCCCCAGCCCAGCAACAGTTCCTGGGGCAGGGTAGGGGGGCCTGGTACGTAACAACCATGAGAGCAGTGGCCACTGTGAACACCCAAAGAACAGGTGTGCTCAGACTCTGTCCCAGCTTCGCCACTGCTACAGCAAGAGCCTCCCTCCCAACCGGACAACCTGGTCCTTGGACGCTCAGGTGCTAAGCCCACCTGAGTGTCTCGCGTGCATCAGGTGAGAGGCTGCAGGACACAGAAAGAAGGCAAGTTTTAGAGACCAAAATTCATGGCTCAGAGCCACTCCACTGCCACTAACCACCTATGGGACCTCCGACTGACTAAATCCTGCCTTCTTTAACCACTTCCTTCCCAGCTGAGTGGGCTAACAAACCCACCTTTAGGTCTCTCATGAGGAAGAAATGGTAACATTTATAAAACAACCAGTCAGCGCCTGTGAGACAGTGTACACTCCAAGAGTAGCAGAGTGCTTCTCCAAGAGAAGAGTGAATTTCTCTTTCCTTAAAAATCATAGGCAGCTCACACCATATTGGGTGAGATCTTTATGCAACATCTGTACTGGGCTAGGATCTGAAAATAAATGTAGTAATATCAAATAAACAAATCTGCCTAGAAACCTATTATAACTGCTCATTTTAAACATTTATATATTCAGTCATCCAGAAGCATTTAAATGGTTTTAGCCATCACCCAATTAAGAATAGAAAAATTCACAGCCTTACAAATGAAGTTATTTATGCTATTTTGTCGGAGCCTACAAGAAAATGAATTATGCATAGATTTATTAACAGTATGAAAACTTGTCCAAATCTATAACATTCCTTTGCATAATTTAATTTCCCATTCCAACTGCAATTTAAACATACGCTTCCATTTAATTATTGCATTAACTGCAACCAGAGTCGTCACTTATTTGCTTTCCTTTCTCTCAAGGTCATGGACTGCCTGGCAGAAGAAACAGATCCCGTGACTCTAGTGGGGTGTCCACACCCGTCCTCCAGGTCTCCTGTCCTGGTCTCTTTCCCATCATGTCTATTTGTCCCACAATTCTGAAACTTTGGAAGCCTTGACCGAGCACAGCCCCCCTTCCAGCAGGCCTACCAGAAGGTTCAGAGATGCTGTGGAACTTTCGAGAACTAAAATGGAGCTCAGTGAGGGAGAGCCTCTGGTTCTGGGCAGAATGGTCCTACACGGCTCTCTGGGAAAAGGTGTTTTCCCAAACCGTGTATGACAAGGACAGAGCGGAATTGTGCCCGGGATTCACACAGCCTGAAAAGTCAGCTCTCTCACGGACTACGCAGGAAGTGCTGATCTGCTCCGTTTCTGATAAGGACACTCAAAAGGGCTTATTCTGGAGCATTGAGAAAGCCGGGTGGATGCCAGTAACGCTACAGGCTTTGGTAACGGATCCTCATGCACGGGGTTACGGAATCATGACTGATCGCAGGGCGCTCTGTGAGGCCAGCATTAAGCTAAAAGAAGGGGAGGAATTTGTTTTGTAACTAGAAGATCGGAAACAATTTAAATGCCTGTGCTTTTTAACAAAGACAAAAATGTTGATTCATCGGGATGCCTGGGTGGCTCAGTGAGTTAAGCCTCTGCCTTCGGCTCAGGTCATGATCTCAGGGTCCTGGGATGGAGTCCTGCATTGGGCTCTCTGCTCGGCGGGGAGCCTGCTTCCCTTCCTCTCTCTCTGCCTGCCTCTCTACCTACTTGTGATCTCTCTGTCAAATAAATAAGTAAATAAAATCTTTAAAAAAAAAGTTGATTCATCTAAAGTGTCAATAATATGAAATAAATATGTAATAATGATACAAAAAGATACAAGTTATATAAGTTATAGTCATATTTATTTACATAGTTACATTATATATATATTCATATTTATTCACGTAATTAATTATATAAATTATAGCTGGTCTACAAATAAATTGTGGAGGGTAAGAGGACAAAGGAATGGAGAGGGGGGTTTTCCTTCCTTTTTTGAGACTTCCACATGGGACTTATAACCTGGATACATAAATGGAGAATTGTGGCTACTTTGGGGGTATAGGAAATAAAGGAGTTTTGCCTTTCTCAAACAGCTTTGCAGGGTGATAAAACAGTATTAATGAGTACTTCTCATGTGCTAAATACCATTTAACACAAATACGGTATTACTGTCACCATTTTACAGGTACAGGGGAACTTACTTTCTCAAGGTTACCCAGGTCTGGTTTTCCTATGACACAAAAGCTTCCTGATGCCAAGACACTGCAAATATTCACTACATGGCGTGATTCCCTGAGAAGGCCACCGGGAGGTGACAAACCGTGGCTTTACGCCAAAGCAGAGTCGATCAAGAAACAGCCTGATTGTGTGGCGTGTCCTGGGAGAAAACCAAACCCGGTACGGGACCTGGACCACTGCCCTGCTTCCTGCCCCATACGCAGCAGTGCACGGGGCGGCACTAGCAATCCTCTGCTCAAATCAACAAAAAAACTGAAAGGACCCCTTCGGCCCCCTCCTACTTTATTAAAACTGTTTTTTTTTTTTTTTAAGAGCTCCATAGGCTCTTTCCAACATGAACCTGTCAACTCAGGTGTCTTTCATGACCACAGGAAAGACATTCAGCCCCATGGACACGTGCCAAAGGCCCAGAGGCCGGAAAGCATCAAGTTTAAGAGGACGTTGTGAGGGTTTTGCCTCACAAAGGAGCCCCCGCCTCGGAGATGCACCCAGAAGGGAGACTCCTGACCAGGAACGTGGCCCCAAACTCAGGCTGGCATTTCTCTCCCTGACGTCTCTGGCAACGGATCGTGCGCAAAAAGCCTTTTTATCTACACTGGACTCAGTTTCCCAAAAGGCAAAATGGAACTTCGGGAGCATCTGGAATTTATCTCGCTTTACAGTGACTCTGTGCTATGTGGAGAGTTGTTTGTTTTTACCAGAACTTCAGCGATGACAATATTCGAGTCTGTCAACTACAGATCGCCAAGATTCAAGGGCCACAGGGTAAGAAGAGCCAGGAACTCGGGCTTGACTTGCGACGGTGCCTGAGTTTACACATCTTCCACGAGGGGGCGCCCTGATCCCGCACCGTGTGCCCGGGCAGCCTCCCGATGTCGGGGGTGGTTTTCACACCACAGACTTTAACACCATCTACTTCCACCCTCCTTTTGTTTTCAAGGCCAGAACTCCAAGCTAAAATTACCCTCCGTTTGCTCCTATCTGTGATTCCCCCAGCACGAGGAGTCTGGGTAGGGAACGGCTTTCTGGGGCCATCCTGCTCTGCACGGGGCCGTTCCTGGGCTGCTCTGCCAGGGTCTGCCTGAGCCCGGGAAACGCCCTCACCACCCACACTCCCTACCACGGGGTGGGTGCTGCTGGCCCACCGGCAAGCGCCCCCTGCGTGCGCTCTGGAAGCCTTCCCTTCTTTCGCCACTAAGTTCTCTCAGGCTCCCACCCCCTCTCCCCTTCCTTAGGCAACACAGCAATTCCTAGAAAGCTTTGCCAGAAACGAATTCCTAAAAATCCAGTTCTGCATCTCCCCTGACTTGAATCAGCATTTCAGGGCTGCCTTTCCTGCTGACTCGTGGGTGGCCCCCACCATCCCGAGCGAGGTCTCCCCCAACCCCTTCATGCACACCCCCACTCGGTGCCAAGCAGTGAACGATCCTAAAAACATGCATGTTCTCCGGGGACCCAATTAATTAAAGGACAGGAGAAAAATAATCCTTCTGTTAAAAAAAAAAAAAAAAACAAGACTGTGACTTTGGAATTGTCCAGGGCGATGGTCCCTCTGTGGGGCTCATCGTCCGGCTTTCACCCGCGCCACACGCCAGGTTCATGAGGGCCTGCGTGTGCCAGGCGCATCTGCCCCTCTGCTCGGATACAGCCTCCTGGAAGCGGCCTGCCCCCAGCACCCAGAGGACACCGCCCTCCTACTGCCTCTTCCCACACCCGGATGTGTTCGGGCTCATCCCTGATCAATACCAAGCGTACTGCGTGCTTGTCTTTCTCCTGCTCTAGAAGGTCCGATCCATCCCCTTACTGTTTTCTCTGCATTCACGACCTCCCTCCCCCACAAGCACTCCAAAGTGCCCAGGACGTAACATGTGCTCAGCAAACGCCTGCTGGGTGAATGCGCCCGTCAGAGACCACGGTGACAAGATCCTCTAGGATGAACTGTCACAGATGTCCATCTCGCCTGTTACCCCGTCCGGGACACCTGCGTCCCAGGCCTGGGTCCAGCCACCTCCCCCACCCCGCCTCCCGCTTCGGTTCTCCCCCGACCCGCTCCCTGCAGACACCACAGCCGGAGTGAGCCTCAGACGTGTATGTCCAACATCCTCCTCTTCTCTCCCAACCCTCAGACGGTGTCCCATCGAGGAATAAAATCCAAACTCCTAGCTCGGAGTCCACAGACCCGGCCCGACGCGCCTCTCCCATCTCAGACCACTTGGTCTTCTTCTTCCCTCCTCCCCTGCCAAGAAGCCACCAAGGGCCTTTGTGACCATTGCCGCCGCCACAGAGGCTCTTCCCGGTCCTGCCCCATTTTACAGGACTGGCTCCTTTACGTCATGAAGGTCTCAGAGAATTTTCTACCAATTTGGGCCTTGCTTCATTTTCCCCCTAGCGCTTAGCACCAGGTGAAATGATGTGTCCATTTGCTTAGAGGTGGAGAGTGTCTATGGCCACCCTTCCTCCACCACAACCCACCCCACTAGCACTAAAAGGAAGGTTCTGTGAGGTCTGAAACGATCTGTTTGCCACTGCGAGCCAGTCCTTTAAAGTGGCTCCAATTAAAAAAAAAAAAAAAAAAAAAAAAAAAAAAAAAAAAAAATTTAAATTAAAAATTTTTAAATTTTAAAAATTTAAAGAATTTTTTTAAAAAAACAAAATAAAAAATAATAAAAATTTGAAAATAAAGTGGCTCCGAGCACCTTAGTAATTGCTCAGAAGTATGTGTCAGATGGCCATCTGAACAAGCAGACGGACAGACGGATAAAAAGACAGAACACTCTTGCAGTGTGTGGGAAGAGGCAAACCCTACTGGTATTGTATTTACGTCAGAGCGTGGAAATATAATTCTGAGTCTTTGCTTTCTATGAGGACACGTGTCATGTGGCTGAGCCTTTCCTCCAAGGTCGTTTCCCCAGAGCAGGCCTGTCCCGACCGACCCTCCTAAATAGGCCCTCCTTTCATCGGCTCCTACTGCTCTGCACTTTTCTTTCAATCCTACTACACCTTGGAATTATATACCGACTTCTGGAATTGTTAGTTGAACCTTGTTCTCCCCCAAGTGTAGCTTGCGTTCAGAGCGCCCTGTCTTTTTCTGCTCATCTCCATCTCCCGGGGGCTCTGTTCTGTGCCAGAGATGCAGGAAACTCCATTTACCCTTAAATGAAGCAGGATTCACGGCACAGATTCTAAGTAACTTCCAAACAAGCGAGAGAACAAGGAAACTACACGGACGTGCCTCTTGCCCATGAATTTTCAAGCAGGAAACACACTGCACATTTTTAATTAAAAAAAAAAATGTAGACATTCCAAACCTCAGAATAATAAGCACATAATTCCAAAGTCTGCTAACTGTGAATGCAAAGAGTTGAGTTATGGTCTCGGTTCTGACGCCAACTTTCTCAGCTGACCTCGGGTCAGTGATGAAGTCCTCGGGGTCTCTGTCTGACCACCACTCCTGAAGCGGCATTGAGGGGGTCGATAAGCCCACACACGCCCAGTAGACAAGAGGATTCTGCCCCAAAATCCTGAAGAAGAGCGAGAGGACAAAACTTCCAAACCCTACATTCACAGGTTCTGCTTAGCTTCGGTAGTGGCTAAAATCGATCTTTGAGCCACTGGAACATTCTCTCTCCTCCCTTCTCCTCTGCAGACCCATGCTGTCAGGCTGCCTTGGGGCTGGGTCCTCTGCGGCCCACGTGCGCCCTCTCCAGGCTCCCCCCGGAACAGCAGGAAGAGGGCTGCCACCCGCGGGGTGCCAGGAAGAAACAGCAGAGCCAGGTCTGTCCTCCAGCTATGACCACTACGCGGACGGACTTGTGATCGTCACCCCGGGTCCTCGTCAGGCCTCCATCTCCACAGTTACAGCTGCACACTCCCAACTGGATTTCGTGCTGACACCCCCCACTCAGTATGTTTGAAGTTAGGCAGATCATCACTTCCCCCGACGGCCCTCTTCTTGGCCAGCCAGTGTCGCCCTATTTTCCAGGCGATCCAAGCTCGAGAACTCACAGCTATCTCTGGCTCCAAGTTTTCCTTAACCCCCCGTGTCCTGTCACCAAGAAAGTCCTCCGTCTCTTCAAGGGCAACAGGTGCCTCCTTGGCCTGGCTCTTTTTCCACCGGACGCCAAGGCTCCTGCTCGCAATGGCCGCGTGACAGACATCTCTCATCCGCAGCCTCTCACCATTTAAGCCCTTCTACACAAAAAAGATCCAACCTTCCTAGAATGGATTTGGGTTCACACTCTCACTTCGAGGAAGCCTTTGTGAGCTGCCCTCAACTCCGGGATAAGGACTAGACTCTTGGTTCTGACATTCAAGGCCATCTGAAATGGCCACCACCTGCCACTCCAGACATACCAGCCCCCACACACGCTCCTGAGCAGCTCCCTGTCCCCGGGGGTCATGGGCGTGAGCTCCCTCCCGGCGGGCCATCGGGACTCTGTGGGAGCCTTTGGAGGTGCTCCTTCTCCTGTCTGTGCAGAGGTCCCCTTCTTGTTTTTAAGCACAGATCACAGCCTGCGTAACTGCCTCTCGGAGAGCACACCCTGGCCCCTTTCTCACACCATCCTGTCCATCTGAAACCTCTTCCCCTCATCAGCCTTCACCTGTTGCAAACATCTCTCAAAGCCATGGCTCATGTTCGACTTCCTTCATGCACTTTGGCAAACACACGTTTCACTCCCTCTGCCTCACATTTACCCATCTCACCGGATACTCGCTGTCGAGACGTTTTCAGGCTCTGTTCTCCACTTCAGCTAGATTGTACGGGTCCTGGGGGCAAAAGCTTGGTCACCAACTCTGAGAGCCTCAGCTCATGAATGGGTCATAAATATCTGTCACTTGTTATTCTGAGTTCAGCACTATTTCACACAAAATTGTGTTTTTTTCCAAAGAATTGTGCATGATATATAAAAAGTTGGGGGGGGGGCACTAAATCATCATCAGGAGACATATCATCACCCAGCAGTCGCCGATGTCACAAAATACCAACAGAAGAATTGTGCGGAGTTAAATCAGGTGGCAGTGTGCAGGCTGGGGGTGTCAACGCAATTCTGATCACTTCTGGTCCGGGGGCTCAGTCGAAAAAGCAGAGAGAGAAGCCCCAGCCAGAAAAGCCTGTCACAGCAGACCTGCAGCCTGGTGTCACACCCCTCCCTGTGAGGGGGCACAGACCGAAGATACAAACAGGTTACAAAGTCACCTACTACGCGTTCGCCACGGTTCCCCTGGGAGAGGTTAGGAATGGACATTCACTGAGTTAACAAACATGTGGACCAATCATGGATGGAAAAAATTCCGAAAGGGAATGAGGCAGAGTGATTCTCGGTCTTTTAAAGGAAGATAACTTGACGATTGCCTATTTTTTTTTTTTAACAAAAACTTCCCTTTTTTCAGTCTTTGTCGGAGAGAGAAAACCAGACTGAGCAGACCAGAAATGTGACCTAATCCTCTACTTTTATACATCATTGCCCAGATTTCAACCGTGAAGTCAGTCACATCAGGTCTATACACAAGGAAAAAGATACCTACTTTGGAACCTCTATTTTTAAAATGTTAGTTCACTTTGAAGACCTTAACTGTAACATTAAAGTTCTAGTGTTGTCTCACAAAATTGCTTATATACCACAAGGCAGCTACGTTTTATGTCTTCAAGTTTAAATGAAACCCAGAGGACAGCCTCCCTGTACCACAAAGAAATAGAGAGTATTTAATGAGTAAAGCATCTGATACTTACACTCCCTTTAGACTTTCTGGATCCTACAATCGGAGGTAGTGAAGAGGCTTTCTGACTGTGGAAACAAACAGCAATTTAGAAATTGGAATGTTACTGACAAATAATACCGAATGCAAGATAACTGTCGTCCCAACTGGTCACCTCAACCTGCAAGTTATCTGTCTAAGGGACACGGGTGTTTCACAAAAAGTACCACATACTTTCCTGATTTCACAAAGACCACTGTACAATTATCAAAGTCCATTCCAAAAGATCTTCAGTGTTTAACATGAAACTATTATAATCAATGCTCCCTATAAACTTTTAATATCACCTTAAGTTTTTCTGTAGCATTTTTACTCAAATCCCCAAACTTTCTGGATGCGTTTCAAAAAGTCGTTTCCTCTTGACTCAAAAACAATAAACATCCACTGTTTTCATAATGTCCTCAGTGTCCATGTCAGAAGCTCAGAAAGGCAAAACACGGGTATTTATATTCAAGGGGGCTTCTAGACCTGTCATTCTCAATAAAAAATAAAAGTTCTTTTTGGCTACAGGAATGTTGTTCCACACAGGGAAGAGAGAGACCTATCTTGGAACCCACTGACCCCTCTGAAAAGAACCCCACACATAGAGGAAGATGTGTAACTGATTTGTCTGCAAGAGGCCACCATGAGCTACAGACTTCTCCCCGCCCTCAAGAACACTCGGTAGCCCACGTCAGGGGAATCCAGTGTCGCTCAGCAGAGATGGTGACAGATCTGACATCATGGACGGCTAAGGATGGTCATCAACAAGTCTGCGGGCAAGTAATTCTACAGTGCTGGAAAACCTTGTGCTCTTGCCCACTGCAAACACCGCCCCAAAAGTCCATTTCATCCCTTACTTATTTGGAAGCCCTCGGCTGGCCTCACCATCAAGCTTCTCAAACGTTAAATTAATGGAGAAAAATCAGTGACCTTGTGTTGTCTCTGTGCAAGTCACACACACCCCGGCAAAAGACAGTCACGAAAAGTCAGGTTCTGAGAGCTAAGGGGCCACAGAATGTCTGGGAGAAGCAGCACAGGTGGTAAAAAACCACACTGTGAGCAAGCCAGGGGGTGCCCCACCTGCGAGGGGCCAGGCCTCTGCACGCCTGCCTCTGCCAGCCCTCTGCTCGGCTGAAGTAAGGTGCCTTCTGCAAATACATGACACTCCCTAGAGAAAAAGGGGTCACAGGGCCCTGTGTGTAATTTAAGGAGCAATCTTTAAAATTTTGCGTGTAATAATTATAGTCTCTCTTGCTGCCCTACTTACTTGCACGAGGAGAATTTTATCATTTTTATCCCATTATTATTAAAAGAAATGTAAAATATTACATTTTTTGACACTTGTAGATGTTTGTATAGGCACCAACTGAAAATTATTTGGTCTAGCTAACCAGCAGAGACATCATTAAAACTTCAAATGATATAGGCTACATAGAAGCCCACGGCCTTGTATCTTCTTCACCAAAATAAATCTTTACTTAATATATATTTACTATGAATTCATAAGTGAATAGTTTTAAAATGCTATATAGCCTTTCATAGTTCCCCCCAAATTATATTTTTTTGTGCAAAAAGAAAAATCTCCAATCTCCAATCATGGCAAAAATAAATAAATTTAATATATATATATATATATATATATCTCACAGAAGCTCTCCATTCTAAGCAATGAGGAAGATTATACAATATATACTGTTGGTCAGCATAATACTCAGTGTTATTCCAAGTCATAAGTAGGAGATGTCCATGAGGATGAACACTTACCCATAGGACCTTCTCATGGTGGACTTGTCAAAAAGTAATTCGCTGTAAGGCAATTTCTTAAACTTATCTCTGCCGACGGCCACGTAAAACTGCCCATTCTCCAACTCGGCCCCGCTCTCAACAAGTTTTCCTTCTAATGTGTAAAGTCTGCCGAAACATGAATGCCCACAATTAAAATTCTAACAAGCATGAAAGAGCTGCTTAAAATTACGAAGTTCAAAGAAGCATCCCTCTCTTAAGTTGGCTCTATTTGTTACTGTTTGTTACTATTTGTTACTATTCTATTTATTTGTTACTATTCTAATTATTGATTTTAAAAAGCCTCCAAGTCATTAGATTCATCCAAACACCAGGGTTACCATGTAGAAACAGCTAAATGGTCTACAGAGAGAGAGAGAGAGCTCTCTCTCTCTCTCTCTCGGCACAAGTTCTTCATCCCAATAAACTACCAACCCAACAGTAGAATCCTCTCCTGTTGTCATAGTAAGATTTCAGATGGAAAGCACTGAACACGATGCTTTATTTTATCTTGTAAGATTTTCTTTATTTATTCATGAGAGACAGAGGGTGCGCGGGGGAGGCAGAGGGAGAAGCAGGCTCCCCACCGAGCAGGGAGCCCAATGCTGGACTTGGTCCCAGGACCCCGGGATCATGACCTGAGCCAAAGGCAGATGCTGAACCAACTGAGCCCCCCAGGCAGCCAAACGTGGTGCTTTAAATGGTGCTCAGCTCCCGCTAAGGTTGGTTCTTCTATTTTGTGAGCGCATTTACAATTCACTTTCCTGATGTATTTGTCTGGTTGACAAACTTCGTGCATTCTGTGCAAAGGCCCTCAGCCAGAACATTACACCAAACACACACAGAATGGGGGCAGAAAACAAGAGGCAAAGGAGCCCCTGGCGAGGGTTAATGGTGCAGAACTGCATAGCACTCGTGCCTCTTCCCTTTTTTTTTTTTTTTGCCTCCCCCCATCTTCCCAGAATCAAGGGACTTCACAAAGCACCTCCCTTTACTGTAAAACTGCCGCTGTGGACCACAGTGAATATGTTACTTATTAAAAGAACAGTGATAACTTCACTACATGATTTAAAGGGTCCACAGAAAAAAATTTTTTAACAGAACAAGAAATAGCAGACTATTAGAAAATACCATGAAAAAGACAATGCCTATTTCTGAAGGTGATAAACAAGAGTTCGTAACTGGGAGGAGATCAAGAAAACCATGAAAAAATTCTTAGACTTCTTAACATTATCTAATAAAGGCTGGTGACATGTGCAAAGAAAAAGGCATTGATCTGTCTGCTTCTTCACTGATGATGGAAGACGGACAAAGAAAACAGCCACAAAAACCCTGAAATACGTCTGGGTTGATTTAATGTAAAGATGCTCCTTCTTTCTAACCTGTAATTCTATCCCTGTAAGTCTAATTATCAACACTTAACCCAGATTTTCTGGTTTTCCCTCCTTAACCTAGACCATGGTTTCTGAACAATGGTGCTGCTGGCATTTTGGATCTGATAATTCTTTGTTGGGAGGCAGGGAAGGAAAGTTGGGATCCTAGTTGTGAACTAACTGTAGGTGTTCCTAACAGTGCCCTTGGGTTCTACCTGCTAGATGGTAGTGGCAGCCGCCCCATCCCCAGCCGTGATGACCAAAAATAACCGGATGCTGCCAAAGGTCCCCCAGGGCCAAAACAGTCCAGGCTGAGAATGGCTGGCCTGGACCCAGACATTTGCTTCAAAATAGGAAGGTCGAAGTCAGTCCTCCACTTTTATGGCTTGAAATTAATTGACAGCCTCACTGCCAAACTGGAAATAGCCAAGATTTGACTGGTTTCCTCTGCAGGCAGTTAAGCGTACTGAATAAATTCTAACCCATGATTTCACCCTTCTTTTATAGGACTTTGGTTGACCTGCTTTCTTCCTTTTTTACAAAAAGCAAGAAAGAAATAGGGAATTGAGCCAGTTTTAATGGGATGCTTCTGGTATGGAAATATTCTAAAGCACAAGGAGGGTCCGACCACAAGACTTTTTAATGTTCTGTTAAAGGAACATGGGTATGTCCCAAGTGACCAGCAACCAAATCTCACGCATATCTGCCATTACACTGAGAATTGAGTTTCTCCAAGTATTCAAATATTGGGGTAGACTTGGGGGAATATATATTTTCATTTCTGTATTTAGACTTGCAAATATTTTATTTCCATGTATGAATTTGTTCCAATCAATATAGGTATGAACACGTGTATCTGGGCATGCAACTGTGTGTATATATCTTTGGGTGCTTTATATTGAATTTACATTTATGTATATGTCAAAAGACATAACTGCATATCTAAAGAAAGAAAGAAAGAACTTTTAAGATCTGTCTTCACCCCTGACACCAATATAAATCTAGAAGGATCAAAGGTTTAAGTGAAATTAAAAGTACAAGATGAAAACAATGCAGAATATTTTTATAATCTTGGAATAAGGAAAAGCTAAGTTAGTCATAAAACTTAATGATCTTAAGTATAAGACTGAACATTTGACTGTACCAAAATTCAACTTAACTGTATACCAAAAAAAGGAAAAAAAAACATAAAGAGAATCAAAAATACAGACTAGAAACATTTAAAACTCATAGGAGAAAGAGCCAATTGCCTTAATACGTAAAGAGCATCTATAAATCAGTAAGATAAATATGCAAAGGCAATACAGATAGTTCACATGTAATTAAAGATAAATTTGTGACATTTATTTAGAGAATAGCTCAGTAATTAAGAACACAGGCTCTGGAACCCAGACTGCGGTCCAGTGACTCCCTAGAGCGTCTTGGGATCATCCTGAACATTTCTACAACCCATCCACCCATGGAAGATGATTTTGGCATACCTGTGGACAGCCCCACTCCTCAGAGTGACTTTTTCCGTGACCATTTGTAGCACATGATCCCACTGATTCAAGGTTTTTCTGGGGATGAGGAGGCGAGAGGCTGGATTTATGAGGTCTCCATTTGCAATCAAGCTGGGGAGGAAAAAAAAAAAGTAAAACCAGCGAGCTGCACCATTTGAGACAGTTATACTTTTAAAGCTGCAAAACAAATGGCAGACCTCAAGGAAAGCAACCTTCCAACCGCAGTGTGAAAGTCCTCAACTTACAAGATTGTGCAGGGCTCCTGAAGCGATTTTCTAAAGCGTGCGGACACATTGATTCTGCTGTGCATTACGGGCTTCACCTTTAAAAAAGCAAAGAAATGCACATCACTGAGCATCTGTTAGGTTTTCTTTTTTTTTTTTTTTTTCTAGGAGGTAAAACTACAGGTTTTCAGGGACGGGCTGAGACCTGTTATGCCCTTGTTAAAAACTTGCTCTTTTTTTCCAAGGACGTAAACACTCTGGGCTCACTTTCTAGCAACATCGCGTGCCCTTAACTAAGCTCTCAGGAAAAATTTCCCTTATGCCGTGGCTTACTGCTCCTGATCTGTGCCCACAATTGGGCCTCTCCTGAGAATTTCAAGGCAACATTTTAAACACTGCTTTCCCCTAACAAAGAAACAAAGTAATCTTACAAAATCTGGCACTCTGAAGGGCTCCCCCTCCATCCACAGCATAACTCCTCTCTGGGGCTGAATCTAGGCGCGCCCTCCCCAAGGTACATGACCCCATCTAGTCCCACCCCCTGGGTACGTGAACATTTAGCCCTCTCCCCCCACCGCCCCCACAACATGACCCCATCCCATTTCCCCCACGGATTCCACTTCTCCCCTCTCCATCAGCCCACTTTCCCTAAACTTTGCTTCCAGGCTCTCCATTGCCAGTGGCAAGAAGCTCGGGGCCCCCCAGGGTACCTTCTCCTGAGACCAGGTTTGGGCTGTCAGCCACCCTCACCTCCCTACTCAACGACATAGGGTTTACCTTGAATCCCACCCCTCGTGCTGAACTCTAAAATTCCGCGGCAGGCACACTCACTCTCAGCAGCTCATTTCCTTCCATACTTAAGGAAACTGGGGCCAACAGGCATGAAGCTCCCGGAGGTCCCGCCCCTCCCCCTCATCTTCCTCTTCACCATTTTCTCCTTTCCACCTGCCTCGGGTAGAACCTCAGCCCTTTATAATAAAGCTAACGCCCACCGTGGTGTGGTCTCCAGCTACCTCTGCCAGATCCATGAATCATAGGCTTGTCTTAAAGCTTCTGCCAGCGCCCTTCCCTGCTGATTTTCCCAGAGCACGTACCTTCACCTGACACGTGACACATTTGATTTATCTGATTTTCCATTGCTTATCCCTATGGCGTCCTATGGTGCTACCCTCACTATTACCCCATACTGTATTGAGGACATACTCTAGTAATTTTGTTCAAACGGCTCTTGACCTTGATTATATAAGGCCTTCCTTGTTGGATTCTTGAATTAAAGGTGAAAGTGAACATGTTATATAAACAAATAACTTCAAAGTTCTTGTTGAATTGGCTAAAATGTGCTATTTTTCTTTAAAGCATACATATCTATAAACGTAACATACAGAAATTCATAAATACACAGCTCAAAAATAATCATATAATTCTGAGTATATAGGTTATTACTAGAATTAAATCAAACCACTTGTTTTGAATAATAATTTTTTTCCTCAGTATGGTAAAAATTTTCCCCAAATGTTCATGATTAACCAGGTGAAGTGAAGATTAACCTTAAATATATATTGCTTTGAGTTATTATAATGAAGTTAACTAGCTTGTTTTCAGATATACTAATCTGAAAAAATAATCCAAATAATACATTGAATTGAAAAAAAAGTAAGATCATTGTATAAAACAAATGAAACTTTTTGGAAACAGTACTATTTTTCATTTACAGTGCATTTTTTAGTTGGCATTTCAAATAATAACCTCAATTATATTTGCATACACAAAAATAAGCCAAATCAACTGCACATAAGGGAAATTTTTCCAGAACCCTTTTCAGGGATGAGGGCTTGGTCACATGGTGCTAATGTAGAGAATTATGGCTTTAGATAATGGAAAACATAATAATCAATTAGAATGTCTCTAAAATTTGTAAATTTCCATATTAGTCCATACAATTTCCCTTGCCCTTTAAAAATAAATAGTATGTGAGATATGAGCATAAAATAAAGTATCAGTCAACACACTAGTTAGGGAGGGATGGACACCCGGGGTGGGATGTGAGGTTCTCCCACTCAGACCCTGGGTAGCAGGAATGGCTTGCACTGGTGACTGGCCAACCGCTGGCCAAAGTTGGTCGTGGAATCTAGGATTAGGGGACCAAATCAAACGAAAAGGTATCGATTCAAAACTCCAACTTTCATTTTGGACCCAGCACACTAATAATCCTCCTAACTGGTCTGGTCAGTTTGGAACCGCCACAGAGTAAAGGGGGGACATGCACACAGCTGCTCTCTTGACTGGGTTCTTCACTGCGTCCAACACTTTTCTCAGAAAACCCAGTTTACTTGGATATGGAGAAGTAGGAAAACCTAATTACTCAGAGAAAAGAGTCATCCCCTGAGTGGAAATTTGAGAGGTCAACAGGCGGGGAGGTTGGTAGGGAGAGAGAGATCTGAATAAATACCGGCCTCGCATTGTTCCTGAAACCAGCTCTAAAGCCAATGGTGGCCCAAGTGGCGGAGTCATGTTCACTCCGTTAGAACGCGGTGAACCAGGACCTTAGTGCAGGTCTCTCGGTACAAATCACAAGTGCTTTCCAAAATATCCCTTTGTCTCTCCTATCTTTTTTAAATGGTCTTTCTGTCACTGATGGCCATAATAAACACTCTTCAAAGCCCATAATGCTTTGTGTGAACCCAGTAAGACTATACGTGATTTAACTCAAGCTCACCGATTCCACATGGCGCTTAAAGGACCATAACCACAGCTGAGTCAAATTCAAGCGAAACCTACATGACTCAAAAAATATGCACCTGTTTGTTATAAAAACGAGCTCAGTGTAAACAAAAGTGTTGCTCTGAAAATATATCTTTGAAAGAGTAACTCCAAAGTCTAAAAAAGGAGTAAATGGCTGCGGGTCCACGATTCTGCCCTCTAGGACGGATGAGAACCGCCACACCTTCGATGAGAACCAATTCAATGCCTCACACCTCATTTTCTTAATCTGTAAAAATAGGGATAATCCTGCTAAACTAGCCCAAAGGGAGGCTCCATGAACTAATTAACCAAGAGGCAATGCCACTCCCTTGGGCTGTTAGGCTGAACGCTTCAGAGGATCCACCTGCCTTTTGAAACCTCTTGAAACCTCTCGAAATCTAGGCCAAGAAAATCAAACTCAGTCTCAGGACCTGAGAAAACGATGCTGTTAAAGGAGCACCATCCCCAAATCTCCTGACTGCTCACCTCTTGGAAACACTCACTATACAATTTTTAAAGTCCGTATTTAAAAAATACATCAGGTTTTTGTGACTGCCCATAATAAAGATAAACCTAGGCGTTTGGGGTGGGGGGTGGGGAAAATGTAATGAAGCTATTTATTTGCAAAATATACACCAAACCACACAAAAAGATTTCAACTCTATTTTCCTTACTGTATGGATTTAAGAAAGAGTAGATTCTCCAAATGGTAATCTTTGGGGAAACGCCATTACTACTTTGCAAAGACAGCACAACAGCAAAGAGGAAAACAAAGTCCTTTACAAAATATGTCATCAATGTCTACCACTTTTTGATAAACAAGAAGAAAAGGGCCATTTATAAAAGACACGAGAGTTGAAAATAACTCACCTAGGAGTCAATATAGCAGACACACGTCCAAACTAGGAATTGGTCCAAAGAAGTTTTTTAAGTAATTATCCTTTTTCTTCAGTATTACTCTTTTTTAAAAGATTTATTTGTTTGTTTTAAAGACAAAGAGAGCGAACAAGCATGGGGAAGGATAGAGGGGGAGAGAATCCTGAAACAGATCCCAATGTGGGGCTCGATCCCAGTGGCCTGAGCTCATGACCTGAGCTGAAATCAAGGGTCAGCCCCTTAATAGACTGAGCCACCCAGGTGCCTCTACTCATTTTAAACGGAAGAAAGACTGGCCAAGATGCCTGATGGATGGTGATGGTACAATGTCCTGTGGTGACTGTTTATATGATAATTAACAATTGGAAAATGCCTCTATCAGAGGATAGTTCATGCTGAGGATTATATCCTAAGCTTCACAGAATGAAACCATTTTTCATGGAGACACTCCAGGTACAGGGGCTGAAGGAAGCCTGTGTGACAAGAGAGGGGGACAATAACCAGACTTCTCAAAAGAGTAGCTGACTCTCCCTCTCCTTGGATTTCTACCAAAGGCATTACATTGCATCTCAGTTATTATGAGCTGACACACTCTAACCTTCAGAGGAACACAGACCTTCAGAGACACAAGAATTACACGGCTTTTCTACCACTATTTTTCCCTTTTTCGTATCTGAGGAAATACATTCTACTAACCGGTACGTAATCTGACAAATAAAAGGCATCTGCTCTGCCTGTATCAGGTTGTGTTTCCAATTGAAAGAGTTGTTGTTGTTGTTGTCTCCATATTCAGATAAACGGAAAGAGAGTTCCACTTCGGATTAGGAGGTAGAAGGTTGTAGGGGACTACAACTCCCAGCATGACTACGGAAACTGAGAGATAAGCTAAATAGCATGATTTTTTACATGTAAACATCCCCCGTCATGTATGTGTGTAACACATATAAGTACACACCCTTACAGAGTGAAATTTTTAAGTGTGGTTAGTCTTGGAAGGCAGACTAGAGCAAGAGAAGTAAAGGTGATGTTATAATGATCCTTTCTCTTTTTATACCCCAATCCTTTCTATATAACTTCTTTTCTTTTCTTTTATGTTTTGACCCCTGACCCATTTCTCCTACCCACCTCTGGCAACCACCCATCTATACTCTCTATCTATGAGCTTGCTTGTTTGTTTTTTTTTTTTTTTTTTTAATGGCTCATATAAGAGAGATCATCTTCTATTTCTCTTCCTCTGACTTATTTCACTTAGCATGATGCCCTTGAAGCCCTGGAGACCCATCCATGTTTTCACAAATGGGAAGAATTCCTTTTTTTCATGGCCAAATATATTCCATTTTAAATTTATATATCACAGGGTTTATCCATTCACCCATTGATAGACCTTAGGTGGATTACAGGTCTTGGCTCTTATAAATAATGCGGCAATAACCATGGGGATGCATATTGCTTTTTCAAGTTAATGTTTTTATTTTCTTTGAAAGATACCAGAAGAGCCACTGCTGGATCACATCATATTCTGAGGAAGCTCCATACTGTTTTGCACAATGGCTTCACCAATCAGCATTCCCACCAGAAGGGAACAAGAGTTGCTATTTCTCCACATCCTCGCCAAAACTTGTTATTTCTTATTTTGTTTTGTTTTGTTTTGTTTTATAATAGTCTTTCTAATATGTATGAATTGATACCTCATTGTGATTTTGATTTACCTTTCCCTGGTGATTAATTGATTATGCCTCGTAAGTATCTTTTTGTGGACCTACTGGCTATTTGTAGGTCTTCCTTGGAAAAATGTCTACTCAGATCTTCTGCCCATTCCTTAATTGGATTGTCTCGGGGGGAAGCGGTTTTGTGGTTTTGTCATTGAGTTGGAGGAGTTCTTTTGGACATTAACCTTTTAGCAGATCTGCGATTTGCAAATATTTTCTACTATTTAGTAGGTTGCTTTTGCTTACAGTGTCAGATTCAAAAAATTATAGCCAAGACCCAGGCTAAGGAGTTTATCACCTATGTTTTCTTCTAAGATTTTTATGGTTTCAGGTCTTAAACATTCAAGTTTCTTTAACCCATTTTGAGTTAATTTTTGTAAATGGTGAGGGACAGTGGTTGAGTTTCATTCTTTTGCATATGACTGTCTGGTTTTCCCAACACTATTGAACAGACTATCCCTACCCCCACTGTATATACTTTCCTCCTTCTCATAAATTAATTGACCATATATGCATGGGTTTATTTTTGGACTCTATTCTGTCTTATTGATCTATATGTCTTTTTCTATGCTAATACCATACTACTTAAATTACTATAGCCCTGTAATATAGTTTGTAATTGGGGAGCATGGTGCCTCCAGCTTTGTTCTTTTTTTCTCAAGATTGCTTTAGCTATTTGGGGATTTTTGTGGTTCTATACAAATTTTAGGACAATTTTTTTCCTATTTCTTTGAAAAAACATCTTTGGAATTTTTATGGAGATTGTCCTGAATCTGTAGATTGCTCTGGGTAGTAAGGACATTTTAACAATATTTATTCCTCCCATCCATGAGCATGGTATATCTTTCCACTCATTTATGTCTTCTTCAATTTCTTTCATTAATGTCTTGTAGTTTTCAATATACAAGTCTTTCACCTCCTTGGTTAAATTTATTCCTAGGTATTTTTCTCTCTCTTTTATTTATTTATTTGACAGAGAGAGAGATCAAAGTAGGCAGAGAGACAGGCAGAGAGAGAGGAGGAAGCACTCTCCCTGCTGAGCAGAAAGCCCAACTCAGGGCTTGATCCCAGGACTGTGGGATCATGACCTGAGCTGAAGGCAGAGGTTTTAACCCACTGAGCCACCCAGGCACACCTATTTTGCTCTTTTTGATTCAATTATAAATAGGATGGTTTCCTTTCTTTTCTCTTTCTTTCTTTCTTTCTTTCTTTCTTTGAGAAAGAACGTGCACAAGTGTGCACACGCAGCAGGAGAAGGGCAGAGGGAGGAGAGAACATTAAGCATGCTCCACCTCAGCATAGAGCCCACCACAGGGCTCAATGTCACTACCCAGGATCATGACCTGAGCCAAAATCAGGACTCAGACTCTTAACAAACTGAGTCACCCAAGAGCCCTTCTTTATTTTTCTTTCTGATGGTTATTAGTGTGTAATACACAACTTTTTGTGTATTAATTGTGTAAACTGTAACTTTACTGAATTCACTGATCAGTTCTAACAGGGGTTTTTTTTGGTGAAATCTTTAGGGTTTTCTATATATAATATCATGTCATCTGCAAGTAATGACTTATTTTTCCAATTCTGATGCCTTTTTTTTTTTTTTCCTTGCCTAATTGCCCTGGCTGGGATGTCCAATAAGATGTTAAATAAAAGTAATGAGAGCAGGCAACCTTGTCTTACTCCTAACCTGAGAGGAAGCTTTCAGTTTTTTACCATTGAGTATTTCAGCTATGGGTCATGATATACCTGATCAGGAATTTTAATCACAAATAAATGTTGAATTTTGACAAATGCTTTTTCTGTATCTACTGAGATGACCATATGGTTTTTATCCTTAATTTTATTTCGCTTATCCACATTTTGTTAACGTAGTGGTATATCACATTGATTACTTTAAGGATGATGAACCATCCTTTTATCCCTGCAATACATCCCACATGACTGTGGTATATGGTCTTTTTAATGTATTGTTGGCTTTGGTTGACTAATATTTTGTTGAGGATTTTTGCATCTGTGTTCATCAAGGACATGGGCCTGTAATTTGCTTGTAGCATTCCTTGTCTAGTTTTGGTATCAAGTCCAAGGTATCAGGGTAATAATGTTGGCTTTATAAAATGAGTTTGGAAGCTCCTCTTCTTTTTTTTTGGAAGACGTTGAGAAGGACTCATATTCATTCTTCTTTGAATGTTTAGTAAAATTCGCTAGTGAAGCCATCTGGCCCTGGTCTTTTGTTTCTTGGTAGATTTTTTATTTCCAATTCAATCTTTTTACTAGTAATCCATGTTTGGATTTCATCATGATTCAGTCTTGACAGGTTGTAAGTTTCCAGGAATTTATCCATTTCTTCTAGGTTGTAGAGTTTGGGGCATACGTTTTTTCAGAGTAGTCTCTTATGAGCCTTTGCATTTCTGTGATATCAGTCATTTCTGATTTTATTTAAGTCCTCTTTTTTTCCTTGGTGAGTCTAGCTAAAGGCTTGTCAATTTTATTTATCTTTTCAAAGAAACAGCCCTTGGTTCCAGAGATCTTTTTTTTTTTTTCTTTCAGATTTTATTAATTTATTTGACGGAGACACAGTGAGAGAGAGAACACAAGCAGGGGGAGTGGGAAAGAGAGAGGCAGGCTTCCCGCGGAACAGGAAGCTCCATGCGATGCGGGGCTAGATCCCAGGACCCTGAGATCATGACCTGAGCCAAAGGCAGATGCCTAACGACTGAGCCGCCCCTCCACTGATCTTCTTTATTGTTTTTTTTTTTTAATCTCTATTTATTTTTTCTCTAATCTCTGTTTTCTCTTTCCTTCCACAAATGTGGGGCTTCATTTGTTGTTTTCTTCCTTGTTACCAAATGTGTATGTTAGGTTCTTTATCTGAGACTTTTCTAATTTCTTAAAACAGGCATTTATCACTATGAACTCCCTCTTAGAACTGCTTTTGCCACACACCATAAATTTTGGTATGTTCTATCTCCATTTTTGTTTGTATCGGGTATTTTTTTATTTCCCTTTTGATCTCTTCACTGGCTCACTGGTTGTTCAGTGGCATGTTGTTTAATGTCCACACGCTTGTGAATTTTTCACTTTTCTTCATGTAATTAATTTCTAGTTTCATACCATTATGGTCAAAAGGACACTGGACATGATCCCAGTCCTCTTAAGTTAATTGAGACTTTTACAGCCTAACATGGGATTAGGATCTATCCTGGAAAATGTTGAACTCTTTATTGTGTAAATTACTTATCTCCACTTTGTTAAGGTGTTTTCTTGTTGTTGTTTCTCTGAAGTTTTATCCTGTTCTTTCATTTGGAATGGATTCCTCTGTTTCTTCATTTTTCCTGACTCTCTGTGCTGGTTTCCATACAGTCTAAGAAACAGCCAGCTCTCCCAGTCTTGAGGAAACGGCTCTGTGCAGCAGGCAAGCCCTGCTCAACCCTGCCCCAGCCCTTTGTCATCTCCCAATCTTTGAGCTTGCCCGAGCAGATTATTATATTTTTAAAAGCTCCCAGTAGTTGAAGATGTGCCAAGACCTCTCAGGGTCCCTAAGGGGAAGCTGTCAGCACCTAGATTCTTGCTCTTTAGAATCCAGGTCCTCAAATGGCAGCTTTTAAACGTATGCAGATATATACAGTCCTGGATAGAGTCTCAGGGACTGCAAACCTAAGCCCCACTAGCCTGGAGATCTGGAATGGGCAGCAGTTATAAAAACTAGAGTTTTAGACATAAAGCAGGCAGGGTACCAGCTCCCATCTAAGAGACACTGTGCTCTGGAGCATGGCAGGGGGAGAACATGAAGATAGCATCCATCTTCCACCATCTCTGGAGAAGATCCCAGTGCATCCCTCAGTACCTGTAATTTAGAAGCCTGCCCCTCAGATTAGCTCATAGGCCTCTTCCATGGAAAGACTGAACTCCTGGGTCGGTTGCCTCTTGCTTGGTCCTGGGGGTGTGGCACTCTCTCTCAAATAAAGAAATCTTTTAAAAAGATGAAATACTTTCATTTACAGTGACATCTGTTCCTCAAAATGACATTATGAGGTGAGTATTACTCTAATTGTATAAATGGGAAATGATGAGCCTTTCCGTTTGTCAAGGTCACAAGGTAGACAAAGTGGCTGACCCAAGACCCCACTTCTTCTGATTCCCAGCCCAAGCAGGATTCAGTCCCACTGCTAAGGATGCCTGAGACAGAAATGGGCCACTAGCCACAGTAGCAGATGCATATTTACACTTACTTAAATAAGATCTTTCTCAAATTATTTGTAGCTAAATCTATGCAAATATTTATAAATATATAAATAGGTATATCTAGAATGTCTTATTCAGTGAACCCCATATTTTCTCAAGACCACTCAGGTTTCTCTCTCTTTGACTGTTCCCATTGAGGTTCCATAAATTATATGAGTATATCAGTATAATTTATGGAACCCCAATGGGAATGAACATTGAAATCCTTTAGCTCCCAGAACATTTAGAAATCCCAGAAAGGCATGGGGGCAAAATCAGCCCAGCCACTGGGATACTTCAGAGAGAATATATTCATTATTACACAGTAAGAAAAAATTCCAACTACTCTAACTTCACTGAGGACCTAGTTATAGAAGATGTCTCTAATTATAATGAACAGGCTGTTCAGGACATTCCCAGAAGGGTCCAATTAGTTTTCCAGGAGCTGATGAAACCGCTCATCTCTACCTGGGTCCCCTGTAGGTCCCCATGTTGTTGTACCCAGTCCAGGGGCTGATTCCCAGAGGAAGGAGCTGGATTCATCAGTCCAGTGTGCATTAGTATCTCTTATTCGGGGTTATTTTTCTGCCAATACAAGACACCTCGGCATCAGTTGTAGAAATGTCTTTCGAACTATTCTCTAAACGAATGCCTCCCTTCCTTAAAGCAGGAAAACAATTCAAACCAAAGTCACAAAGAAAGGACGTGGCCATTCAAAAGCATGGCAAGGTAAAAGATTTCCTTTTAACTTAAAAGTGACCCAAGAGTGACATGTTATTATGAATTTGTCCAAACCCATAAAATGTATGCCCGGAGTGAGCCCTAATGTAAAGGGACTCCGGGCAATTGTGAGGTGTCGACGTACCACTCTAACTGATGATGTTGGTAATGGGGAAGGTGTGCCCGCGTGGGGGTAGAGGCACATGGGACATCTCTGTATCTTCCCCTCAACTTTGCTGTGAACATGAAAATTCTCTAAAAAAATAATAATAATAATAATAATAGTAACATCTCATTAAAAAAAAACACTTAAAAACTGAACCAAAAGATTATCAATTATAAGTTCCACATTTCTTGGAAAACTCTTAAGTATAACTATAAATTTAAATAAAGTGTCCAGATTGCTAAATCTTGCCTTAAAAAGCAGAATGCCATCAAACGTCATCATGTTTTGAACCGTCAAGTCAGTTTCCCAGCATACCATGAATTTTTAAAACCGTGGGCATTCTTGTTTAATTTTCTCTTTATTGCATCTTGTAGAATATTTTTTAAAAATCAGATAACCCTAAACATTCTGAATATATAGTGCTAAACCTCACATTTATTATCTTTATTATAAAAATATTATTTGCAATGGGCACTACCTTATAAGAAAGCTGAACATGACCTGATCATTTTTAAGGCCCTTATACGTAAAGTCTGCAGGAGTTTCCCTAATGCTGGGCCAAAGAGGATAGTATGACCCTGACAAAGTTAAAAAATAACCGATTAACCCAAGAGAACTCACAGGAAATTACAGGAAATACCACCAACCAAGCATTAAAAAAAATATTAATTTTTTAATTGTCTTTTCTTTGGAATTCCTTCTTCACTCATTATACCTTGCTTTACTATTTCGCCAGTGTCGTGGTTTTTTTTGTTTGCTTAGTTTTCCCAAGTGGGAATTTGGTTACCAAGCTACTCTAGACAATGGAATGTAAAATTTCCACTAGGAATGCAGGGCAGTGGGAAGCGCGTCCGTAACAATGCGAGATGAAAGTCAGCAATGCCGAGTATGTGCGGGGTCCGGTGGGCGGGGCAGAGAACCGCTTCCACCTGCCTCTGACGAGGTGCCCGAGTCCCAGGACTCCCACTGAAGCCTGTGCACTATCTACATTCAGTCCTTCACAAGCACTAAGGACGCGATTAACCCACCAGCACAGACCAAGGGAAGGGCCCCTGGTGCTCGGAGGGGCTCTGAGGTCTTCACCCCCACGTGCTGGCTGTGCTGAGGGCAGGTGGGGGGAGCCCGTGTCTTCACGGAGTCACCGAGGCCAGTCACCTCACCAACGTGGGCGGCCATGCCCACTTGGCCGTAGGATGGAGGGGACTGCATTCTGGTCATCTCTCGACTCCCCTCAAATTCCCACAGTACCCCAAAATATTGAAATGTGGTCAAAATGCAACCTGTCTCGAACGAAAAGTAAAGCTTTTGAAATAAAACGATTAAAAATATGATTGGCTAACCCTATGTGTCGAAGAATTGCTCAGACAATTGAGATCTCTATGGTTTGGAACAAAACATCTTTACGTACATCAAGGAGGACCAATAGGGGTGTCCTCTCTTAGAGAACTCTTAGAGAAACTCAGTCAATGGGGTTTTTAATAAAATCATCTATGTGCCTGGGTGGCTCAGTGGGTTAAGCCGCTGCCTTTGGCTCAGGTCATGATCTCAGGGTCCTGGGATCGAGCCCTGCATCGGGCTCTCTGCTCAGCAGGGAGCCTGCTTCCTCCTCTCTCTCTCTCTCTGCCTGCCTCTCTGCCTACTTGTGATTTCTCTCTGTCAAATAAATAAAATCTTTTAAAAAAATATTTTTAAAAAATCATCTATAAGCTTCAGTTTCAATTGCTTACAAGAGGCACGTCCGCAACCATACACTCCCAGGACAAGGAGGCTGATAATGGCATCTGAAGTAGAAGAGGTGATGTGAGAACAGTAGTCTCGGACTCACACTGCTCAGAAAACACCCTCCACCCAAACAAGGAAAGCTTGTTTCCTTTCCACGTAGATGGTTCACTCCTTCAGTGACATCCGTCAGCTGTCACAGTTACCAACTGTGTATGGGGCCACAGGGAAAGGGCTGAGTGTTCCCTGGTAAATGACTCAAGATCCCCGCCCTCATGAAGCCCAAAGAATAGAGCTCAGGGATCAGTAGCAAATAAAAAGTTAAAAAAATAAATAAATAAATCCAAAAAAACATATAATCACTGATGATGAAAAAAAGTGCTCTGAGGAAGATGAGGCCATGGTGAGGTAAGGCTAGTGGGGAGCAGCCGAGCGTGCCCGGGAGAGCAGGAAAGGACAAACCCAGCAGGCACCGTGCACGGCCCCACCAGCCACGGCGGGGAGGCTCGATGTCAGCCTAAGTGTCCGCAGTCTCGACGGCAGGTTTCCACAAGGGTCACTCCGAGACCAAAAGGGGGTCTGCGAGTTATCCAAGGAAGAGACGGTGGGGGCTTTTCCTAGGGGCTGTCTGCGGGAAAGAAAAAGTCAATCGAGCCAAGACATAGTGGAGGTAGAGATTAGAGGTAGAGATTAGAACCTGCTAGAAGCAGCATGTGGACGGCGAGGGAAAAGGCTTGAGCAGGCGGGGGTCCAGCGGTGCTGCACGCGGGCCAGAGAAGGAAGATGTACCCCAGCTGTAGAATCAAGGGTCTCGTTTTGGACCTTACGGAGACATCTGTGAGACCTCCAAGCGGGGCACCCCGCAGGCGAGCTGGAGCTCATGGAAGAAGCCAGGGCTTGAGAGGCAAACGGGGGGGGGGGGGTGACCAGAGGTGAAGTCGCGACGCTGAGTGAGGCCACCAAGGGAAGGAGCGGAGAACAAAGATGGGGCTCAGGACGCCGCCTTGGGGTCCCACAACAGAGGAGACATCATCCCACAGGAGACAGGACCGAAGCGGACAGACAGGCCGCAGGTGAGCCAAGAGAGTGCGATGTTCCAGAAGCTAAGAGAGAGGGCCGGCTGCTCGGAGCCAGAATAAGATGAGGACAGGAAAAGGCCGGCCGAACTGGTCATGGCAGACAGCATGGGAGCGCGCGACAAGAGCATCATGACAGGAGCTCGAGACACGGCGCGCTGCTGAGTTAAGGTCGGGGCGTGGGAAGCGGAGTCGCGACGTGCAGAGGAGCCTTCCGCCGGCGTTATTAGTGTCTGCAGGAGACACACAATAAATTTAAGACAAGCTCCTTCCTGTCCATACCTGGGTCTGTATTTGCTGAAGCCAGGATGTGTACAAGGCATTTAGGACGGGAGGAAAGAGAATTTCCAGCTTCCGCTGAAACTCAGAACCGGCTCAACTCAAGCCGCTGAGCGAGGGAGACCGCTGGGGTCAGGCGACTGGCTGCGCCACATGCACGGGGTCTGATCAAGGAGGGCGCGGAACCCAACCTCGAGGGGACTCCATGGGGCCCTCACGGACCTGAAGGAGCAGAGAGGAGGCCGGCTGGGCAGAGGGGAGAAGGAGCCCGAGGAACGCCAACCACACCTGCATCAGGGCGTGAAGCTGGATTATCCAGATGTAACTGGTGAAAACTGGAAAACTTGTACAAAATTGCTATCCCTCTTTTCTCGCTCCTGAGAGATTGCTAGAAGCATTTCAACCAAGGAGAAACACGTGCCAAAATACTATCACGTTCAGAGTGTTAAGAGAACATCGAAACTCCTACACATGGAGACTAATTAAATACCATTCTCCCAATGCGAGGAGATTTGGGGGGAAACTATATTACTGATAACATTAAATTAATATACCAGTTTTTTAAAACTCTGTGGAATTTCATGCACAAAATGGGCCGCATGTGCCCTATGACACATCTCACATTTATCCTGATTGAGTAATTCAGAAGTAGAAAAAAGCTACATATTGTTGCATACTGTTAACTAGAATATCACAGAGCAAAAACAATAGAGATTATCTAAATGTAACTGTAATTTATAGCATCAACTCAATAAAACAGTATACATTACTATAAAAAGTGATAACAAACACTATGTAATGGTGAAAAATATAAGAAAAACAATGTAAATGAAATACAGTAAAAAATACAAAGCATGTATAAACTACATGTAAGACAATATAAAATCTGTATAAGATGTATTCTGTAATTACAACTCTCTCTATACACAGAAAGATAAATATATCTTTATATACTTATATAAAGCCAGACAGACATATATATGGAGAAAAAGTGGAAGAGAATTTACAAAAATGAAATCCAATTGTTTTAATGATGGTCTTAGGGAAAATACAATTTTCACTTTAAATTTTTTTTTTTTTTTTTTTTTTTTTTTTTTTTTTTTTTACTTTTTCAAAGCTAAGATTCAGAATGAACTTGTGTGTTCTCAAGTCCTCTGCTTGAGGAGCCGTTATTTTTTATCTTTAAAATGTGTATGGTGGGTGACATCTGCTTGGCTAAATGAGAGAGTAAGGTTTCCTTCTGGCTTTGCAGTCTCTGCCCTGTGAGGAGCACCGTACTCGGGTCTGGTGCTTAGTCAATGATAAGAGTGCTTTCTTTCGCCACTGCCATTGTGGAGACAATTTCTGGATTGAAAGAGGAGATTCTGTATTTCATTCTATTTCCTCAATAGTACCCTCTGGCATGATGTCCCAGGCGGGGAACAACCTCAGTCTAATCATCAGAAAAACATCAGGAAAACCCAAAGGCAAAGATGTTTTACAAAAAAAGGGACCTTCAAAGTTGTCAAGGTCATGTAAAACTGAGAAACAGTAGCAAGTTGGTAGAAACTTAGAGGACATGACAACTGAAAGCAATGTGGGATCCTGAATTGGATCTTGGACCAGAAGGAAAAAACATCAGTGTCAAAACTGACAAAATTTAGGTAAGATTTGTGGGAGGGAAAGGGGGGGCGGTATCGATTTTAATTTCTTGCCATCAGTAACTGCACCATGCTTCTGTAAGATACTAACAAAGGAAGCTGGAGGCAGTAAACGGATAAAGGATTCTCTGCATTAGTTGGCAACTTCCGCCTAAAATTATTTCAAAATTAAAAGTTAAAGCAATGCCCCCTTATCATAACTAAAAATCTAATACCTTGGAGGCCTCCCTCACCCTGTCTTTGCCTCCCATGGCGTCTTCTTCCAGTTCTCAGACACCATTCTGTGTTTAAAATGTTAAGAAGAAAAAAAAAAAATACCTTCTGAGAAAATCAACAATAGTCTCTCCGTTTGTAACTAGACTGACCTTAAGCACTTCTGTCTTGGGACTGTATTCGGTTTTGGGGTTAGTTTCAGAGAAACTGGATCCTCTATTGCTTGCTTAAGCCAAGAGACAAGTTGAAAAGAAGAAAAAAAATCATCGAGCTACATCTGACACTAAATTAGCTACTTATACATTAGTCTGATTTCCCCTAAATCGGAGAAGACCGCACAGTTGTCTCCGTGAAGATCAGTCATGGGTTTTGTCACCAACGTGCAAGAGGTGGGGGTCTTTTTTCACACACCAGACTTCCTAGCTCAGAACAGTAAGAAACAATGGTTTGCTGTGAACCAGTGAACTTGGCTTCCGTGGGAAAATATCTGTGTTCCCTTAGGGTACAGCTAGGTCAAAAAAATCTCACCCCTATATCAAAATTGCACCATGCAGGAGGGCAAAACACGTGATGTACATTAAGAATGTTCGAGGTTCAGTGAGGAATTATTTTTTAATTAAAAGCATAAAAACTCAAAAAGTGACAGTTCAAGGCTGTCACGGGCCCAGTGACACTCCAGTTGATGTAATTCACCCACTGTGAGCTTATCTCCTGCCTACGTGCATGAAGTACATTCATCTGAGAACAGAAAATTAATGAGAATGCAACTCTTTTGAGGAAAACACGGGAAGAAATAAACTTTGTATTGGGCCCATTAAGGACTTAAGATTTGCTGGGGCTGCGGAGGTTGTGACACTTCATGTCTCACTTATGAATAATCGGTATCGAGAAAATCAAAGTCTGTTCCCTCTATGTCCTCCACATTTTCCTATGTCCCTTCCTTCTCCATCTGGATTGCTTGGGTGAGGGGAGCTCATCAAAGAGCCTTGGCATTTTGGTATCTAAAATATTCTGGCTAAATCAAGGAGCCCAAGAGATAGAAGAAAGAATTTCCCATCAAATACAATTCAGTGAGGCCAAGTTCATCTTATTCCCAGTCTGCCTAGTGCAGGGGAAGCCTTGAATTCAGAGGTCCCTGGAGTGAACAGTCCACACCGAGAATCTCCAAAGCTACCTGGTTCAAATCAAACACCAGCACTGTCTAGGGAGCGGGGCATCCACACACACCCCCAATACTGTCCCTTTTCACAAAAAGGCCCTCACAGACCACCATCTTGAATTGCATGACAGTGAAGAGGCAAATCAGGAGGTCTTTCCAGTGACAGGAGAAGCAGCATGGGATGTAGGCTATCGTGTTTCTAATACATCCTATGGAGAAGCCCTGAAAGTCTTGAAGCCTCAAGCAACTAACCACCTTGGGAAACTAACTTAGCCCTTCCCTCCCGCCTGGAAAGACCGCGGTCATGTTGCCCTCCACGCATCACACAGGAGACCCCTCTCTGCAAGGCCGTTGCACAAAGAATGAATTAAAGATTTTAGTTACATTAGCACCATGTCCTAGTCCAGGAGTTTTCCGCAAATGTGTTCCACAAAGTTGTCTGCAATCCCAAGTAGGTGGAGTGGATTTTTATTACTTTTGAAAATAAATTACTGGAGAACATTTTTCTCACTCTCTCTAATCTGTCCTCACACTCACCTCTCAGCCCATAAAAGGGTATATTCCTTAGCATAACAGCAAGGTCTGTCTTCAAGAAATAAATAGAAGTGCAAGACGACTCACGTTTTTCTCACCGTGTCTCCAATTTTTAAAGTAAGAGGACCCAAATCTGTTTCCAGTCCCACAACCTCACCAATCTTACTACCATATATTTCCCCGCCATTACTTCAGACCTCCTTCTCCCACTGTCAGGTCGGATCCTAGACCACAAATCAGCATAATTTTTAATGTCATCATATGTGGGAACGGAGCATTAAAATTGTTCTTCAGGTTTCATAGGAAGTTTCAAAACCAGGAAGCCTGGAAGGGAGGAAGTAGGTGAGGAAGAAGAAAAAAAAAGAAAAAAGGGGAAGAAAGAAAATTTCTATTCTGGTTAACTGAGGTACCTGAAGAAAACATGTACCTCTACACAATTCACAATGTTGTGAGTAAGCCCACCTCCACAAAACTTCCCCATCGATGGGGACAAGAAGGGCTACAGATAGTCACAGCACTGACTAACCCAAAAGTCATTTAAAACGAAAATTTATTAAATCAGCATTTTGCCCATATATTGACTATCTCCCTTTGCAACCCAAACTAATGTGAAAGTAAGTCTTCCTTTTTCGAACACATCGGCCGGTAAAAGGAGGTCCTTACGAGAACTCCCACGATATTAGAAAATCAGTCCAAATTTTAAAGCTTGCTATACATGTTCCATCAAATCAAACATGACACCACGATTATTAAGAGCTGCTGAGAGGTGTCTTAGCCATCAAGAGAACAGAGGAAAGAAGGCATAGTTTATCTAGCATGTGAAGGAAAAAAAGAAACCCATCACCATTCATATCAATTGAAACTAAGAATAAAAAAAAAAGAAACCACCATGAGAATGTATGAAGACTTCCACTTACATCCTCACTGAACCCGTACCATCCTATACTCTGGTTAGGACACTTGGGGACTGTTGTCCCTCCGGATGGACCATTCGCCCTGTGAGCCCAGGGACAGCTTCACCCCCCGGGGCTCCTAGGGGCTCACATGCCTCCACCAGCAGCAGCAGACATCTGGGGGCTCACAGGGGACCATGCACAAGCCATTCAGAGTTAAGGCAGCTGGGGCCACAACACAACCCAGCCCAGCACCTCTGACTCTCGATCCTGAGATCCTTCTATGGGACCCAAGCATTTTGTTTGCATCTCTACGGACACTTTCTTTGTTGACCTATTTACTTGAAACTCATCTCTGCTAATATGTTGGGGTCTTTTTTAGCAACTGCCCACGTGTTATGGGTCTGAGTCACACCGACAGAATTTGTTCTCGCCGCAGTGGTCCACTTGGCAGCGATCTGTTAACATTGTAAACTTACAACAAAGAAATAGGGTCTTGCTAGTGAACAAAAGGAATATTCTTTACAGCATGTTTTTTTAAAGCTACATCTCTACACTAATGTACCTTTCCCTTGCATGCATTAGGCTTGCTTAATATCTACCCAGCTTGATAGACACTCGCATACCCACCACTGGCTACTCTCCAGCAGGATGGCTAAGGCGGCCAGCACAAGAAAATGAATTCTAGATTAATGTTGTCCCTCTTCAAGGAGGACAATACAGACCACTTTCTGAGTAACGCATAAATTCCCTGATAGTGGGGACAAAAACAGTCTGAGTGCCAAAATGTAACTAATGCGTGGTACATGCCCAAAGAGCACAGAGGAATACCTTCTCCGTACATGCACACACTTGACAAGCTCCTGCTCCGGTCACAGGGTAACTCTAAATCCCCTGCCTATTGGCACTGAGTTGCCAGCAACTGGGGATTTTCAAGCAGAGTCCCCTGTGTAAATCTACATTTACGGTTAGTAGATCTCCAAGTAATGAGGAGCTTGGGTTCCAGGAAAGCCCAGGATAGGGGACGTTCACCTGGCTGTGCTTCTGGACACCCAAATATGCGATGCTTGTGAATGCAACTAATTGAGGCCACAATGTACATCTGAAGGTCTCTGGGCAAAAGGAAGTCTGTATATTTAGAATGTTCCAGAAACTGAGATCCACTGCTCTGGGGAGTGGTTATAGCTGGGGGATGTTTCCATCATGTGAGGCCCCCGGCCTCTCACACCCCAAGGGTCTGTGGCACAAACTCCAGACGACTGCAGCTGTGAAATGCTATGCTTCTGCGTCCTTGCCCGTGGGATCCTTATTTCATCTTCAACGTGTCTACTCAGCTACCGATATTTTAAGGCCCAGGCCCTGTGGGGGAGTCCCCTCTCCGACCCTCTCGCTAAGGCAATATTAAGCACATTCCCCTCAGAACGCTGGTCAACTTGGGGCTTCACTGTGGTGCGCGACTGTCCCTGGAAAGCACGTCTATCATTCTTGCTTAAAGAAGGCTCATCCCTGGACAATGGGGGGGTGGAACCTCTTTTTCATTTTCCATCCTGTTCAACATCTGGCACATAGCAGACCCCCACACACACACTTAATGTCTCATTTTAATAAACACAGCGCCGAGACAGGACAACACAAATGAGGTTCCAAATGAGGAAACTCTATGCTATGTCCTGGCATCGGAATTAGAACTTCGGCCTCCTTGGTTCCAAAATTTACACTCTTTCCTCCAGGCCGTGCTGTTTCTCCACCATCATGCTAACCTGAGACATTCAGATAAAAACAATTGGCCATTCCCTTATTGGCAGAAGCATGTAAGTTAAGGCCCGGAGCCATCATCCAGGAGGGATAAGCTTTGTTACCCAGAACATACGCAGATACGGAGTAGTCGGGAGATATAGAGTAACACAATTGAAGGAGAAAGCTCACCCTTGCTCCCTCTGCACAAAAAGGCATTTCTTGGAAATGACTTGATCACGTTTGTGTGTTGGTTTTCCTGAGCATGAAGTATCACATCAGGAAGAAAAAGCAAGTTCCATTAAATTTGTCATCAACTTGGGTCTGTGGAAATATTCGTTGGAAGGAAATCCCGCCGTATTTCTGCTTCATTTCAACTCCTCACTTCTGCCCTGCGACCGCACGATTATAAAGGTGAGGAAGAATGGGGACCGCTCGGAACCACAGACACGCTGGATGGAGACAGACAGCATGGGCAACCGTCCATGTCGGTCACCTTGCTTCCAAGCAGAACAGGAAAATGAAGAGGGAGGGAGGGATGCCTGCTGTCGCCCCCAAACTGGAAACAACCCATTCTCATGATTCGTCTGGGTTTTACAGGAGGTCTCCCTCCCTTGGCCCTTTAATCACATTCAGGGCGAAGAATTCAAGAAAGCAGTGAGAGGACACAAAATCAGCCCTCCCGCCCCCGAAGCAGTGAGTCTTTCCCTGCACTATCCGCTCTTGCACCAGCAGGAATAGTGCTGCCAAAACGAAGACATGAATGAATAAAACAGAGAGAGGCTGTTTGTGTTCTAATTTCCACACTGTGTTCCTTTCCATTTAATTGTAGTGCTTATAGAATAAGAAACGCCGAAGGGAGGGAAAAACACATTTACTTAAAGAAAGCAAGCCTTGGGACGCCTGGGTGGCTCAGTGGGTTAAAGCCTCTGCCTTCAGCTCAGGTCATGATCTCAGGGTCCTGGGATCGAGTCCTGCATCGGGCTCTCTGCTCAGCAGGGAGCCTGCTTCCCTCTCTCTCTCTCTGCCTGCCTCTCCATCTACTTGTGATTTCTCTCTGATAAATAAATAAAATCTTTAAAAAAAAAAAAAAGAAAGAAAGAAAGAAAGCCTTTTATCCTTTCTTGGATATGGAGAAAAAGTAGCTCCATGAGCCTTCAAATGAAAAAGGACTGTAGCTCAGCCACTGTCCGTCTCAACTGAAGTCTTTAGCAAACACTTTACCAGGGATTGTGGAATTATTTAATGATTTTTTTTTAAAAGTTCCACTGCACAGTGATTCAGAATTACTGTACCCCAATTAGCAGTAACTGTGAACGAGAAGCCAGCCTCGTTTGCGAGGACCGTCTAGTCAATTCCTGGCTGATCCCTCCCGGTATTGCTTTCATTATGAGCACTCAGAAGAGTAAGTGTTCGGCTGACTTGTTGTTGCAATTAGGTTTCCAGGTTACCAGCTCCCAAACAACCCCAGGCTGTAACTTCTAGACATGCTTCTTTTAAAGACTCCAAAACCTGCCCTAAGGATCACGGGATAAATTGCAATCTTCACACCCATGGGGAAGGGCGTAAGAAATCAAAGGAAAGGGTCGCCCTATATAAACAGTATTGGTGGGGCACCTGGGTGGCTCAGTGGGTTGGGCCGCTGCCTTCGGCTCAGGTCATGATCTCAGGGTCCTGGGGTCGAGTCCCGCATCGGGCTCTCTGCTCAGCAGGGAGCCTGCTTCCCCTCTCTCTCTCTGTCTGCCTCTCCGTCTACTTGTGATTTCTCTCTATCAAATAAATAAAATCTTAAAAAAAAAAAAAAAAAAACAGTATTGGTTCGCAATCTCGCACTGGAGAGTCATTCCGTCTGGCTTTGAAGGAGGAGGTATTTGCCTCCTAAAGAATCTGGCCTTTTCAAATGGGCCACCATGAAGAACACTCAAGAATTTTGATCTTTGTGAGTTTGCTTTGCTGGGGTGTAATGCAGACTACCTTCCTGATTCGAGACTGGGCCATCTCCTTCTAGATTACTGCTTGCAGACAGGATACCACGATTCAAGAGGAACAGAGAATTTGCAAGGAAAGAGAGCCCACTCAGTCTGAGTAAGAGAAGGCTAGGCTGTGGCTGAATCCAGTTTTTCAGCACTGTGATGAACTCTCCCCTAGCACAGAGGTACCCGGCTGAGTTCCCCAAAAGCTTAAATTTATTGCGGTTTTTTGAAACCAGGTATTTTATTTATTTTTTTTAAAGATTTTATTTATTTATTTGACAGAGAGAGATCACAAGTAGATGAAGAGGCAGGCAGAGAGAGAGAGAGGGAAGCAGGCTCCCCGCTGAGCAGAGAGCCCAATGTGGGACTCGATCCCAGGACCCTGAGACCATGACCTGAGCTGAAGGCAGCGGCTTAACCCACTGAGCCACCCAGGCGCCCGAAACCAGGTATTTTAATCATCAAAACGAATCATGGTGAAAAGCAACTGGAGCATTTTTCTCTTCTCCGCAAGTACAACATTTGGGGAGAAAAGGAATATTGAAATAAGAGGCTCTTTGTTTTTCCCCGATCCACGCGGACCTCCATCGGCGCCCCGACCCGTGACCTCCATCGGCGCCCCGACCCGTGACCTCCATCGGCGCCCCGACCCGTGTCCCTCCCATCTTTTATTCAAGCAACTCCTGTCATCTCACCCAGTCTACAAGCTCTTTCCTACCTGAGTGAAGACGGGAAGGGAATCCCGTCTGGGGACCGATCATTTCCCTCGGTTTCCTTCCCTCAGCCTTCCGACACGCACCCAGCCATTTCAGAATCCAAGTCTTGGCTGAGCGTTGTTTCTCGGGTCTTCTAACCTTTCTCAGCACCATCTGCGTACATCATAAGCTCCTAAGGACTGCCTGGCTCTCTTCCCCGGTGAGTAACCCAGCATGGAGACATAAGGCATGAGGACAGGACGGTGGAACATCAAAAGGAAGGGGCAGACCTCCCCCCATGTGCAAATGATTCGACAGAAATGGCTTTGTGGGGTAATTCCATGGAAAATCCCTATCAATTTCTTTCAATGACAATTGACATGCATCAGCTTCTGGAAAGGAAAATGTACCTCCCGTCAATTAGGGAATAAAAAATCCTTACGCGGTTTCCATGACGAATGAAACAGACGCATACTTGTTTGGAGTCGTGCTTGGAATAAATAGATGAAGACCTTCAACTCACAGGACATTCTAAACCATCACTTATACGCTATCTGTGGGAAACAGGGAACTACTTTTGTCATATTACCAGGGAACGTCTCCTTCTACAATGTCTTCCAGTCGGGGAAAAAAGGGTATACTGTGCCCTTCAGGATGCTAAAAGGAGAGAGGAGGAGCGGGGAGAGAGACAGGAGGAGAGCCTGTGTGCTCATTCACAGGGGTTTCATCAACCCCACGGATGTCTGAAGACAGGCAATGAGCATATCGAGATGCTGTGAGCAAAAGAGATGTCCAGGGCGCCTGAGTGGCCTAGTGGGTTAAGCCGCTGCCTTCAGCTCGGGTCATGATCTCAGGGTCCTGGGATCGAGTCCCGCATCGGGCTCTCTGCTCAGCCGGGAGCCTGCTTCCCTCCCTCTCTCTCTGCCTGCCTCTCTGTCTATTGTGATCTCTCTGTCAAATAAACAAATAAAATCTTTAAAAAAAAAAAAAAAAAAGAGCTGTCCAGGGTGGCAGACCGTATCTTCCAAAAATGGCCGCAGCAATATTTCTGGCCCGCTTTGTCTAGAATCGCACCACTCCCCATCAAGAGGTAAAATCTGTTTCCTCCCTGAAAACCTTGGACAGGACCTAACGCTGACTGGAGTGAAAAGGAGGAGGTAGAAATGACGCTGAGTCTCCCTCTCTCTCCGTGTCTCTCTCCATCCCCTCCTCTGCCAGTCCAAGTCCCCCCCACACTCTCCTCTCCCCCTCCCCCTCTTCTCTCGTCACCTCTCCCTTCTTCCTTCCCTCTCTCCCCGTCTCCCTCCCCTGCCCTGTCTCTCGGGCTCTGTCTCTCCCTCTCCCTACTTTCCCCCAGCACACTGCCACCACCCTGTAAAGATGCTCCGTCCATCTAGCCCCGCAAGGAGACCACATGGGACAGGGCAGGTGCGGAGGAACTAAAGCCCCGCTGGTGACCTTAGCTACGCTCACGAGAGGGAACAAGCCTGCCAAGGACCCCAGCGCGCACGCAGCTCTCAAGCCTACAGCCTGAACTCCAGACACACTGAAGCAGAGGAAAGCGCTCTCTGCTGGGTCCTCCCTGACCTCCTGACACCCAGGACCCAAAAGCAAAGTCAATCACTGTCGATGCTATTAAGTTTTGTTGCGGGAGAACAATGCCGAGACTCAGCCTCACAAACAAGCGAGTTCATGTATTTATATAATGATCACCCCAACTGTTGATCAGGCATGGAGTCTGGGGCACCCCAGTCAGAGGGAGAGAGAAGCACCCCGCAGCACCGTGATGGGTGGGTCATCCCCAAGCAACTTCGGTTACATTTTCCCCTTCAGGCCACAGCCCGGAAAAGCAGCGAGTGCGATGGCTTATTCCACTGCCCAGCTGCTCAACCCACGGAGCCCTGACAGACACGACAGCCGCCAGGCACAATGTCCATCGGCCAAGTTCAAACTATGCACTTGGCACAGTGCGGAGAGCATAACGTCGGTCTACGGGCTTCTCATCTCCACCACAATTCTTTGAAGAGGTCCTATTATTTTGACATTTCAGAAAGTGAGGTCCGCAGAGATCAGGTGAATTACACCTTGAGATCTCGTGGGGAGAAAATGCAATTCGGGTCCAACACAGATGCCTCCGGTCCTCCCTTCCACCCACCCCGAAGGCTGCTCTCTTAGCTGTGACGCTACACATCAGGTCGGAATGTCTGCTAAAGAGACTGAACGGCCCTTTAGCAGTAAACACGACGACAATTAAAAACTCATCCATGGTTCTTGGCTCCATGTCTCCTTCTCTAACCTCTTTGCGCCCTGTGGTAAATTTCCATGTAAAAATATTTTAGGTTTCCTGGGGGAGCCGTTTTATAAGTAGACATGCCAAAGCCATTTCAAGTGCTGTATTGGAAATATTCAACATAAATATCCTGTCCTAGAGGGAATATTAGCAAAGGTTTAAAAAAAAAAAAAAAAAAAAACAGTCCCCTGAGACCACAACTAAAATAATGCCAGGCAAGATCCTGTGATTAACGGTAACTTGTTAAAGAGTGTGAAGGATGTTGAAAGAAAATTGTGCCCCTTTTCTGGATTCACTTCCCAACGGTAGTCTTCTTTATGTATCTTTTCTTCCCTGTCATCATTAAAGCAAAGCGTAATCAATAAGTAAGACTCTTCACCGTCTCATCGCCCTCTCAAAACCAAACAAGACACAGTTGGTGCCTCTCGGCTATGAGCTCTGTGGGACCATGTCTTGTTCACCAGCTTCTTCCTCTGCAAAAGGGAACAGTAGGGGCGCCTGGTGGCTCAGTGGGTTAAAGCCTCTGCCTTTGGCTCAGGTTATGATCCCCACATTGGGCTCTCTGCTCAGCGAGGAGCCTGCTCCCCCCTCTCTCTGTCTGCCTGCCTCTCTGCCTACTTGTGATCTCCGTCTGTCAAATAAATAAATAAAAATCTCTAAAAAGTAAAAATAATTTTTTTAAAAAAGGGAATAGTAACAATCACTACTGATGTGAGGACTGAGTTAGACAATCTTTGTGAGGGGCTTGGAACACTACTAAGCACATGGTGAAGAAACTCTCTCTCTCTCTTTCTCCCTCTCTCCCCACGGCGGGCTCTGGTTTTGTTCAACTCCCAACATTTGGGTTGGCTCCATGTCTAAACAGTTAAGACTTCAAATATTTCTGGATGTCATGGTTATTTAAAAAAAAAAAGCTGGGGGCGGGGGGTCATGGATGCTGGGTGGCTCCGACGGTTCAATATCTGACTCTTAGTTTCGGCTCAGGTCATGATCTCAGGGTCGTGGGATCGAGCCCCACGTCAGGCCCCACACTCAGTGTGGAGTCTGCTTGTCCCTCTCCCTCCTCCTCTGCCCCTCGCCTCACTCTCTCTCTCTAAATTATACAAATAAAATCTTTGAAAAACAAAACAAACTATTCTCCCTGTCTCCACGAAGGGGACTCTGTCTTCCCACTGATGACAGAACCATGCATCCTGTTGACAGAGCCAGAAATCCGAGAATCATCCACCAAGCTCTCTCCAGGAGAGTCCTGCCTCTCAAATCCGGGTCCCTTTACCCTCTCCTCCGCCTCCCCGATCGCAAGCACCATGGTCCTCTCCACTAAGTGGTCTCCCCACCTCCTGCCTTGCTGGGGCAGCAAGGGTCATCTTGTCAACCCCCTGCTGAACCCCTTCTATAACTTCCAATGGTTTTAGAAGAACACCAAAGCTCCTTTAAAAACCTTTTATCGTTGGATCCCCTCTACCTCCTGAGTCTCACCTATCACTTATCCCCAACCCCTCCCTGTCACCCCCCATGCCTTTCCACGCTTCAGCCACATAGAACTGGTGTGAGTTTCGGAAGGCGCCCCACGTTCCCTCATCTGCAGAGGTTCACACAGGCTGCTCCCTTTGCTGGGACCTCCTCCTCCCCTGCCGGCCTGGCTGACACCCGCTCATCCCTCCAGGGCTCCACTGAAATGCCATTTCTTCCAGGAAACGTTTCAGGAGCCCCCTGGCTCTGGTCACCGCCCCTCCTGCACCCCACGCCCCCTGGGCTGCATGCTCTGTTCTGACAGCTTGTCGGCCTCCACCGAACAATACGCTTCATGAAGGCTATGACCTTGTCTGGTTTCCCTGCCCTTGTAAACCCAATGTAGCAGGATGCCTGGCACATGAATTGGGGCACGATACTTTTTTTTTTTTTTTTGGATAAAAGATTTGTGATATTAATTTTTTTTACTACCAAAAAGATCCATAAAACTTGCGATCGGTGTCATTCCCTAAAGCTCCCAACTTTCTCCTCCGTGAAAGGAAGACAAAAATAACAGCAGAGACACAGAGCAATTCACCTCCAGACCCCCCTTCCCCACACCCTGGAAACACAGCCATCTGCTCCAAAGTCTTTAGGACTGCTTAGATGGGGCACGAGAAGACTGCCATGGGGATTTCATGATTCTGCCTATAACTCACAGTGGCCACCTGGTATCTGGAACACACAAGCTAAAGCAACATTGTTACCAGATTACAGGTACACGTCTAGCCAGGACTGCCTGCGAATGAATACGTTTATCGTAGGCACTGGGCATGTCCTACTGCCACCAAATTGGATGCACTCAACCCTACTGACTTGGTACCAGAAAGTAGAGCAAAGGGAATTCCCAAATGGAGAATTATAATTTGACCATGGTTATAGGGGAACAGGTGAATTACGAAGGTGGGGGAGGCGAGGAGAGTTTAGAAATAAATGACAAGTCACCGAGTTAAAATGCTGAAAGTTGCCAGGAACAGATCACATCCCCGGCACACCATTATATCCACACCCATCGCATGACCACCAGTTGGGAAGAGCCAAGGTTAATCCATATTATTGATAAATTAACTGAAGCCGGAATAACACAAGTGAACAGCAGTCTGACCAGGAAAAGCACTGCCTCACAGAAAGGTAATTTAATTCAATTTCCATATACTCTTTGACTCAATTAAGTATCAGCCAATGGAGCAGTCATGAGAAAAAAAGCTCTCCACTTGCAAAAGCCGTACTAAAAGCTATAGTAATACGTACACATAGTAATATATATAATATATAATTTAAAGTTGAGATTTCCAATCACTTTTTTCATCCAGTTTTCAAAAGCAGCGGTGGGAGAGCCCCTACTCACTACTGCAAGCCTTGCAGCACTGGAAATCTAGTGATCTGTTCCCATCTAGGAAAACAGGCTGCGAAGACGGCCTTTGACCCATCAACGTACACTTTACAGTATGGGTTATATTAGATGATTTGTTTTGTAAAATGTCTGCAAGTCAGCAGCCTGGTTACATTAGGTTGTATAACCTGAAACAGGAAAGATGGCCATGGGAGTTCCTAAGTCTCTGAAACTCAAGATCAAGATGAGACACACACCCAGCAGCACAGGTGGCCGTCAGAAATTTCCTAGACAGAAATGTCCCAGGTTAAACATTAGACACTGCAAATATGCCGAATCAATTTGGTTTTCTCTCTCCCACAATCACTTCCCACTTCCCAGCTACCAGGTGGGCTGAAACCAACCTTGTTTCAACAAACCAAACATCCCAACTATGCAATCATGCGATGACATCTGAGCCTGATCTGGGCGGCTGCTTATAAAGGAGGCTTTCACAATGATAAACGAAATTCGCATTGTTGACCAAGCCAGACACCAAGGCACACCACCTCTGTACTTCCTGCTGAAATCAACCAAATGCCAATAAATAGCCTTTTTTTTTTTTAAATGTTGTCTCCATACTGAGTGGGAAGCCCAACATAGGGCGCAATGTGGGGCCTGAACTTGTGACCCTGAGATCAAGACCAGAACCAAAATCAAGAAGCAGATACTTAACTGACTGAGCCACCCAGGCACCCCAATAACCCTATCTTAAAAAAACACTGCCATCCATCCATTTTGAAGTAGGCTGAAATCTGTTATTTTGTATATAAAGATAAGACTATTAGCCTGTGACCTACCTTCGAGATAGAGAACTTTATAGGTGTTTTTCCAGTACTGTGATAGAGGTAAGCTAAATTACACATACACTCTCACCCATGCCTTCACCAGCACCACACTTGAGAGGTCTGGGGGCTGTCTGGGGGTCAGTCTGGGGCACAGACCCAGTAGAACTAAGAGGCCCATAGGGTCCAAGCACAAGTCCCTGGCTTCATTTCCATGCTAATCCACCGGCAGACGTCCAAGGGCTTTGAAACGACCAAGATGCCCAAGACGTCTTTGAAACAAAGCTTCTACAAGTAGCCCATGTGAGAATAAAAGAGAAAACACACACACACACACACACACACACACACACACACACACACAGAATTTGCTCTAAACTAAAGGGAAATAAAATTTAAAATTGGGCATACACTGACAAGCTTTAATACCATAATCAAAAATCCGTGTATCATCACAGATGATGTTATATGCTTGTTTTTCGTCACTGATTCCTCTGAGTTTCACTTCTCTTATTCCTTTCACATACCACCCTCTTGGGGTTTTTTTCCCAGATGTACACTGTGGGGGGAAAACCCTGAAACATCTCTCAGGATGGTTGCTCTATCTGTCCAAGATGATGGGGTACCTTCACTCCAGCAGCCCTCTCCCACACACGGCCCCCTCCGTGGAGGGCATGACAACCCAAGCACGGTCTTCCTTAGTCTCCCAGGAAGGCTCCCGCAAAACCTGGATTGGAGTTGCATTTTGAACCTCATGGCAATCTCAACTCGGCTCCGCCATCTTGGTATGCAAATGAGATATGCAAGTCAGAAGAATGGGTCTGTCGTTAGAAACAGGTGGAAAGGAGACACGACCTACTCTTTCAATAACTGCTTGGTAGTCATCACCAATTTTCTTAAGAAGTTTTCTTCCAATCTGACTTAAATTCTTCAGCCCCTCACCCTGTAGTTTGATTTTGTTTCCCCCTTTTGGTACGCAGCTGTGATGGAGAAGAGCTAGTTTCCACCTTCTTTGTAAGTACTGAAGCCAGTTAAGAATTAGGTCTAAATAAATCATTTTCTCCTCTTGGAATAACAAGGGTAAATATAATATAATAACAATATCGCTGGTATTATATTTCAATCTTTTTCTTCTTTTTAGTGCATCTTATCTCTTCAAACTCTTTCCAGCATCCTCCTACAACAATTACCTTATCCTATTTTCTGATCTGCACATGGTAAGGGTCTTTTTATGTCTGTATGGCCGGAATCTAGCCCCCTGGCTGGCAGTCAGCAGGCTCTTGCTAAATCTTGAGAAAATGTGAAAGCATTCTTGGGCAGTATTCAATAAATGGCTGAGCAGAATTTATTTGCCTTCATTGGCTATATTTTGCTATTTGTCTAGTCATGCTTTCCTGATTATTCCGACATCATACATCCATCATGAATAGTCCCTTCGACCTTAGCATAAAACTCAATAAGCTCCTTCTAATGATTATCCTAAAACATGAAACTAAGTATTGATTTTCGAGTAAGTGCACAACTAGAAGCTTGGTATACCGTGGCAGAATCCTAGTGCACATTCCTAAAATTTCATCTTTTATGTGTCTGAATCCCATGCAGTATAAGAACAAGAAGTCTTTCTCTGTTCAGTAGGTTTTGTTGTATAGTGGGTGCTTAAGTGTTTTATTATGAACAGTTTGACACTTCAATTAAGTGGTATTTTAAAACACATACATTTAGTTAGCAATTTATTTTATTAGATACTTTTTCTGTTTTCTTCTTAAATGGCTGGTAATTATTTTCCAAATGTTTATTTTAGGTCTGCCTTTGCTTAGAACAGCTTATTACCATAAATTTTTAAATTACACATTTTCTAATTACATGTCTTTCTCTTTCACACTCAATCTCCTAAAAATCATGTCTAAATGCCAAATAGAGAATACAAAATATTTGGAACAAAAGTCATGATTCGGGCTAATGGACAAACTAAAATCACTAATCCTTTACCTTTGGATCAGAGCTGAGTAGGGATATTAATGGATACTTTTCATTAGACCAATGTTTTCCCGATTGACATAAAAACTTCTTTCCCACTCTTGTTCCAACACACACACGTACACAGCTCAATACTGAGAAAAAAAAGTAAAACAAGAAAGTGTGAAAGGGAAATGAAGTATAACCAGTTGGTTTTTTAATAGACAATTTTGTCTTCATAGAGCCCTGACAAGGTCATACTCACCTTGGAATCACCATGACCACTGACGGGCACTTACTATCCTTGGAAAAACACCTCTGACTTAGCAGTTACATTAGAGAGGCGGGGGAAGGTAAGAAATAGAAGACTGGGGAGGGGCCTCGATTATCACTGCAAGATCTCACAGATGTGGGTTTTACCTTCTTTGATTCTTCAGTGAATTAGTAAACCTGTCTAACATAATCTGGAAATCTTTCCCTAAGTTAAAGAAAGAAATATTTGGGACTTTTTACTATATAGCAGTTCCCCCTTTGAACCCAGAATTCCCAGGCTAAAGATTAGTGAGTTAAATCAGAAAGCCCCATGTCTTCCCCTCAGCAAGGTTAATAATTATACCCCCATTTAATGCCTAGAATCCCATTTCCAACCAAAAGCCTTTAAGTAGCAACTCTCATAATATGTTTCATTAGAGATTATACCTAATGATTAAGCTGAAGTATGAAGTTTTAAGAATTATATTCAAAACCTTAAAGCTATGCCCCAGAGGAACCTACCTAAAGTATGCGCAACCCCCTTTACCCCAAACTTGTCAGTTTTGATATTCCCGAAATCTCTCATCCCAACTCTCATGTCTCTCAGGGGCCCTTGTGAGTATTCCTCCCCACTAAGAAGAAACAGAATTCTCCCCAGTTCTCTATAATTGAACATCCAAGATGAGGGATGTGGATTCAAGAGAATTCAGGGTGCCTGGGTGGCTCAGTTGGTTAGGTGACTGCCTTCGGCTCAGGTCATGATCCTAGAGTCCCGGGATCAAGTCCTGCATCGGGCTCCCTGTTCTGCAGGAAGTCTGCTTCTCCCTCTGACCCTCCCCCCCTCATACTCTCTCTCTCTCTCTCTCTCTCTCTCTCTCAAATAAATAAATAAATAAAATCTTTTTAAAAAAAGAAAAAGAGAGAGAATTCAACCTGATGGCCCATCCAACAAGGAGGATCCCACTTCCTCGGAAAGGAGTTCGCTAGGGTCCTAGTTCAGAGTTTAACTGGCAGACTTCTCTTTAAGGCCCCAGTTCTCAAAACTATAGGAAGCAGACGTTTTTCGTGGGCACATTACTCAGACCAAGACAAGCCTGATCGTTCGTCCGCTGGTCGTGAGGTGCACGTGTGTCTACTGCCTCCGCTCGCACAGGAGAAACTCAAACAGATCCTTCATTTTTTTCAGAAATAGGAATGTGAGAAATGGGCAAAAATGATCTTTTCTGCTGACTCTGAGAACTTTCTTGAGTGGCAAGAGTCAAGAAAAGAAGGCTCTGGCTGTTCTGCTTTAGACGTCGATGGACACTTGCATTCGGGGTAGAGCAGGGAAGAACCAGACACAGGGAGAAGAAGACAGGAGAGGCGGAGAAGGAAGGTCGAAGGCCCAAGCCTGAACTGGCCTGGGAGACCAAGATACCTTTAATAATGGGGAAGTCTGATACCCAGTTCAAAAACCACTCAGCCGTCAAAATGAGGGCCTTGAATCAAACAAATGTACAAGTTCTTCAACAAAGATCATTGCCAATGGAGTTAAAATCCATCCGAGCAAGCAAGAGAGGCTAGAGAGTGGTCTAGTCCATGAGGACAGCGCCTTGTTGCTGGGCTCCCAGGGGACAAGCACAAAGCCTAGCACACAGCAGGCGGCCAATAAATCCTCGTGAAGTCATAACATTCATTTCATACGGCTCCAAATGACACTGGAGACACGATAACGTATCACACAAAGGCTCAACGACAGCTAATTTTATCCCCACAACAAAATCGAAACAGAAGTTGGCCATGAAGTGCTTTAGGTTTTCTGTAACATCCCATTTATATGGGAAACACAGAACAGCCACGGTTCAGCCTTTGCTGCAACATGATGGAGTCAAGACCCCTTCAAAAGCTCCACACAAACTGGATCAAAACCCTATCAAATGCAATCACTCACGGTTTGGTACTAGATGGGCATACATCTGTCTTTTCAGCAAGACTCTAAATTCCCGGGGGTGAGAGGCTCTGTGTGTCTTGCTGAACTTTGCCCCCAGCGCCCTGTCAACGTGCTACGAGGTACAGGCGTCCAGTCCCGTGAAGGCAAAGCAGATGAGGTGCAGAAACAAGGAGAAACTCCTTCAGGAAAGCAAAAGGGCCAGAGCACAGTGGGGCTGGTAAGGACGGGGAGAGGCACCCTTTGTGCAGATTAGAGGCTTCTAGCACCGGAGGGCAGAGGAAACACAGCTGGCCTGGGTGGCAGAGGAAAGAAAAAAGCTGGTGAGTTAACTTGGAATGTGGAAGGATCACAAGAGATCTGCACCTGGGCTGAGAGGAGGGGAGAAGGAAGCAAAAAGAGGACCAAGAAGGCATAAATAAGAGATGAGCTGCCAAGGTCAGAAGATGAGCAACCCATCTCTATGAAGACCCCCACTGATGGAGGGAGTGTCGGAAGAAAGATGAGAAGACAGCTATAGAAAATTCCTGAGGACTGGGAGCATGAGTACACCTTGTCTAGAAGCTTCCTTTATCTGGATATCAGCAAAAGAAAGACCCACAGAGAGGCAGACAAGGGACATCTGCTCTGCACCCACCGTGCTGCCCCATCTTGGAGCAGTGGCTAACCCCCACAGAGATGCCTTCTCAGTATTTAAGACGTATCTCCTTTTTCTTCTCCCCCCTTTCCTCCTGCCGTCTGAGGTGTTGGCCAGATAAGATCGTGCACTTCTTTGGGGTTAGTGACAGAGGTCCGGTAGAGTTCTGCCTTTCTCTGTCCTGGTGATATGGCCACCAAGAGCAAGAGGAACAGGCCTGGCTGTCCTTTCAGTGTCTCTTCAAAGATGAGCCTCATGGAACAGAAAAGCAACGACGGAAACCACAGAAGGACTTCGAATGTCAAGGTGACACGCATAGTCTCATTGCTGTGACCTGTGGTCAGCTAGTGGATACCATTGTATCTAAATTATTAACTAGCTAGAGAACATCCAGATCATATTGTGGACCTGGGTGCGGGAGCTCTGGGAGACGGGAAGGAATGCTGTTAACTCCCAGCGCCCACTGGCCAGGCTTCCTACCACGTGCACAAATGGCCCGCAGCGCCTAGGACACAAAGCCACACACCCAGCAGAACGCTTCTGAACTACAAAGGGTCTTTCTAGGAGTAACACGGGCTGGGGATTAGCAACGAGGATAACAGACTGATGCCCCGCTGGGATGGTCTCTGTTAAGCCCAACACAGACAATATGGACAGTATGACATAATCTCAGTTTTGAGGGAAATAGCCCAATTTTGATAAGTAACGTTACTCACCCTTTATACCGGAACATCTCTGAATAAGCATGGTCTGTGTTCCTACTGCACGGGCAGATCCCCCCTTGAACCTACTTGTTCACCCTCCGATTCCACGTAACCATGTTCTAGACCCACTTCAAGAATTCTCTGAACCCTTCCTTGGGACTGGGGATAAGATATGTTACCTTCTTCCAAACAACAGCGGGTCATCCATAGCCTTTGACAAAAGGGTGTCACCTTTTCTTGGTAGACACAAATGCTAAATGAAATCACCACCTCTGATCAAGAAAAAAGCATCTGTGGCTTCTATGAAAGGCCGGTGTCCGTCAAGCCTGTTCTCAAATTCTGAACACAGATAGTCCTCTAACCTTAAACTTGTTGCATTCTAAAAGTTTGATTGTACATCAGTCGTGGAAAAGAGAGGTACATCCCCCAGTAGGAATTACACACATAGCAGGTTCTCAGAACAGCTCAGAAATCTAGTCCTTTCCTTCAAACAGGAATAATACAGTAGAACTGAGAGTTCAAGTGCTATCTTGATGAGAAAATGCATTCACACTTCCCTTTGGGGAGGCCAGGAACCCCAAAACTCTCCCTTTCTGGCAGTGAAAGGAGGGGCTCCTCTTGCGCAAAGTGGGCGTTTGGTGGGTCCTGGTGTGGACTTTGGGAGGGAGGTCTCTGTGTTGAAAATCGAGACCGGAGAATGCAAGGGGAGGGGGATGAATGCCTCCATGTCTAGACTGGGAGGTAGGGTTGGAGGACAGAAGGGGGACTGCGGGCCTCAGGGAGGAGCGGGGCTTGGGGAGTCGAGGAACACAGACACGCTGCTTCCTGCCACCTCTCCCATCTCCCCGGCATGCCCAAATTTCTTCCACTTCTTTCTCTTTACTCTTCTGGAAGGCTTTGTGGGGAAGGGCTGAGAAAAAATGGAAGGCGACAGCAGGGTCTATGCAGTTGGAAGAAAGAAGACGAGGGAATCACCAGGGAGAAATAGAGCAGAAGAAACGCAGTCTCCTAGTCAGAAGGAAGGGGTGGGTTTCTCACAGGTAAGATGCGCACCACCAGTCAGAATCTTGTCCGGGGGCAGGTGCACAGACCGGCAGGTAAGAGACACTAAGCGCTACTGCTCTTCAGCAGAACACTGGGCACTTAAATGAGAACCCTTGGGAACACTTCCCCCAAGGATGATCTTTTTAAGAAAGGGTTATCAAAAAATGTACTGCACATCTGTTGCACCTTGCCAACGTCCTCCTCAGACACCTAGAGCCCAGAGAAATATATGCTCACGTTTAAAGAACTCACACACCTCAAATTCCAGCGCAGAAATTTGGCCTTGGTCACCAATTTCCAGCAAGGTGGCCGACCTGGAACAGTTGTGTATCTTTCATATAAAATTCCATCCCAAACCAGTGCACTGATATACTTTGTACTACTTGCTACTGATTCTAACCAGCGGTCATTCTTTAACTATAGCAAAAACAAAAGACTGAAAAATGTATACTTTTGTCTATAAATGATTAGAATGTCATCCAAGTTCTAAGATACGCAGTAAGAAATACAAAAATGGCATTGTGATTTACTGGAGTCTTCCAAGTGTCACTGGCATTACCTCTGTATTAACAACTTCCATAGGTTTCCTCTTCATTTCTCCTATGTCCAAGTAACTGGGGGAGGAAAACAAAACAGTAAGGTTCCTTTTATTGCTTTTGAGTCAGTTATGTAAATTTCTTATTAAAAATTGTTAAGATGTAAAGCAAGCATACGCAATGCTTAAGCCTAAAGCAAAAATCAATAGTTAGTTACCGGTTAAAAGCAATGAGGGAATTAGGAACTGCCCCGAGCGTCACCCACCAGAGCCCATCCATGTCTTCGCCCAACGTCAGTGACACTGAAGTCTTAGAAACACACACTTCTTTGAGGGAAGGTTTTTTCCCACAATGGTTGGCCCCTGACTATCTATGCAGTATTATTAATTCTTACACCGTTTTTTTTTTTTAAGATTATTTAGTTATTTATTTATTTGACAGAGACACAGCAAGAGAAGGAACACAAGCAGGGGGAGTGGGAGAGGGGGAAGCAGGCTTCCCATGGAGCAGAGAGCTCGAAGCGGGGCTCAATCCCAGGACCCTGGATCATGACCTGAGCCAAAGGCAGACACTTAACAGACACTTAATAGATAGAAAAAGTGGTTTGTGTGTACAGTTCCTTAACAGTTTCATTTGTCACAGCTTTTAGGTCAAAACAAAGTACTGGGGTGCCAGGTGGCTCAGTCGGTTAAGCATCTGACAACTCCTGGTTTGGGCTCAGGTCATGATCTCACAATCCTGGGATCGAGCCCCACATCAGGCTCTGGGCTCAGCTTTGGGGTCTGCTTCAGATTTTTCTCTCGCTCTCTCTTTCTCTCTCTCATAAATACATAAAATCTAAAAAACAAAACAAAAAACACAACAAAGGAAGTACTGATAGCATGCATTAGACCATCTGTGAAGGGGGGGAATCTTCTTCCTTATGAAAACACTTTCATGATACAGAAATGCTCAGCCACAGGGATGTTTAGGCATTGGTTCAGCTAAAATGCATATGATGACCTCGTTAACCTCTCGAGACCCCTATTACTAAATTACTACTTGGTCTAATATTAGCTAGTGATCCTTCTTTAGCTATGGTGTGAGTACAACCTGAAAGCCACACACTTGTGTCAACCTCGAGCCCCGAGGCCATCACTGCGATCTGGTTCCACCATCCTTCACACGTAGCAGGTGGTGAATAAATCTTTTAATATAAAAATAAGTATAAATCTAGCCTTTAATATATAACCATAGAGCAAAGATACCTCACCTGCCATCAGTGTCGAGTTGCCAAAAACAGAGTTCATATTAGAATTAATTTTATCTATGTTTTGTTACTGTTGTTTGCATTTTTGGATAGAATGCTTTAGTTAATCAGTACCACTAGAAATTTACATTTTTCTTACATGAACTGTGTTTACCTAAGACAGTGCAAAACTCCCTCCGTTTAGCAGTAAAATGGCTCTTTTGCAAATCTGCGGGGACTGATTTCTGACATAAGAGCAAAACAGCTTAACTGCCATTTGCAGAAAAGTGATCTCAGACCCACAAAATTAATGAAGTAGAGTCAACTTCCAAAAACACACAGAAAAGCTTTAAGGAAAATAGCTATCTCTAGAATTCCCTGCTATAAAATAAAGGTTGAATAGCTACCTCCAAGTTTAACTATGGTTTCAAAAATTTTAGGAAAACCCTGAGTCAAAGAAATTCAAGAAGGAAGTTGATCATTTTCATTTGAGTATTTTTTCCTACCATTGCTAAGTTCCCCAACATCGTTTAGGGTCCAAATGACATAAATTACCCTCGATATTTTCTGGGCTTTCTTTTCTTCGGCCAGTTGCCCCATTTGTTGTGTAAACTTGTGGCTGCTAAGCTTCCAACATATTCAGCATTTAAATCTTCAGGGCTTATCATTATAACCATAGATACCCCTACTCGAACAGAAATAAATAAACTGTTCACCTGTCAGCATGGAAAACTAACCATGGAAACTGTTATAACAAATTCAGGGTTTTTTTTTTATATGAATTAAAAATAAAGATTACCATACAAATCTTTTATATCCATATAAAGAATGACTTGAAGTACACTTCCTCTTTGCTTTGGAACTGGACCTGTTTTTATCTTTTGAGTTGTTAGGGCCAAATAAACAAAAGAGAATAGGAGTTACAAAAGTGAGTCTTAGACCTGGAGGGCCTGGGTGGCTCAGTGGGTTAAGCCTCTGCCTTTGGCTCAGGTCATGATCTCAGGGTCCTGGGACCCAGCCCTGCATTGGGCTCTCTGCTCAGCGGGGAGCCTGCCTCCCCCCCCCTCTCTGCCTACTTCTGAGCTCCCTCTCTGGGTCAAATAAATAAATAAATAATCTTTTTTTAAAAACCAACAAGATATATGACGAAACATGTATTGTACATGGACATAGTGACCCTTTGTAATTTTACGACATTTTGATGTGTACAAAGCCTGCTCACATCTATCGCACTCACTTCCCTAACACCACCACGATTCAAGCATGCTTATGCTCCTTGTACGTATCAGGAGGCTGACTTGCTGAGGCAAGAGCCTTGCCCAAAGACACACAGCTAAGAAGCAGCTCAGCCTCATGTCTCCTGATTTTTAAGTGCTAAGTATCTTTGAAGCACGTGGCTCCATCTAGTTCGTATCCATGAAGTTAGTTAGCCAAAGTGTGCTGAAGGAGGTTTCCAAATGCATCTGTCCTCTCTCATTAAAAACAATGTCTAGCAGAGCAAAAAAAAGCAGAACACTCAAAATTCAGTTAAAGCAGATTCAGAAAAGAAAAGTGAATGTGACATCGGGGATATTTGGGAAAATATTTCTATATAGTGAAAATTAGAATTCACAAGTCTAGACTTGGCAGTAAGGATACGTTTTTGCTATCCTGAGACCCAAGCCAGATTTCAATGAAAACACTATATTAACAACTATGAAACATAAAGTTTCCATGCGATCCAGTAACTCCACTCCTAGGTACATAACCAAGGAAAATGAAAACTTGTACACAATTCCCTACAGCAGCATTATCTCATAATAGCCCAAAGTGAAAAACCCACATGCCTATTAATGGATGACCAAAATGTGGCATATCCATAACCACGAGATATTCTTCAGCAAGACAAAGAATGAAGTGTTGATACACATTACAACTTAGGTGAGCCTGGGAAACTTCATGCCAAGTGAAAAAGGCCAGAAACACCAAAGGCTACCTATTGTATGATTCCATCGGTATGACATGTCCAGAACGGACAAATCCACAGACACAGAGAGTAAGTAGATCAGCAATTGCCAGAGGATGGGGAGAAAGGGAAACTGGGGTTTTGTTCTGGAGTGCTGGAAATGTGCTAACATTAGTTCATAGTGATGGTTGCACAACTCCATGAACCTCCTACAGATGACTGAAATAAGTAAAGTCTATGTTGTGAGAAATATATCTCAATAAAGTTGTAAAAAAAAAAAAATCCTGTGGAATATTAAATCCTACCTATCCTCCAACACCCCCCCCCCACCAGAAACAATGTCCCTCAACTGTGAACTTCCACGCGATTTTATTTTTCTAATCCCGGTTCTTCCTTTCTACGTTGCATTAAAATGATCAGTGTGCATGTGGTCTCTCTCCTGCTAGATCTCAAAGTCTTCAAGACAAGGAGTCACATCTAGCTCATCTTTGCTCTTTTCGCAGATCTACGCACAGCTTGCGAACTCACTGACCGCCTGTAGGAGTGAGCTCTCTGCCGGGAACTGGGAATAAGCAGACTGACCCCCAGCGCCTGAAGGTCTGGCCATCGAGAACCTACAGACAGACATACAGGCAGATACCATAAGCCAATAAGCCCTTCCAAGCATTATGCTAGTAGCGTAAACATGCGGGGGTGGGAGAAGGGTCACAGCAGTGGGGGCGTGGTCAGTTCTGCCTGAAATGAAAATTTGGAAGAATTTAAGCAGGTGGGGATAGGGGAAGGGTAGAAAGCAATTTTCTCCTCTGGTGATCACATACTATCCAATGGTTTAAAATAATTTTTAAGAAGTCGTTATTTAAACTCAAAAAACAGGTGCCAAGAAAAAGAAAAAAGAAAACAAGAGGAAAGAAAAAAATAATAAAACGGAAAACGCTCAAGTGTCCAGTCTGGTCACTGAATACTTTTCTAGGATTCCTGTTCCTCCTGCTACCCAAGCGAAATTCCTTCCCCAGGCACACATAAGCCCCCTCCCCAGCCGCAGCGGGGAGCCCCGAGAGGCATCCACCCGCGCAGCCCCAGCCCCTGGACACCCAGCGGGTGGGCGAGGTGGGGCTCCCTCCTTTGCTCAAGCGACCCGAGCCCTTCGGTGAGACCTTCAGCGGCGGGCGGAGGGGACCGACGGACTCACTTGAGCTTCTTGAAGGCTTCCGGGCCCCCGGCCACGTAGTTGCCCCCGCTCTGGATCTGGTCTAGCTTGCGGATGCGGTGCCCGCTCCGCGGGGTGTAGATGTTCCTGACCGCCCCAAAGGGCGCCTGGACGCCGCCCGTCACCTCCTTCAGAAAGACGTCGAAGCTGGACACCTTCTTCTCGTGGATGACGACGCGACGCCCCGCGAAGAAGGGGTCCCCGTTGCGGTACACCAGCACGCTCTTCACGACGGGCTGGGACAGGTGGCTGGACCTGGCGCCGGTGCCGCTCATCTTCCCCGCGGGACGCCGCCCTGCGGGCTTCTCAGGGGAGGTGCCTCTCTGCCCAGACGCCTCGCCGCGCGCACCCCGCGGGGTCGCCTGCTGAAACCAACGCGAAACACGCAAGCCCGCGGTTAAAAAAAGAAAGAAAGAAAAAAAAAAAAGGCGGAGCGCGGACTGAGCGCCCGGCTTCACCCTGCGGAGACCCTGCGGGCTGCGGGGCGCGCCGTGCACGTCCGGCGGGCTCCCCACAGTCTGCACAGCCAATCGGCGCTCGCCGTGCGCGCAGCACCCCTGCTTCGCACGCTCCGGGCAGAGCCCAGGTCTAGCCGCCCCGGGACGCGAGCGCGCGAGGGTCTTCACGCGGGGGAGCCGCGGGGCCGCCGCAGGGAGAGGAGCGCGCGCGGCCACGCACACGCGAAGGGCGAGGACGCGCCAACTCCGCATCTCACTTCCCAGTCGCGGGACTCTTGCACACGGTTGCGGGTTCTCGCTCGGCCCCCTCACCCCTTCCTCTCCTGCTTGCTCCCCAAATGAAAGCAATGGAGGGTCTGGCTCGAATTGCCCACATGCTTATTTGCCGAAAAATAATACCCTAATGTGCGTTGAGGGAGAAAAGGGGGACCTCGGGGGAGGCTCGAGCTTCCGGGACCCCCGACCCCTCCGGCGACCAGCAGCGCCAGCGCGGGCGAAGGTCCCCGGGTACCGTTTGAACCCCGCGGCGCGCCACCGGGTCCCAGGGCGGGAGGCAGCGGGTGGGGTCCCCGGGGACGCGGCCCCCGCGGGGGTACCTGGCGGCACTCGAGGGCCGGCTGGGGGAGGGCGAGGGCCGGGCGGGGGCGCGGCGCGGCGGTTCGGCTGGCACCGCGCTGAACTCGGGGGCGGCGCGGCTCCGCCGCTGTTCCTCCGCTGCCGTTGCCTCCGCGGGCCTCCCTCACCCCCCGGGGGCGGGGGGAGGGATGGACTTGTTACTTCTCGCCGTTTCCATAGCGACTGCAGCCACGCGCGGGGCCGCGTCAGCCAACGAGTCCTGGCGCGCGCCCGGGTCCCTCAGGCTTTGCCCGGGGCCTCCCCAGAGACAGTGGAGAAGTCGGGGTTTGCGGGGGTGGGGGGGATGGAGGGGCGCCCGGTGGCGTTACCGTGCAGTCCTAACTTGAATGGACGCCCCCTGTGTGCCACGCGCTACGCTAGAGGTTGGTGACACAGCGGTGAAGACGGCCGCCTGCGGTATCTTGAGTGTTGGCCAAGCCACTCCGGGACATACGTATTGGGAAGCCAGGAAAAGTGTCCTTGAATTCTCCTTGCTGTGTGCAGACTTCATTACTGACTGTTCCTAACGCATCATATATGAACAGAAGTAGCATTGATAATATATATAATATACATAATATATTTAATAATGTATATTATTATATACATTGCATATAAAATAAGGTATATAAAATAATAAATATATAAATATATAATATAAAAATAAATATATTATATAGATGAATATAATACAATAAACAAATAAATATAAATAAAATAATACTATATTTAATAATGTTATTATTAAATAATAACATTTAATAATGTTTTAAAACATTCCTAATGGAATGTTTTCTATGTAGCCAGCACTGCGTTAGGATCTTTATTACACTGTCTCCTTGAATGCTCATAATAACCTTCAGAAGTATACATTATTCTTTTCTTCTGATGAGGAAACCGAAGAAACTTAACCTCGGGTCACACACAAAAGTTCAGGCCTCCTTCTCTGTGATTCCAGAACTTTCTTGACCACCATGTCCTATGAATCTAAAAGGTGAATGCGTAAAACATTGCAATCTGGAGCAGAAACATTTTTATTAAGGTTACCTAATACGTTCATGTCTGGAGAGTTCACAGTTTTCCAAAGAAGACCAAAGAGAAGAGAATAATACAGAGAGAAAAGAGAAGGGAATTCTGTGAGCCAGTTGTAAGAACCCACAGGTTAAGGGATTGAATGGGGAGATCTGTGCAAATATGCTACCAAATAAGGAAATAAGGCAGAATACCTTTTGAGGGAAAGAAGGTGGTAAACCAAGCAACCCCCAGACAACCCAAACCCCTCTACCACCTATACCACCCAAGCACAAAATGAAAACTTGCTGCCTCTTGTTCAAAAATTAAGAATATCAAGATGGCAACAGGAAAGCATTAAACCAAACACGGGGACGTCCGGAAGTGTGGGGCCTTGTTGTAAGTCCACGAACCCACCACCCCACATGCATGTTCTGGTTCCTTCCACAGGAGTATCTCCAGTGCAGATCTGTCTACTGGGGCCAGACATACTTACCCAGCGGTCTCTTAGTGATGTGGTGGCAAGTATTTAGTTACTGGCTGTTGGGGAGGGGAAGGCCTTGATTCATACCTTTTACCAATTTTTGTAGTTTAAATATTGCAAATTTGGCTGATTTCCAGCTACCAGTCTCATGTCACTGAAGGCAAGAAAGGCACAGTTGCATGCCTTTATTTAGTATTTCCACCATCCTATTAGAGTTGACTTGGAACTTCATAGATAATAGTAAAATACAGGTGGTGGCGAGTTCTGAGTGGGTTTCTAAGGGTTCTTCAGTCAGTCACCATCCTCTGTCCATTCTCCCTCTCAAATATTCCTTCATAAGTGAATCCATTTGTTCATCTCCAAATCCACTAACACCATCATCACCAGAAGTGTCACCCTGTCTCCCGTTGTGTTTCCCTACTTGACACTCTCCACAGGACAGCCAGCCTGAAGTTCTCTTGAAAAACACACATCCACTCATGTCACTTTCTAGCTGAAAACTTTATGGATGTCCCTGCTTTTCATAAAATAATACCCGACATCATCCACAATAATCCCAAAGCCCTAGATATGCTGGCTCATAACGCTTTCAGTCCATTCTCTTCTTACTCGACTCTCCCTATGGTTTCCCAATGTCAAGACCTGACCTTCCACTTCCTCCAGTTCCTTTGTACATACTTTCCAGCTCCTCACCCCCCATTACCTTGTGTTCCAACCAGTACTTCAAGTCCCAGTTAAATGTCATTTCTCTTCCTTTCCCAGTTCAAGATAGCTCTGTACTTATTATATATTTTCCTCCACAGTCTTATCAGTTGTAATTATGAACCTTTGTAAAATTATATGTTTAATTTTTGTCTTTGTATGACTGGATGTTTAACCTTTCTATAATTATATGTGTATAGGTATAAATTCACTGAAGGAAAAAACTTTGTCCAGGTGTGATCTGCAATCCCACAGAGGCTGATATATATATATATATATATATATATATATATATATATATATTACATATTTATATATAAAATAGTACTAGCACAGAGGCCAGTGTATGTATATATATATATATATATATATATATATATATATATATGGAGAGAGAGAGAGAGAGCATGCCTAGCACAGAGCCTGACATATATGAGATATATATGTAAGAGTACTAAATAATTATTAGATGTGTGAATAAAGACAAAATGTTTTAAGTTTAAAAATCAATATACAGCTTTGGGGCGCCTGGGTGGCTCAGTGGGTTAAAGCGTCTGCCTTCGGCTCAGGTCATGATCCCAGGGTCCTGGGATAGAGCTCCGCATCGGGCTCTCTGTTCAGCAGGGAGACTGCTTCCTCCTCTCTCTCTCTGCCTGTCTCTCTGCCTACTTGTGATCTCTCTCTCTGTGAAATAAATAAAATCTTTAAAAAAAATCAATATACAGCTTCAAAATATTTAGAAACTGCTCCTGTGGAAGAAATTTTCAGATGAGCAAATAAAAAAAAATACTTGATAACTAAAGAGATTCTAAAACTAATTGCTTAGCTTTGGAGAGAAAATGCATAGCCAGATACAGATGAAAGCACCAATACAGGAAGCCAGACTCTTTTTTTTTTTTTAATCAATTGATTAACATATAATGTACTGCTGGTTTCAGAGGTAGAATTTAGTGATTCATCAGTTGCATATAATACCCATTCTCATTGCATCCAGTGAGGAAACCAGACTCTTACCCACCACTGAGTTTTGCCAGTCTTTCAAGGCATTAGAGATATATATAGAATGCGGGACATATTCTGCTTGTTTTTCCTCAAAGAGTGTCATTACTTTTACAACTAGTGTTCATAACTCACTCTCGGAAAGAGCAACAACTTCTTGAGACCATGTTTCTTGGATATACGTTTGGATAAGGGTGGCTGCTTCTGATAAGCCCTGACTTCCTCTTGTCTGGTGAACTCTGCTGGTTCCAGTAACGGCTATACTCATCTTCATATCCAGGGATGTCTACCCCAGTTGGCCATATTTAAAGCCCAAGGGTATCTGTAAGAGGGACCACCCTCTTCTCCTATTTACAGCCAAATCATGTAGGTTCTAGCTACCTAACATGCCCTAACCCTTCTCCTTCTCATTATGACCCCTCTCCCTACCTGGGTTTGGCACTTAGTAAAAACACTTGCCACATATCTAAAGAGTTATGAACAATAACAAATAATTATCTCCTACTTTAGTTGAGTTATTGGTATTTAGAGTATGAGATGAGTAACCACAATCTCCTGAAACAATAAACTTGAAACTTCTTTTTTTATATTGCTTCCTGCCATAAAATAAACTCCAAAGGAACCTCTAGCAATTTATCTTTAAATTATACAGAAACTGAATATCACATTTTCCTACATTACTATTTTCCTCCTCCAAAAAACATACAATTTCAATGGGAGATTTTTTTTTTAAGATTGTATTTATTTCTTTGACTGACAGAGATCACAAGTAGGTGGCGAGAGAGGGGGAAGCAGGTTCCCTGCCAAGCAGAGAGCCTGATGCGGGGTTCGATCCTAGGACTCTGAAATCATGACCTGAGCCAAAGGCAGAGGCTTAACCCACTGAGCCACCCAGGCGCCCCTCAAGGTGAGTTTTAATATCAGTGAAAAACTTTGCAGTTCACACGGGTGTGATCTGCAAGCCCAACAGAGAATTTCCACAGAGGGTTTCTATTTTCCCTGAACCACAGAGGGAAATATTATCTTGTCTGAATCTTCCAGCACTTAACATCATGGTAAAGGCTGGTGTTCAATAAATAGTTTTTAAATGAATTAATCTGAGAGTCAAGCATGATGCAGACATGAAGGAAGAAAGCAGAACCAAGGCCTCTTGAGGAGAGCTGAACCACTGCTACAAGGTGCCACCACTGCGTTCAATGCTGTTATGAAATATATTTGTTCATATATAACTTCTGCCTTTAGTGATTCTTTAGAAAGGATACTGATAGAACTCCATCTCCAACACAAGCTAAATATCCTGAATCACTGTTCCTCTAAAACAGTAAAAACAAAAACAAAAACACCTGGATTAAGAAATGTTGAAATCTTTTTAAATGCACTGACAATTTGGCAAGAATGAATTCAGAAAAGCCAAAAGCTAAGTGAAAACAGCAACCTTGGGAGGTAAGCAGGTACTGAAATCAGTTTTAACTCTAAGAACACCTGGCCATGTCCTCAACTGGCCTGGAACTGATGTTCTGATAGCTGTGCAGGGAGGCAGACTTATCGAGAGATAAGTCTGAGACCTTCCCGGGATGGACAGACTGAGAGGAGTCCCCCACGTGGAACTGTGATCTCAAGTTACGCCGTCAAGGTAATGGGCAACCAGAATTAACTCTCTTCACAGAGCAGGTACAGTGAGAAGATGTGCTTGATTTCACATTCATGCTAGAGGTAGAAGTGGGAAGGAAGAATGGAGAAATTTCCTCCAATAATTGATAATCCTAACAGTTGACTCTGGATAGTTACTGAAACTAATTACTCTATCTTTGGGATCTAAATTAGATGAGGCAGCGAATTAAATTTAAATTTACAGTGATTCTGGGCTAGAAGTACTCTGAGATAGCTGAGAAAGTCAACACAAATCCTCTCCAGAGGAACACAGCTCTTACTCAATCTACCAATAAATCTCATAGATAATAGTCTAGAGAACATGAGCTCACAGACAAAACACATAAAACATTTAAGAAAACAAGCCATGAGTGATAGCCTGGAGAAACAACAGATACAAGCCAGACCTGAGAAGATTTAATATCTTGGAATTACCAGAGGCAGAACATAAGATAATTACTTTTAATATGTTTAAAGAAGTAAAATTATTACAAATATGAATATGGAACAAGAGACTTTAAGAAATTACCGAAGTTAAAAAAAATGGTAAGAAGTGAAAAAAAATAACTACGATGAAAAAAATGCAATAACTAAAATTAAAAACTCCATAGAGAAGTTAAATAGCAGATTAGTCACATCTGAAGAGAGTTATTGAAAAGTGTATTTGAAGAAGTTATCCAGAAGCTACACAGCAACATGAATAAATGAAAAATACGAAGGAAAGGTCAGAGGCTAAATTAAGACTATTTGCCAGTTGTATGATGAAGATTCCAGAAGAAGAAATGGATACAAGGGCCGAGAGGCTCTATTTGAAGTATTTTCCAGAATTGTTGAAAGATACAAATCCTGACATTTCGGAAGTCAAATGAATCCCAAGTAGGATGAATTCAAACAATCACCATCGATATATATTGAAGTGAATCTGCCCTAGAAAATATACAAAATATGATCCTAAAAGCTGTTTGTGGAAAAAGACAAAATACCTCCAAAGGAAAGACATTAACGGCTGACTTCTCAAAAGCAACAATAGAAATTAGAAGAGAATGAAATAAGGTCTTTGATTTTGAGGAAATAATTGTGAATATGAAATTTCTACCAAGCAAAATTATCTATCTCAAGGATGGGTGCAAATTAAGAGCATTTGTTACTAATAGGAATTCACTAAAGAAAATTCCAAAGAACTTAAGGGTAAAAAAATGGTCCTAAATGAAAGTGTGAAAGACAAGAAGGAATGATAGACAAAGACATTGTTAACTATGTGGTAAATTTTTATAATGACTACATGAAACAGTAATAACAATGTCTGAGGTATGGTGTTTATAATACAATTAAAACAAATGTGTTAAAAATAAGTGAAAATGAAGAAAATAAAGCAAAATAATATGCCTTTTTTAAAAAAAGCTAATATACTAGAGAATAATTGCATATAAACGGGGAGGGGGGTGATCAAATTTAAGTATTAGAAGAACCTCTTGTTTTCACACCCACTAGGATAGTTGGAAGAGTTTAAAACAACAACAACAAAAAATATGTGTTGATGAGGATGATGAGGAGAAAGTAGAACACTCACACAGGGATGTCTGAGGGGCTCAGTCAGTTAGGTGTCTAACTCTCAATTTCGGCTCAGATCATGATCTCAGGGTCCTAGGATGGAGCCTCCATCAGGCTCCCTGCTCTATGGGGAGCAGCTGCCCCATTCTCTCTGCCCTCCCCAACCCCTACTTGTGCGCGCGCTCTCTCTCTCTCAAATAAATAAATAAAATCTTTTTAAAAATATTAGACATAGTGTTTCATGTGACCCAGCAATTCCATTTCTAGGCATATACCCAAGAGAATTGAAAACATATATTTACACAAAAACATGTAATAAATGTTCACGGAAACAGTATTTATAACAGCCCCAAAGTGGAAACAACCCCATCAACTGATGAATGGATATAACACATTTGGATGTACATGCGGATTGGAAGCTCCGTCTCCTGCGTCCTAGCCTTTGTTCCTGGGACAAGCCTACATCTCTTAGTACCTTTACTCTAGGGCTAGTGTTTTTCTCTGGGGCTGCCTCAGTTCGTCGTAAAGACACATGCCCGATGGGTCCATCTGACCGTCCGGCAGACATGCTCAGATATGTGTGAATCCCTGTGGTGGACGTAGCTGAGACCCAGAAAGAAAGAAAGCCCTTGAGAAAATAGTGTCCCACTCTTCTGAACATTTTAGGGACTGGCAAGGGCTATGAACAGAAAAGAGTGTGGTGACAATGACCAGAGATACATGGAGTTAAGGAAGGCCTTTCTTTCTTTCTTTCTTTCTTTCTTTCTTTCTTTCTTTCTTTCTTTCTTTCTTTCTTCCTTTCTTCCTTTCTTTCTTTTGTTTTTATTTACATTCCAGTTAGTTAACATACAGTGTCATATTAGTTTTAAGGGTACAGTTTAGTGATCCAACACTTCCATCCATCACGCGGTGCTCATCATGATAACTTGATAACATGATAATCATCCTTCATTTCCACCACCTGTTTCTCCCATCCCCCACCTACCTCCCCTCTGGGAACCATCCGTGTGTTCTCTAGAATTAAGAGTCTCTTTCTTGGTTTGCCTCTCTTTTTTCCCCTATGCTCATTATGTTTTGTTTCTAAAACTCCACATATGAGTGAAATCATAGTTGTCGTTCCCTGACTGACTTATTTTGCTTAGCATTATACCCTCTAGTTCCATGCGTGTCATTGCTAATGGCAAGATTTCATTCTCTTTTTTTAATATTTTTATTTATTTATTTGACAGGAAGAGAGATCACAAGTAGGCAGCCAGAGAGAGAGGGGAAAGCAGGCTCCCTGCTGAGCAGAGAGCACGATGCGGGGCTCGATCCCAGGACCCTGAGATCATGACGTGAGCCTAAGGCAGAGGGTTAAACCACTGAGTCACCCAGGTGCCCCGATTTCATTCTTTTTTATGGGTAAGTAATACTGCATTATACGTATCCCACATCTTTATCCATTCATCTGTCGGTGGACATTTGGGCTGTTTCCATAGTTTGGCTGTTGTAGATAATGCTGGGGTGCGTGTACCTCTTCAAATTAGTATTTTTGTATCCTCTGAGTAAATACCTCGTAGTACAATTGCTAAATTATAGCGTAGTTGTATTATTAACTTTTGGAGGAACTTCCATACTGCCTCCTACAGTGGCTGCTCCAGTTTATAAAGAAGTTATAAAACTCAACATCCCCAAAACAGATAATCCAGTTAAAAAGTGGGCAGAAGACATGAAAAGACATTTTTTCAAAGAAGACCTCCAGGTGCATGAAAAGATGCTCAATGTCACTCATCATCAGGGAAATGCAAGTCACAACCAGAATGACATACGACCTCACACCTGTCAGAATGGCTAACATTAGCAGCACAGGAAACAACAGGTGTTGGCGGGGATACGGAGGGAGGGGAACCCTCTTATACCGCTGGCAGGAGCGCAAACTGGTGCGGCCACTAAGGAAGGTCTTTCTGATGAGACAAACGTTCAGCTCAGCTAAATGACAAGAGAGACTCAGCTATACAAAACCCTGGCACTTAAGCATTCCATGCAAAGAAAGTAGCAGTATTTTTATTTATGGCTTATGTATTATATGCCATAATCTGAGAGCTTCCCTTGCCCCTAAAGTTGGAAGAAGTGGGATTTTACCACCCCTGGTTGGCTTGTTCTACTCACCCCATGAAGCTAGAGTCCACCTCGAGTGGGACCCGCAGGGCTCTCCGCTGTAGGGAGCCTCTCCAGATCCCTCTTGGGGCACAGCCATATTTCCAACTTACTGCACGTTCTAATGGGGCCTCTGGGCATATGGTTTTCAGGGTTTCTAACCTCATTCCACAGGGAGGAGAACTTCAGGGAAATCCCAGCTGAGGTGCAGAATCACAGCGAGGAGAAGGCAGCAGGGAGCCCACATACCCCGGCCCCATACCCCCTATTTTCAGGGAGTTCCAGATTCCACATAACTAAGCTCTAGAAGATGAAGATTAGGAACTTCTCCACTCTCTGTAAGGCATTCTGATGGAGCAAGAACATAAAGCCTGGATACCCCAAGATGGCTATGGGACTCAGAGGGCTGTAGCACCTCCATGAGGGTCAAGGTCTCCTTTTCAACTCTTCAGAGGGGACTGTGGTCACCACCAACAAGGCCTCCTCTCGTCTTTGTTCATCTTCTTTTCATCATGAGAATTCCTTTCATTTCCTCTCCACCTCTTTACTGTATCATATCATATCAGTTCGTAAAGGCCCATCTCAAAACTCACCTCCTCTGAGCAGCCCTCCCTGATTGCCATCACCTCATTAATGTCTTCTTTGCTGAACCCTGACAAATACCTAGTCTCTTACTCATACCCTCTTGGTAGTTACCTTCCCCTCCTTTCTCCTCACTTTCTTCGTTCTATTCTTTGCTTTCTTCTTTCCTTCCTTCCTTCCTAATAATAAACTTATTCATCTCAAGCCTTCTAGAAAGAAATTATTACTATATTTTGAAAGCATAATGATAATGTTTCAAATGCATGTGAGGGATATAAAACATTAACAATAAGACAAAGATATGGGGGCGCCTGGGTGGCCCAGTGGGTTAAAGCCTCTGCCTTGGGCTCAGGTCATGATCTCAGGGTCCTGGGATCAAGTCCCCCATCGGGCTCTCTGCTCAGCAGGGAGCCTGCTTCCTCCTCTCTCTCTCTCTGCCTGCCTCTCTGCCTACTTGTGATCTCTGTCTGTCAAGGAAATAAAAAAAATCTTTTTAAAAAATGACAAAGATATGTATACCCCCCACCCGCTCAAAAACAAAATATTACCCTTTCCCTGTGACATCCCAGAGTGCTCGCACCAGACTCATTCCCCGCATGCCCCCTCCCCACCCCCGTGGGTAACCACTGTCCTGAATGTTGTGTCTATCATTCTCCCTTACTTTCCTGTGTAGTTTGGCGACTTTGGAGCCCTAACCAACAAATTATTTAATATTGCATGTTTCTGAATTTTACACTAGTAGAATTTTCTTGTGCGTACCGTTTTGCGCATTATTTGTTGGACTCTTGGGTTATGGTAGTGTTGGCCCATGCTGCTGAGTTCGTTTTCACTGCTGCATGGTATTCTATTGGACAACTGCATCATTATTTTTTAATCTATTCTATTATTCTCCACATTAGAACTGCCTGTATTCTTCTTATGAGAAATACTGTTGTAAAGTTCTTGTAGATGTCTCCTGATTGCACCTGTGTGGGAGTTTCTCCAGGATACGTACAAAGTATTAGAAATCCCGGTTCTAAGGGTACACACATATTCCACTTCACAGACAACGTTAGATGTCTGCAAAGTGGCCGTAGAGTGCCTGCGTCTGCACCTCCTTCTTGACCTTCATTTGTCATCTCTTAATTTTTATCAATCTGGGGCAAAATCGATTTTAGTTAGAACTTCTCTGGTTCCGGGGGTGTTTGGGCGGCTCAGTCGGTTAAGCATCAGATTCTTGATTCTGGCTCAGGTCATGATCACAGGATCGTGGGAAGAAGCCCCGTGTCGGGCTCCCTGCTGGGCATGGAACCTGCTTAAGATTCTCTCTGTCTCTCCCGCTCCCTCTGGGACACCCCACCTGTCCCCACATGTACTCTCTTTCTCTTTAAAAAAAAAAATGAATTTCTCCAATTTTTAATGAAGCTAAATATGCTTTCATATGTATTTATTGATCATCTAAGTTTCTCTCTTGTTAAGATCCTGTTCACATTTTTTGGCTATTTAAAAAATTGAGTCTAATCTTAGGTATTTTTTTTTCTCCTTACCTTTTTGGATGTTGAGTAGCTCCTTATATATTCTTAGCAGCAGCCCTTTATTGGCTACATATTTTACAAATATCACTTCCTTGTTTGTGGGGTTTTGTTTTTTATTTATGGCTTTCTTGGAACTGAAGTTCTTTGTTTTAGTTAAGTTAGAAGTGTAAATCTTTTCCTACAAAGCTTTGTGCTTTTCATTATTATTTAAGAAATTCTTTCTACCTTGAGGTCATGATGATATTCTCCTATATTACCTTCTAAAAGCTTTATGGTTTTGCCTGTCACATTTCAGTTTAATCCATCACAAATTGATTTTTGTGTGCTGTGAGAGAGAGATCAAATTTCATTTTATTTTTCATTTTTTTTCATAGGGACAACATATTGTTGATATCATTTATTACATAGTCTCCAATAACATGCGGCTATCTCTGCCGTATACCAACTCTCCAAATACAATGTGGGTCAGTTTCTTTGATTCTCCTCTGTTCCATTGGTCCCACTGGCTAGGCTTGCCACAAGCAAGCTAGGCTTGCTATTCTATCTTTATGGCTTATAATAAGTCCTGATGTTTTTATGAGGCATACCCTAACATATTTTTCTTTTTCTTTTAAAGAACATTTTTTTTTAAGGAACATTTTGGTATTTTAGTATTTTGCTCCCCTATAACAACAACAAAAAGATAGAACAAAGAAACTAGATTGGAAATGAAAGAGGAGGGGCTAACGGAAGAGACCATGAATACTGGAAAGAAAATCAGAGCATGTTATGGACAGCATTGCACCAATGCATTTGAAAACCAATAAAGTAAAAAATTCTCTAAGTATATAACTAAGTAATCAGACTCAGCACATGATTTAAGAATTTTGTTTTCTAATTATTGCTGACAATGTGTATATATGCAGTAGATCTTATTATATTTATTGTGTCCAGAAACGTAAGTCTCCTGGATTTACTTTAGAATTTTTGCATTAATGCAAATTGCTTTTTTGTTGTTTGTGACCTTTCCAGATTTTTCTAAGATTTTATTTATTTATTTGACAGACAGAGATCACAAGTAGGCAGAGACGCAGGAGGGGGCAGGGGGAACAGGCTCCCCGCTGAGCAGAGAGCCCAATGCGGGACTCGATCCCAGGACCCTGAGATCATGACCTGAGCTGAAGGCAGAGGCTTAACCCACTGAGCCACCCAGGCACCCCAACGTTTTCAGATTTTGTTATGTAAAAGTTATGCTCACCTCTGAAAGATTTGATATTCAATCAAAATTATAGTTCTTTAAATGTTTGGTTAAAACTCACCAGTCATTTGGGTCTTGTTAGTCATTTTTGTTTTAATCAGATTTGGGAAGTTATATATTTCAGCAATATGCCCGTTTCCTTCTTTTTCAAGTTCATTGGCATAAAGTCTTTATCTTCTGAAGGTCTGCAGCATAGGCGGCACGTCCTGTCTTCTCCATTTCTGCCATTGTTTCTTTATAATGCATTCTTTCACTCATTAATTTCACCAGAGTTTTGTGACTTTTATAAAGCTTTTCAAGAGACCAGCTCTTGGCTTCATTAATCATCTCTATGGTATGCTTTATCCCTTTGTCATTAATTTCTGCTACTTTACAAAAATTACCTTTCCTGTTATTTTCTTGAGTTTACTTTGCTTTCCCCTCCCAACTCCCAAAGATGAAAGTTTATTGTTTTGGGTTTTGGGTTTTGTTTGTTTTTTTTTTTGTTGTTGTTGTTGTTTTTTGTTTTTTTTTTTTTTTGCTTTTGCGCATCGATCCAGCTTCCAAAAAATTGTTTTTTGTTTTTGGTTTGTTTGTTTGTTTTTAGCTTTTCTGCATCAATCCATGATCAGAGGACGGCAAACTATAGCTGAAAAATCTGAAATAAATATTTCACTATAAATTCTAAAAAGCATTGAATACAAACAGTCCTCCTTTTATAGGGTGTGTAAAATACATGTGGGCAGAAAGGGGATAGAAGAGAGGCATTCTGGTGCAGGGAGCCGACCCCACCCTGCAGACCCCCAGGACCCTAGCATCCACAGCGGGGTACCGGGCAGGACGCAGCGTGACTCCACAGAGGCAACGGGGCATAGGGGCCGGCACCTGCCTTCACAAGCAGTAGACTCCTCAGGAAAGAGAACCAAAAGAAGTTAGAGCAGGGCATGAGGGACAACTGTGCTGCTTAAAAACCTCATTCCCTAGGAACTCCTAGAAATAACTGGAGGGAACGTTCGGAGATGCGGAGGGTTATGGGATGCACCTGTACTTTTCATAGGAAGCAGGAACCTGCCAACATGTGCCTTATTACTTTTGACCAACTTTGTGATATGACCTGGGAAAATATGGGGCTTTGAGTCATGAGAGCAAAGGAGTGGGCTATAGGCAAAAAATTAATAGAAGCTAGTCATATTGAAAAAGATGAGTTAGTAACTATTTTAAATATCTGTGTGCGTGTGTGTGTGTGTGTGTGTGTGTGTGAAGATTTTATTTATTTATTTATTTGACAGACAGAGATCACAAGTAGGGGGAGAAGCAGGCAGAGAGAGAGAGGAGAGGAAGCAGGCTCCCCGCTGAGCAGAAAGCCCAATGTGGGGCTTGATCCCAGGACCCTGAGATCATGACCTGAGCCAAAGGCAGAGGCTTTAACCCAACTGAGCCACCCAGGTGCCCCTGTGTGTGTGTGTTTCAAGATCAGAAGCAACTCTGCGTTAGAGTTTCACCCAAAGACGCTGAGGTTTACATGACTGTTCCTTCACAAACACGCCGCTCCTGGAGATCCCATTCTAAGGGGTATGGTTAATGAGATTCTTTGATCAATAAGGCAACTTGTAAACTACAGAAATTCTCAGAGGAATTCATCAATGCCCTGTGCCTTCTGGAGGCATTTAACTAGCCGCCTGGAGAATTCCCATCTCTAGACAATTATTTCGCAGTAAGGGCAAAAAAAAAAAAAAAAAACCGCCTGAGGTTTTCAGCTACAGTTAAACTCATTGGAGTCAACATGTAGCTGCTACAAGTCAGTTAGGCACAAGGTTTTGCTCTTGAAGGAATGCTCATTTCCTACATTGGATAGCATATAGATAGGACCAAAAATAATTTATTCCAGACGACAGAGAATCTGACCTCCAAAATCAACCCCCTCAATATTTGTTAGTGACAATAGACTTTTATTCCAAAAGATGAATGACAGTTGTGGAGTTATTTAATGTTTAAAATGCATACATATTTTGGGGGCTCCTGGGTGGCTCAGTCTGTTAAGCATCTGCCCTCTGCCTAAGTGGTGATCTCGGGGTCCTGGGATCCAGCCCCGCATCGCGTTGGGCCCCTCGCTCCTGTTTGGAGAAGTGCGCGCCACGTAGTTTGCACCCAATAAACACTATCTTTCATTTTTTAAAATAAATTATTCTTGTGGGGATGAAGGTGGTCAGTTGTAGATATTACACAGAGAGCAATCGGCAGGCTCAGGAGAACGTGACAGAGCAGGGAGAAGACAGCCCTGCCTTGGGTTAGTCCTGAGATCCGTTGCCTCATTGCCTGAGACAGACCCTGCTGGTGCTCAGCCCAGGTACTGTTGGGTCCCTGTGACCCTGGGTGTGTCCTCTATGTGCCACACCTGAGACTTCTCTACAGGTGGTCTTGAGGCTACTGGAATGGCGTCTTCTGAACCCGCAGAGAGCAGAGTGCCTGAGAGTGTCTTTCTGTCCCCACCTACAATCACCCCGCACCTGCCTTCTGCCTCTCACTCTACACCCCGGGTGCAAGCGGGTGAAAGCCCAGACCCCTTGCTTTAAGTCGGGTTCCTTCTAAGGCAGAAGATGTGTGTCAGAGCTCCCCTCTTGAATCAAGTGGAAGCTGCCCTTGGTGAGATGTTGCCCAAAATCACATCCTCACCCGGATTCTTTCCAGTTACCCTGAAAGCATTTCCGAACTAAGTCACTGTATACAAACCTATGACTTGATCCATTCTGGCTTTCTGACTTTCAGTCCTGGACCTTAGCTGCCTACTAATATGCTCATTCGTTCATTCATTCATTCATTCATTACTTTGAAAAGAAATGCTTGCTCCGAATCTACTCTGTACGTAGCACTATTTCTGATTTACACCGTGTGGCTTCCTCCATCCACCTGCATCTTCTGTTTCTCTCTCTGGTAGCCCCCAGTACTCAACTGTCTATCCAGGAAGGAAGGGAGGACACGTAAGAGGGAAAGAAGTAAGGGATGAAGGGCTTGTTTCCAGTGGAGTTCAAGCAGGTCTTGGGGTCACGCACACACCCTTCAGCACCCCCATCCTCTCCCTGGTGGTGAAGTTCTGCTGTCAGACCAGTGGTGGTCAGTAACCCTTCCGCCTCCAGACAGTTAGGGAACCTGGGAATCAGGAACCAGCCCCAGGTGACAAACGTTAAGCACTTGGGGTGCTGTCTGTTGGCTGTTCTTGCTGAACTGCTTCTCCTAGAGAGCACAGCTAGGATGCTGCCAGGATGGGCCCCATCTACAAGCCAGTCTTAAAACCGAGAACCCCCACCCCAAGAAGCACCAGTGGGTGGCCCAAGTTCCCTGCCAATATCAACCAGTCAGGACGAGCCTCTTCCAACCAATCAAGATGACACATTTAACGCCCTTTCTCTTATTAGCGTATTGGACCACAGTGGGAACCTGAGCAGGAACTTTCTCTGCATAGGCAGGTGCCCCCTCTGTTCTGGGAGGTCAGCCTAACTATTATGTGGGTTCTGTGTTTCTCCTCAGCTCAAGCTATCACCCCAATAAAGCCTTTCTGTGCCTTTGATTTGGGGGTCCGGCCTAATTTCTATTACTGTAGGGGGCAAGAAGCCAACTCTCGTGACATTTTTAAAGGTTTTCCCTGATGTACCATTTCAGACACTAGGAGACACCTAGCATTTAACAACTACTGTATGTCCCTCAGTGCTGCGTGAGATCCTTGGAATGTATTTTAAGTCAAAGAACATAGTGGTTAGTGGACTATGGACTGCCGGAATGTGGCACTGAATTCTGATTCTGCACAGCAGGCATGGTACTTACCTCCCCATGCCCCCCAGTCTTCCCATCTGTAAAATGGGAGCAACTGTAGTACCTATTTCGGGTAACCCCTCTGTGAAGCGTCTGCCTTCGGCTCAGGTCATGATCTCAGGGTCCTGAATTCAGGCCCCCATCAGGTTCCCTGCTCTGCGGAGTCTGATTCTTCCTTTCTCCTACAGTTCCCTCTGCTTGTGCTCTTTCTCTCATTCTGTCTCTCAAGTAAATAAATAATTTTTTTAAAAATGACAGTACCTATTTCATAGGTCTCGGGACTAAACAAGATAATACATGTAGAACATTTAGTACAACTAATTATAAATGCTGGTGCTTCTTCTTCTTCTTCTTCTTTTTTTTTTTAAGATTTTATTTATTTATTTGACAGAGAGAGATCACAGTAGACAGAGAGGCAGGCAGAGAGAGAGAGGGAAGCAGGCTCCCTGCTGAGCAGAGAGCCGGATGCGGGACTCAATCCCAGGACCCTGAGATCATGACCTGAGCCGAAGGCAGCGGCTTAATCCACTGAGCCACCCAGGAGCCCGCTGGTGCTTCTTCTATTTTGAAAAAAAGAAATCCTCACATTCTTGGGGCACCTGGGTGGCTCCGTAGTTAATCGTCTGCCTTCAGGTCCTGATATCAAGGTCCTCGGATCAAGCCCCGTGATCGAGCCCCGTGTTTCTCTCTCTACCACCTCCCACTCGTGCTCTCTGTCTCAAATGAATACTATATGGTTAACGTAACATAAAAATCAATCAATCAATCATGGCACATAGCCCAAAGCCCAGCCAACTTGGGTGGGAACTCCCAGATCCTAGTATGCATATATATCTGACGTGCATGCTAATTTTGGTTGATTTACATTTTTAATGATATTCTGCCTAGCAGCAAAGGGATGCTCTTCTGTAACTTAAGAGTTTCATCATTATTTTAAAATACAGAATGACAGAAAAATTAAAAAAAATAACACAAATTTTAAAAAGAAATACAATTTTTCTTCTTATTATTTTTTTTAAAAATCCTCGTGTTCTAAACCACTTTTTTTGTGAATGATCATAAGAAGAAAGTATAAATCCATGATGATACTATTCTGAGGCTAACATATTTAGCCTATAATATAGATAATACTATTTATTTATTTAAAAAAAAAAAATACCAGCATCCGCTCAGAGTGACGTGTGGAGCTGCTGTAGAGGAATGGCTCCTGCTTGCAGAACACTGAGGTGTCCGTGATGTCACTGGGCTGGGGTTGCCTTGACAAAGTCCCACAGAGTCAAGATTAACAGAAATGTATCGTCTCTTGGTTCTAGAGCCTGAGGTCCAAGATCAAGGTGTCAGCAAGTGGTTTCTTCTGAAGCCTCTCTCGTAGCTTGTCGATGGCTGTTTTCTCTCTGTGTCTTCACACGGTCTTCCTTCTGCCCACGACTCTGTCCTGATTTCCCCTTATAAGGACACCAGTCACTGGAATAGGGCCCACTCAATAACCTCACTTCAACTGAACTATCTCTTTAAAAACCTAGCATCAAATACAGTCACATTCTGGGACAATGGGGCTTAGGACTTTAACATGTGAATTTCAAGGGAGAAATAATTCAGCTCATAATATTCATTATTTGTAATCATAGCCGTCCTGATTCTAGCCAATCACACCGCCTTCCGGTTACACAATGTTCGTCCTAAAGGGCATTCAGTTTACATCTGTTTATTATACCCAGTAACTCCCTTGCTAGGGGCAGACAGGCCTACAGGTCTTAGAGTGCCCTGCAGCAGAGTTTAAAGCTGGTGGCCTATGAAAAACACTAATCATCACAAGTTTCAAAAGCCTTTAACTTTTTTTAAGATTATCTATTTATTTATAAAGATTCGACTTATTTATTTGTCAGAGAAAAAGAGAGCCCAAGCAGGGAGAGCAACAGGCAGAGGGAGAAGCCGACTATATGCTGAGCAGGGAGCCTGATGCAGGACGCAATCCCAGGTCCCGGGAATCATGACCTGAGCTGGAGGCAGACGCTTAACCAGCTGAGTCACACAGGCGTCCCTTAATTGTGTATTCTAGAGAGAGAAAGAGTGGGGGCCCGTGTGTGTGCTCAAGTGTGGGGGGAAGGGGAAACGGAGAGAGGGAATCTTAAGCATATTCCATGCTAAGCACCAAACCCACCCTGGGGCTTGAACCCACGACCCTGAGATCATGGCCTGAGCTAAGATCAAGGGTCAGATGCTTAACCAAGGCACCCAGGAGGCCCTCAGAAAGCCTTCAAAGGGGGTGCCTGGGTGGCTCAGTGGGTTAAATCCTCTGCCTTCCTCTCAGGTCATAATCCCAGGGTCCTGGGATCGAGCCCCACATCAGGCTCTCTGCTCAGCAGGGCTCTCTCTCTGCCTACCTCTCTGCCCACTTGTGATCTGTCTGTCAAATAAATAAATAAAATCTTTAAAAAAAAAAAAAAGTCTTCAAAGGATCGTTCAGTTGCGTGAGGCAGCTTAGAAGGATGAGGCAGGAGTCAGAGCTGACGTGATTATTGGTTCCTTCACCCTTTGATTTGATTTTGTGTATCTGTTGGCCTGTTGGTTCATACCTTCTCTGGAGCTTTCTGGATACGACTTGAACCCAGCTGTAAGGAGACATGGAAGGAAGAAGCAGGCCATTCCAGTCTGGCAGGTGGCGGTTTTAAATAAACAAAGGGAACATTCATGTGAGGCTTGTCTCGTGGGGAGCGGGACGAATGGATCCCCACATCCACCTGCCATATCTAAAACATTTATAAAGACGCTGTAACTGGGTTCAGTCATGTGTACCGTTCAGGTATTCTCAGCACCGTGTCACCATCTCAAAGCTGTGTCCTTGGAGCACTGGGAGTGAGAAAAGCAAGGGGAACCCACATTCCCAGGACAGGGGAGGAGGGAGAAGCCTCCGAGGCCAGAGTCTACCTCACCAGCCAATCATGTCTTTTTCATGACCTTCCCCAACACGGCAGCGTACATCATTTGGATCAACGATCTCCTTTATTCTTACACACTCTCGTTTCTGGAAATGAAGAATGAATTACAGCACTCTCTTGCAGAATACCAGAACCCGTGTGAGAATGGATCTGTCATGACCCGTAAGGACTAGAATAACGAGCTTCGCTTTTTTAAATGAGTTCTGCTTAGCGGCAGGGCAAGAAGTGGCTGGGCTGACTTTCCTTCCCCGCAGGACAGCTGGAAGGAGATGCATTAGTGAAGCTTTTCTTTGGGGTGCCCAGGGGGCTCAGTGGGTTAAGTGTCGGAGTCTTGATTTCGGCTCAGGTCATGATCTCAGGGTTCTGGGATGGAGCCCCGAGTCGGGCTCCACACTCAGCCCAGAGTCTGCTTGTCCCTCTCCCTCCACACCTTCCCCTGCTGGTGCTCTGTCTCTCTCAAATAAATAAACAAAATTTTTAAAAAGGAAGAGAAAAGAAACTTTTCTTTGAGTAATCCCATTTGTGGAACAGTTGACTCTCTCTCACAAGGAGTTGGTTGTGACGCTCTTGTTTCTGGAACAGAAAAGCTATTTAAACAGAGCAATGTCTCCTCGGGGGTGATGTAACAGTCGGCGATGGAGAGAAACAAAGCTTTCACAGAAGAAGACAACCTAAGTTCAAAATCCTTTCCACACTTCAGGGAAGCCGCCATTCCCTTCATTGACAATTAAATTATTTTTGTCACTCACCAGAAGCAAGACTTTCTCTGATTCCAAGTCAACAAAACTGTTACTCACTTTTTCAGCTTGAGTCTGTGAACTGGCACCTCCCTTAGGAATGATTTCACTCTGCCAAACTAAGTTTCATTTTTCTGTCTCTCAGATCTAAATTATTTATACCTATAATCATTAAGCAAGGGGTGTAAATATCTTATTTACATAAGTCTGAAGTGAAGTGGAAATTAGAGGAAGGCATATCTGAGGTTGCTGATTTTTTTTTTTTTTTTTTTTTTACTGTTGTTGGTAAACTGAGTATCTTTTCATCATTCGGCTTTGGAGCAATAGAACAAGCAATGAAAATACATTAAAGCCTGTTCTCCACTATTCATTTGTTTTTTTAAAAGATTTTATTTATTTGACAGAGAGAGACACAGCAAGAGAGGGAACATAAGTGGCGGGGGAGCCGGAGAGGGTAAAGCAGGCTTCCTGCCGAACGGGGAACCTGATGCGAGGCTCCGTCCCAGGACTGTGGGACCATGACTTGAGCTGAAGGCAGACACTTAACAACTGAGCCACCCAGGTGCCCCCATTATTCATTTTTTCACACCACGGACAGGCTAACTGACCTTAATTCTAGAAGACCCCAGCACAAATTTTCTTTTCTTTCTCTCTTTTTTAAATTCCAAAATAAAATCATCACTATCCTTTGGCACCAGCAAGCGTGTTTGGATGACTCTGGCTGACTCTATCATCATTAAAAAGCTACTCCCAGCAAAATCTTAGACACCCAGTGTGGACTACCAATTTTTTTAGGAAGTGCTTTGGAAGAGTTTCTTTAACTCACTGACAGTTAGTGAGGTAAAATAGTACTACCTCTTAGCACCCAGGAGGGTTTTTGTTTTGTTTTTGTTTTCAGGTACAATGTCTGAAGCCACAGGGGACTTAGCAAGTGGAAGACTTTGATGAAAGCAAACTACCCCCTGCTGTGAACAGCCAGGAGAGAAGTTAACCATTACAAGATACCAATTTTGCAGGAAATTATGTCACTGAGGCAGAAGTTACTGATTAACTGCAGTCCGGTGTCTGGATTAATGGACGGAGCTGCTTTAGTGAGCCCTGATGTTCTGATGTCATTCAAAGTTTGGAAATTCTAATTTAGAAAACCTGTATCAGTCAGCAAGACCATGACAGCGTAGGAAGTAGTATTATTGAGGCCAGACACTCTAGTATTTCCTCCTCACATATATTGATTTCTACTGTAATTATAAACTAACTACAGAAGTTTCAGTGATTACACAATATATTTTTCAGCCCCTCGGTTTTATGTCCTGTTTGATCATTTCCCAGTGACATTTTCAGATAGTGCAGCAAAACCATAGGGGGTGTAGAATTGAAAAGCATTTCTTAAAACATCTATGTGAACAGGCGAGAAGGCTTTAAGTCCATTTAAGTTAAAATGCAGTGAAACCTTACCTATTAAAAACCCAGCACACCCTGAGCTCTGCCTAACTGATTTTCCCCATGATTAACTCAACAAATGACAAACAAAGCAAAAGTTAAATCAGGAATGCAGTCAAGCCAGAAGGGGGAAAAGAGGAAAGTAGAAACAAATCACCACATGACATTTATTCCAAGAGACACGTTTTTCCCCGCCATCTTTAAACCAGGGTGTACCTTACAGTCAATGAAGTCTTGCACCTGCCCATGACCAAGTGGCGTTTTGGATCGTGTGAACAAGGAGGAATCTGGCCATACCGTTCACGTTGCCACCCCATGAGCTCAGCTATGTGCATGGTTGGTGCCTCACATGCTAAGCCTAACTGACTTTTTAAATTTTTTTTTTTAAGATTTTATTTATTTATTTGTCAGAGAGAGAGCGAGCAAGAGCGAGCACAGGCAGACAGAGTGGCAGGCAGAGGCAGAGGGAGAAGCAGGCTCCCTGCGGAGCAAGGAGCCCGATGCGGGACTCGATCCCAGGACGCTGGGATGATGACCCGAGCTGAAGGCAGCTGCCCAACCAACTGAGCCACCCAGGCGTCTCCTTAACTGACTTTTTAAATGAATTTTTTTTTTAAGATCACACCAGGACTTAACACGGAAGCAAAAAAGTTTTAGGAAAGTCTTTACCAACATTTTGCTTACATTTTCTCACTTATGTACAAGAAAGTTACCCAAGAAAAACTTAGGTCTAAATGAAATCTGAGAAACAGCTTTCAGTAAGTAATAAAACTTTAAACAACATATAAGAAAGAGGGGCGTCTGGGTGGCTCACTTGGCTAAGCATCTGTGTTGGGTTCAGGCCATGATCCTGGGGTCCTGGGATCCAGCCCCCTATTTGGCTCCCTGGTTATCAAGCCCCCTGCTGGGCTCCTTAAGCAGTGGGCACCCTCTGCCCTTCCCCCTGCTCCCACCAGCTATTTCTCTCTCTCTCAAAAAAACAAAAACAACAAAACAAACAAACAAAAAACCCTATAAGAGAGTATGATGTCATCATTTTTTTGAAACCTTTTCTTTGTTAGGGTTACATAAATAATGGGCATCTTGTACATCACAAGTTTTTTTTAATTATTTTCATTAACATATAATGTATTATGAACAGACGAGAAGGCTTTAAGTCCAAGTCTGTGAGTCATCAGGGTTACACATTTCACAGCACTCACCATAGCACAAACCCTCCCTTGTGTCCATAACCCAACCACCCTCTCTCTATCTCCCTCCCCCCAGCAACCCTCGGTTTGTTTCCTGAGATTAAGAGTCCCTTATAGTTTGTCTCCCTCCTGATCCCATCTTGTTTCATTATTTCCTCCCCCTCCCCCCACAATCTCCTGCCCTGCCTTTCAAATTCCTCATTATCAGTGAGGTCATACGATAATTTTCTTTCCGTGATTGACTTATTTCACTCAGCATAATACCCACTAGTTCCATCCACGTTGCTGCAAATGACAAGATCTCGTTTCTTTTGATGGCTGCATAGTATTCCATTGTGTATATATACCACATCGTCTTTATCCATTCATCTGTTGATGGACATCTAGGTTCTTTCCATAGTTTGCCTATTGTGGACATTGCGCTATAAACGTTCAGGTGCACCTGTCCCTTCGGATCACTACGTTTGTATCTTTAGGGTAAATACCCACTATTGCGATTGCTAGGTCGTAGGGCAGCTCTATTTTCAACTTTTTGAGGAACCTCCATGCTGTTTTGCAGAGTGGCAGCACCAGCTTGCATTCCCACCAACAATGTAGGAGGGTTTCCTTTTCTCTGCATCCTCACGAGCATCAGTTGTTTCCTGACTGGTTAATTTAAGCCATTCTGACTGGTGTGAGGTGGGATCTCATTGAGATTTTGATTTGTATTTCCCTGATGCCGAGTGTACATCACAAATGTTTTACTTGGAAAGAGTGTGATTCCGGTCCAGGAGCATCAGTCCTGATGTGTAATTTGGTTACGATCCAGTCCCTCCCAGCGCCTTCCACGTGAGCTGGAAGCCCCACCACCTGCTCTACCCTGACAAGCCTCTGTCCTTGCTTCTGCCATCATGTCTCCACCCCTAAAATCAGAGCGTCCCTGGGAAAGTAGGAAGCAAAACTGGTGGCTGCTTCCACAGGTTCCTGCCATCGTCAGCCAGTTGTGATTTTACGACATTATGGAAATCAAGAGTTCAATCAGTAGGAAATTCACCTTTAGAATCATGAGCCAGCTCCCCAAAGTTTCACTGACTGCCGCAGAAAAGAATAACAGAGGTAGATACATTCCCAATAGGAAGGGTTGGAGCAGAAGTGGCATCTAGCTAACCACCCATTGGCTCAATCTGGAGCCCACTCCCTGTACTCTCTTGTAAACTTACATGACGCCCTCCTGGATTGCAATTTGGATCATACGAGATTTTTTCCTTGGGCATTTAGGGCTGTATTAGAAATGTACACATGCATCTCCATCAGTTTTAAAACTTCCTTTCTGGGGCACCTGGGTGGCTTAGTGGGTTAAGCCTCTGCCTTCAGCTCAGGTCATGATCTAAGGGTCCTGGGATGGAGGCCCGAGTCTGGCTCTCTGCTCGGCAGGGAGCCTGCTTCCCCACCCTCCCCCTGCCTACTTGTGATCCCTCTCCGTCAAATAAATAAATAAAATCTTCAAAAAAAAAAAAACTTCCCTTCCTATATTTGGCAAACTGCGGAAGGCCTAGAACATGTCAATGAAATTCCATTCTTCTCACATTATCCTAGATGATTCCTAGCCAAACATGGCTTGCCATCCTTGGAGAGGAGACAGAAGAAGAATGGCATATCCTATGGTGAGTTGGGTTTCTAGAAGACTAGAATGGTAACATTTAATAATAGAACACACGTCAGACATGTCATTACTCTATTGAACTCTGTCTCTCCCAATCTGAAATTCTTGAAAGTAATTTTTTAAAAGATTTTATTTATTTATTTGACAGAGAGACAGATCACAAGTAGGCAGAGAGGCAGGCGGAGAGAGAGAGGAGAGCCCGATGTGGGGCTCGATCCCAGGACCCTGAGATCATGACCTGAGCTGAAGGCAGAGGCTTTAACCCACTGAGCCACCCAGGTGCCCCAAAAGTAATTTTTCATCAGATTTGCTGTCTTGTGTTCTTGGCTGTATCCGGGGCCAATTCAAGTGTATTACAATATGAAGGGCATGTACGTTTATTTTTTAAAGCATAGGAGTGTACACTTACGAGGCCCACTATCTTCACAAGCCAAAACGTAAACTTTTGACAGAAGCTAACTCTTCATAAAAAGAAAAAAAAAAAAAAAAAACACCGACTCAGATTTAGCACCTTATCAATCCATACACCTGCGGATCGGATATAAACATGGAGACTCCAGATGTCTGCACAAACCATGTGCTTTCTTCAAAGTTTAGTTTTAACACTTTTATTCAAAGAACTTCTTTAAAACAGCTGGGTGGTGCAGCAATCTTTCCTGTACAATGCTACCTGACCACGCTGATTTTGAAAATTATCACTAAGAGAAATGCAATGCCCAGTGGGCATGAATGTCAATTTATAAGAATGGAGACAGAGTTAAGAGCCCTGATGGGTGGGATGCCTGGGTGGCTCAGTTGGTTAAGCAGCTGCCTTTGGCTCAGGTCATGATCCCAGCATCCTAGGATCGAGTCCCACATTGCGGCTCCTTGCTCAGCAAGGAGCTTGCTTCTCCCTTTGTCTCTGCCTGTGCTCATTCTCTCTGACAAATAAATAAAATATTGGGGGGAAAAAAAAGAGTCCTGATGGGTAATTCAGTTGTGATGGTTAATTTCATGGGCTGGCTTGAGAAGACACAGATAGAACAGTATTTCTGGGTGTCTGTTAGGGTGTATCTGGATGAAATTAGCGTTTGAATCAATACAGTCAGGAAACTGTTGTTCCTAGCCTGGGTGAGCATCATTTCATATTTAGGGGACCTGATTAGAAAAAAAGAAAAGCAGAGGAATTCGCCACTTCCTTCTTTCTGCCTCACTGCTTACCCTGGGATGTCTGCTCTCATCTCCTGCTCTCAGACTGGCACGTAAGGCATGGGTTCCCCTGGTTTTCAGGCCTGAGACTCAAGATGGATTCACATCACCGGCTTTGCCGGGTCTGCAGTGTGCAGAGGCCGGCGCGGCAGATCGTGGGACTTCTCAGCCATTATCATCGAGGGGGCCAATTCCTCATAATAAATTTCCTTTTCTGCTGTTGGTTCTGTTTCTCTGGAAGATCCTGACTAATCTACTAACTGCACTTCTGATTCTTAGGTTAGGAATTCCCTGCATCACTTCACTCTGAAAGCAGGTGTTAAAATCGTTAATAAATAATTAAGCACGCATAGGAATAGTGCTCCCTCCTGTGGCCAAAGTCCCAGAAAGTTTTCAAACGTGGGGATGTTCTTGCCTGAAACCGCCAGGTGGATCACAACAGAGCCAGACCCCAGAGAAGCCGACTTACCACAGCAGGTGCTTTGTGTGTGTGAAGATGATATGGTTTAAAGGCTGGCCTTGTGGTTTCAGGTCATGGGCACAGAGAGATCAGGACACATGTTGAAGTTGTAAAACAAAGAAAAATAAAATTTAACTCAGCTCTGGAGTGTGGTAACATTAGATTTGGATATTTTAATGTCTACAGTGTGTGAAGAAGATGTCTTCTTTAGAGGAATAGATCTTCTAAAAGGAAAAAAAAACAGATAGTAAAGAGTCACAGAAGTCTGAACTTAACAGCAAATTAAACCAGAGGGAAACATAAAACCATAATGTCTAATTTACTTCTGATCTGTATCACTGTATTTCCCCTCAGCAAAATAATTTCGTACCTTAAATGATGGCAGAGTACTCCATCTGGTGGTGGAGCTGGGTGGGAATAAGACGTTTGGGCATGGGATGCCTGGGTGGCTCAGTCATTAAGCATCTGCCTTCAGCTCGGGTCATGATCCCAGGGTCCTGGGATCGAGCCCGCATGGAGCCCTGCTCAGCGGGAAGCCTGCTTCTCCCTCTCCAACTCCCCCTGCTTATGTTCCCTCTCTCGCCGTGTCTCTCTCTGTCAAATAAATAAATAAAATCTTTTTAAAAAAAGAAGAGGCTTGAACATATCCGTAAAGATTTAGAAGTATTAGGGGAAAGTGGGGAGGGGTTGCTAAGAGAAGGTAGCAAAATAATTATCAGGTGGTATTAAGGTCAGAACAGGAGACTTGAATTTTATGGGCCCCAATCAACTAAGGATTAAGCTACGGGAAAGCAGTATATGAATTTCCTAGGGCTGCTGAAACAAAGTACCACAACCCAGGCTTAAAACAACAGAACATTATCCTCTCGCAGCTCTGTGCTAGAAGACCAAAATTAACGATCTCAGCAAGACCACAGTCCCCCTAAAGGCTCTAGGGGAGAATCCATCCTTGCTTCTTTTGGCTTCTAGTGGCTTCTGGTGTCCTTGGTTTGTGGCTGCATCACGCCAGTCTCTGCCCCCACCTTCACATGGTTCTGAGTGTCCAAGTCTTCCTCTCCTTTCTCTAGTAAAGACAGCAGTCCTTGAATTTAGGACACACCCTAAATCCAGGATGATTTCGTCTTGAGGCTCTTAGCTAGTTAAACCTGCAAAGTCTTTGCTTTCAAATTGGGTCACATTCTGAGGTTCTGAGAGGTCCGTTTCCAACTCACTACAGATTGACTTTGTTTCCTTCACTCCTCTATCCCTAGAACCTGCAAATAGGCTCCACAAGTACTTGTGAAATAAACAAGTTCATCAACGAATCCAAGTGCAAAGATTCAAGGTTTCTGAGGAATGTAAGTGTTTATACTGAGGTGTCAAGGGGGTGGGGGGGTGAAGCACCATAGTCCGTTACCAGATGAATCACCAGATGTAAATTTCAAAAAGAATATTCTCAGGAGCCATTACACAACTCTTGGACCTAGCATCTGAGTGGAAGACATAAAAGGGTTAGAAGGGTTAGAAGACTGTCGACTCAAGGCCATACACTATGTGGAAAATCTAGAAAATCTTCCAGAGAAAGATTCCACTCACTTCAAGTCTAGTGAGTGGAACTTCTTAAGATTCCTCCAAGGGCTTAGAAAGGTCACGGAGACTCATACCTAAGCAGGGGATAGATAGCAGCTCTATGCCAGGGAAGTAACTGTGTTCCCTCTAATGGTACACGAATCCTAGGGTATAGACCATGGGAAAAATCAGTCTGGGTTGTTTTTTTTAAAGTATCCTGTCCAAAAGAGCAGCATGTGGGGAAGAGAGAAACCTGGTCCTTTGAGGCAAGAAGAGGTAGACTCTGGGGACGCCTGGGTGGCTCAGTTGGTTAAGCAGCTGCCTTTGGCTCAGGTCATGATCCCAGCGTCCTGGGATCGAGTCCCGCATCAGGCTCCTTGCTCAGTGGGGAGCCTGCTTCTCCCTCTGCCTCTGCCTGCCATTCTGTCTGCCTGTGCTCGCTCTCTCCCCCCTCTCTATCCGACAAATAAATAAAATTAAAAAAAAAAAAGGTAGACTCTGTAAATGATCAGGAGGGTCACTGTTCATATCAAAAGAATGGCAACCAGATAGGCCTAGGGGAGGGGGAGGGCTTCCAGAGAACTCTGGACCAGCCCACAAAGAAGTCAGCTTTAAAACCTGCCCTGCCTGTAGAGATCATGATGCCATCTTTTGGTAAAAATGTTCCATTCATTCTTACTTGGCCTCACTGCCCCCAGCAAGTCAGAAATGGCATCCACAGAATAAGAAAGGGGGTGGGAAGTGATTGGGGGAGGTGACTAGGATCTCCAGCCACACCAAAAATTCTTCATTGCCTCCAGGCTCAACAAGAAGAGAGGAATCAAGTCTTTTCTTGAATGAAGATTGCTGCAGTAATTAGTGTATAGGGTCTGATATTGCAAATTATTGAATTGAAACTAGTATATGGAGCGGACCTTTTCAATTACTGAATTGATGCTGGAGAGAGCATAGGACTGAGAGACCAGGAGAGTCATGGAACCCACCCAAGTTTTTAAGAGGCCGGAGAAGGACTAGCACCACTCAGCAGGTTTGCAGGGACAAAAATAAAGTGTCTTCTATGATTACACCCCATGAATGCCATGTGTTCCAAGTACTAGTCATAGTGGTTTCAGATGATGAGTTGCATAATCTGGGCTAGATAGAGAAGGGAGAAGAGCTTGCAGGGGTCTGATGGGAGACTAGAATTGTAGTGGGTATAAAGCCTCCAGGAGGTTAGGGTCAGAGAGTGTATTATTGGTATTTCTGAAACAAAACAGTTCTGGATGAGAACACAGTCCAGAGAGTGAGCCTGGTTTGAAGCAACTGACATGCTTTGGCGCTCCAGAGCTAAGGAACGGGATTAAAGAAGCTGAAGGCTAAATTGTTATACAGGTGCAAAAGACTTCTGGGATTCTGTCATGGCTTGGGTTGAATAGGAAGATGACAATCCAGATCCCATTCCCTACCCCTCTACTGTTCCTACCAAGATCACCAGGAAACTCCAAAGTGTCACTTCCAACAGAGGCAATGCTCATTTCTCAGCTTCCTTGTCAGTAGCATTTGACATAATTAAGCACTTCCTCATTCCTGAAACTCTTCTGCTTCAAGGATTCCATCCTTTGATTTTACTCCTTTCCTGGCCACCCCTTTTCATATTCTTCTGTTGGATCCATCTCTTGTCCTTAACCACTAAATGCTAGAGGATCTAAAGCTCAATCATAAGAACTTTTCTGTTTACTGTCTCACTTCCTAAGAGATCTTACTCTTATGACTTTAAATACCTCTATATGGCCCCCAATATATATGTCTACCACCAACATCTCCCCAAAACTCCAGACTGTTTACTTGATATCTCTGCTTAGACATCTGTTTAACAGAGCCTTCAAATTTAACATGTGCAGAAGCAAATGCCATCCCATAAACTGATCTCCAACTAAACTTCTTCCATTCTAATAGATGGCATCATGACTGCCCAGTTGTTTAGGCAAAATATTTTGCAATCAACTTCGTCGCCTCTTTACTTAATCCCTCTTGCAAATCTTGTCAATTCAGTCTTCACTATGTAGCAGCAAACTCAGCCTGTCTCCCCTTCCCCATCACCTGCCTTGGCACACACCATCATCACTATCTTTACACTTAACTCTTTGTAATCTCTTCCTCACATAGCCAGAACAATCCACTTAAACATAGATCAGATAATTACTTCTCTGCTCATTGAAGTCACCCCATGGCTCCCACCCTTCCCAGATTAAATTCCAGATCCTTGATATGAATTGCAACACGATGAGTCTAGCTCGGTCCCAGAGCTTTTCTAAGACTTTGCAAGGATATCTTAAACAGAGCTGTCTCACTGAGCTAGGGTTATTTTTTTTTTTTTAAAGAATTATCACATTATGTCATAGAGTGGTCTCTGAAGGCATGTTTTTGGAAAATACACTTCATCACTGAAGCTGTTAATAAAATGAAAAATCTACCAGGTAGGTTCTTTCTAGATTTTAATGCTTTATGTTCTCCTTTTCTCTCAATGCTAAAATCAAACATCCTGTCTTCTGTGAAGTCTTCTGTCTACTGGTTTCCTAATTCAGCTTCATTCTCAATACCCTACAGGGAAAAAAAGAAGAGAAAAAGGAGAAAGCTCTGTTTTGTTTCCTTAGCTGTGTTTATACATAGTGATTGAATGGAAATCTGTGAAACTCATGTCTGTCACTACTGTAGAAGGGACAAGTCTATTAACTCACTTAAAAATATGCATATAGGGGCACCTGGGTGGCTCAGTGGGTTAAGCTTCTGCCTTCTGCTCAAGGTCAGGATCTCAGGGTCCTGGAATCGAGCCCCACATTGGGCTCTCTGCTCAGCGGGGAGCCTGCTCCCCCCCCCACCTGCTTCTCTGCCTATTTGTGATCTCTGTCAAATAAATAAATAAAATCTTTTTAAAAATGTATACTGTATTTAATCACTTCTAAAACCTACTCTTTTTTTCACATTTAAAGACCAAAATTGGAATGAGTCTGGAAATGGTGTAATTAGAAAGCATAATTTATAAGCATTTTTTCTTTATTGGTGGTACATAGTGTTAAACGACTCCTTGAAATTCACACTGTCTTCCAGTTGATTAAATACAGAGTGTAAATCTTGTGGGTTTATGTTCCTCAATACTCAGCCGCACAAGTTTAGTCCCTCATTCCGTAGTGCAGTTAATTGTTTCTACTACACTAAATTTAAATACAAACTGAGTCAGGAATGGGCATTTGCGCATCTTATCGTCTGTATGAAAATCCTCCGGAATCTGCAAAGCATGATCCCAGCCCGGGATTTCTTCAAAATACTAGTTACTAGGGATAACCCTTCCCGCGTACGGCTGACCTCTCCAAGGGCGCAAGGGTCAGACCTAGGTCCCACATCCCCCGCCGCACAGGTGAGCGCGCCCCGCCCGCCAGTCCAAGCCCGTCCCCCGCCCTTTCCAGGTACGAGACGCGAACTCTGATTGGCCACGGGACGCAAGGAGCTCGCCCGCAAAGCACCTTCCGAGCATGCGCGATAGGGGAGGCGCAGGCGCGACGCGGCCCGCGCATGCTCAGTACGCGGCGGTCGCACGTTTAAGCGCCCGCGCCGGTCGCGTCGGTGCCGGCGAACCAGCCGCTGACCGGCATGAAGGCCTGGGGCGTTAGGGTAACCTTCTGCTCGCTCCAGCGCCATGGAATTCCTGCGGAGCCTGAGCCGGCTGCTGCCCAGCGTCGTGGGGCTGCCCCGGCGCACGCTGTGTACTCTGGCCCGGAGCCTGACCCCTGGGGCGCGCCCCGTTGTCGTCTGCGGCCGCGCGACCCTATTCCTCAGGCAGAGCCGGGCCGCGCCCCTGTGCGCACCCCTTCGGCCCCGCGTGGCAGGTACTGCGCTCCCCGCCCCGCAGCCTGGTACGCAGGTCTTGCGGTGTCCCCAGAGCCCCGACCCGACCGCCCGACCCCACCCGGCGTGACCGTGGCTACCCCGCGCAGGCCTCGGACCCGGGTCTGCCCTTGTGGCGCCCGTGCGGGAGTGCTGGAGGCCCCCAGTGCGGACCCGCCGGTGCGTAGTGACCCCTTGGGGCCCTCACGTCCTCGCTGCAGATCTCCCCGCTGGAGCGCTCTTATGCGAAGAGTCTGTTCTTTGTTTTTTGTTTTTAAAGACAGGTTAACCCTTATCTAAGTGTTTTTCTTCCCAGTCTTTCCTCCTTTGCGCGTTGATGCGTTTTTCCAGTTCAGTTAAGGAATGGGGAAGCACCTGTAGATGAGGCTGAGCACTTGAAGGATTTCATAGTAACAGTTGCTCCTGAGAAATCTGTTTTCACGGACGGCGTAGCAAGCTGCAGGGGTCAGCGTAGTGGGGAGGAGGAGGAATCGGCGTTAGTTATTTCTTCGCCAAATGATAAAGCCTGATGCTATGTCAACATTTGCACAAATGTCGGAATGTAGGTGCTCATGTTGCCCAGAAACCGGCGACATTAAAAATGTATAGCTCTCAAAAGGATTGCGCTGTTCTCAAGTTTTCTCAGTTTTATGCTCAAAAGTCTTAAGTCACGGCACCACCTTCCCCACGCTCACCAGAGAGTCTGAACTGGGGTACGCCCCAAATTCCCTCCTTTAATAACTCTTGGGAGCCCAGTTTCAGCCCATCTGCTGTTTTAAGACAAGCACTGAGATTCAGAATCCCGAAACATTGTATCTAACTTGTGGCTGATTAGCAAATGAATCTCAGTGGAAACATTTTTATCTAACTTGGAGAAAGACTGTCTAACTTGAGAAACAACAAACCTCAGATGGGACACTATATGTAACGGGAAGGAATAAGATCGGAAATGAGAATATATCTGCACATTCCATGGAGTCAGCATGATTACTTTGGAAGCAGAAAATAATTGGTAATATTTTTACACTTTCTGTCCATTGCTTTTATGTTTAGTATTTTGAATGTTTTGTCAGTAATTAAATTTATATGATTACACTTAGAACTCACTCCAACTCAGTCTCTAATCACACTTTAAATTTTGATTTTCAAAGAAGGATTTTTCTTCAGTTCATGGGGGTCTGCACTCCAGTTCAATGGCCTATTTCAAAAGTAGTCACTATGTCATGTGGAAAAGCTAATATGGAAGTAAAATCTAGGTTTCATAATTTATAGGTCAAATAATCCTAATATTGGAATGCTAAAACTGGTGGTATTTTAAGATCTATGTTTTCTAAAATACATGTACCAGTATAATTTTCATGAAGAGCCTTCTTAAATTATGCAAAAAAGATGAACATTTTCATCTCAGAACACTGTTATGTATTTGTTCATTTGACTTTGAGATACCAGTAATACTTAGAATAAAAGTGTTTGGAATCCATAAGTTGTTGTAGTACCTCGTCTAAGCCTTCCTCTGCCAAATCTAACATAAAAAGCATTCCCTGCCAAATCTTAACATAATCCCTAACAGATGTTAACATTAGCAAGTAAGAGTGTTTCTTTTTCCTCTAGGAAAAGGTTTCCAAAAAATAGTAAAGTAATCTGAAGACCATATAATAGGACAGTTATATTGTAGCCATATGTTAATATCTATTGTATGATTACAGAGAATTCTCTAATTTATTCTTCAGGTGAAATGCATCGGTTTAGAACTTCCGATGTCTCTCAAGCCACTTTGGCCAGTGTAGCCCCAGTGTTTACTGTGGTGAGTATGTATGGTACATTTGATAACTTAACATGAAGTATTTCCCATACTTACTGAGTTAACTGAGTTGGACTGGTCCACCAAGATAATACTTATTTTTTGTTTTATAGTGAATCATTATACTTGTAAGTCCTTTCTTCTTTGTGTTTTGCCGAGCTAATGACCGGGATGTCCGCTAGATTCACTTAACAGTATCCTTGAAACTTTGCTATTGATTGACTGGAGGTTTTCTTTAATCCTAGAACCGGTTCAAATCACACCTCAGCACTTCCCACTCAAGATTTCCTTGTGAATTTATGTAAAGTCCTTGAAGGCTATTAGCCATTGACCCTGTGCTATGCAATGTAATAAATGCAAAAGTATTTTGAAGGCAGTGAAATGTAATTTTTAAGAGTGGATGCTTTGAAGATTCATGATCTCTGCAACTGTCTCTGAAAAGCTTCAGGAGAAAATAAAATAAGAAATAATGTGTACCACAACCACATATTCTCGAAAGAAAAAAATTGGGCCATTGGGGCAAAATATTAGCAATATTAACAAAAATATTAGCAAAATAATTAGCATTCTAGATGAAAGTCACAGGGGAATTGGTTGTAAGATATTCTTGCAACTTTTTTGTTGGGCTTTACTTTTTTCAAAAAACAAAAAAGTTGAATTAAAAAAAGTAATGTGCTTGTTCTAAACTAGCATCCCTAAATTCAGATCTCAGCTGTGCCTCTTACTATTAACTTGGTGGACCTGAACAGGGTATGGTAACATTTTTATGCCTTTGTTTTCTCATCTGTAAACTAGGGGTGATAGTGCCTACCTTATCAAATTGTTGTGAGCTGTAAATTAACTCACACTGTATGTAAAATCCTCACCCATGTAAGCGTTCAATATATATATTAGCCATCATCATCATCATCATTATATAGGCTTATTTACATAAGTTTATTTTCTTTATAAACTATACAAAAACATAACCTCCAGAATTACATGTGAAAGTCATCACTGTTATTCAGTGTTCTAGAACATTTGGCCAGTTTGGTTAAGAATAGATTCAAATATTAAATATTGAAAGAAGATTCTTTGCAGGGGAAGTCATTGTATACCAAGAACACCTAAGAAAATTAGTTGATACTATTTGCTGTGAATTGTGTAAGACTGATGAATCAGACCTGTACCCCAGAAACAAGTAATACATAAATTTTTAAAAAAGAAAGAAAATTAGTTAATACTGTTTGAAATGAGAGCTTGCTAATCAGCTCATTCTACATGATGTTACTTTACAAGATAGACATTTAAAAAAAACAGTTTGTATGATTTTTTTATCAGAAAATATCTCATTAAAGAAAAATGGTGAAGATAAATACTGAGATGCAAAAATAGTCATGTTGAGTTGAAAATGGAGCAGAGAGTGCAGAAAAGTAGGACATGAATATATATGAGTAGGAAAAGTCTGGGAGGACATTCAGTAAAATACTGGTATCGTTTTCTCTAAAATTTATCTTACTTCATGTGATGTATTTTTATTTCAAATTTTCTGCAGCAGATACATTATTTGTGAAATAAATTTGAGGAAAGTTAGCCTATTACACAAAATAAAGTTTCTTTTGATATAATTTGCCTTTAACAGTGATGGCTTATGGTACTCATACTGATCTTTGCTCAAGAAAAACAAGCTACAAATATGCACTGGGGTTTTCTTCTGTTGCTGTTAACAGAGCACTCATACATTCCCATGGTAGTGACCCAGCACGTGTAACTTCAGCTATACCTTAGAGTCTTTCCGAACATGCATACTTAGTAGTAATTAATAATTAATAATTTAGTAGTAATTTAGTAGTACATTCCAGCACATATTCAAACTTGACAAGTATTCAATACTTGTGGACAAGTAAATATATTTTCAGAAAATAAATATATTTTCTGCTTCATGTCCTCTCTTCAAAAAGCTAGAAGAGGCCTTTTCTGTAAATCTTTGTTGATTCTGCAACACTTACCAGAGAGACTTCATAGCCTCCAGTACTTAGAGTCACAGGATAAGCCACATGTGGTCTCACTCTGTTCAGAAGGCTAATGGATAGGAAATGTGAAGGACAGCATCAGGTGTTTCCTCTTCCAGAGAAGTCCTTGCAGCCATCCAGTGGCTTCTCTGGACCTTGTTTGACAGTTCAGGTACAAGGAGTTGATGTTCTTAAAGGTGGGTGTGAGTTCCATCTTAGCTTAGAATCCCTATGCCTTTTAGTGCTGCTGTCTCTTGTAATCATCTACAAGGCCCATGCAGGGTTCCTGCAAGAAACATGGCCAGTTATAAAAGCCACCCCCCCGAGGCAGAAGCAGAGGGATGGCTTCCTATCTGTAATTCTTTCATAGTCTTCCTTGTCCCATGAAATCTACCAGGCATTGGGCATTTTTACCATGAGCAATGTTGCCTAGTAACACAGCTGATACTCCTTTATCAGATTTCCGGGGGAACCAAGACAGAAAGTTAATCAAAGGTTACATTTGTCCTAGCAGAAGAAAAAGGGGTTCTTTTAACCCTTAACTCATAACCGAATTTAGCCTAAAGAAGCAGTTAAGGCTTACCTGTGCACTTCTGCGTTTGGGAGCTCTCATAATACCATAACTGGTGTAATACTATAAAGAGCATACTCATTTGGGAGAAAATAATATTTTGTTTTTATTTTCTCTCTTCAGACAAAATTTGACAAAGAAGGAAATGTTACTTCTTTTGGTGAGTGTCTTTCATTATCTTATAAACCACTTTTTAAAAATCAGTGAATGAGTGAATCTCATGGAAATCAAGAAATTGCAGTGTTTTGAGTAGCATATTCTCTGTGTGTAGGGGTGTATTGAAAGAGCTCGATCCTCTGCGTTTGTCCACTAGTCCTAATTGGAACTGGCAACACCTGAACTGTGCGTGTTCTCCCAGAATTGGTTTCTGGTTTTTAACAGGAGCACTTTCTCTCTAACAGAAAGTTAAAGGAACTTTTTTAGTCTCCCTTTCCACACCCTAGTCCTCATGTACAGCTCCTGTTCCACATTTGAGGCAGATTTATGTAATACTGCTGACGTTGCGATGGCAATGAGGGACAAGACTGGAGGGACAGGGCACTAGATGGCACTCTGCTGCTGATGGTGCTTACGGACAGTGGCTTTGTAAAAGGAAACTAAGCATCACTTTACTCTCTGACCTCAGATGCAGGCTTCATTCAGATTTCCCATGAGCTTCCAGCCCCATGATCCTGTTCCTGCTGCTGCTGAGATCCTGGTGGGAAATTTGGGGTATTTTTGGCCCATGATCTCCTTCAAATGACCGTTCTACTTAGTGCTCTGTCGCAGGTGTGATTGGACGCTATAACTATACCTGCTACTTCAATCACTTCTTGAGTTTCTTCATCCATTATGCTTTCTCTTGGGTAATAAGTTTTCAGGTGGGAGAATCTAGTGAGAAAACCAACTGTCTTCTTGTTTTGTATTAGTCCAAGTACCAAGAAAATTGAATTCTCTGTTCACAGATTTAAAATACTGAAGATAGAAAACATTGGAAATGTAGTTCTGTATAATCTGTATTTTTTAAAAATGACCTGTCTCTGGAGCTAGAAATTGGTATTGTAAGTTTTAATTGTGTGTGGCTGTGGTTTTTTTTACTGGTCCCAAGAGACCTCTAAATGCAAAGGAATTTTATGAAGTATGAATAAGATGAAAAAAGAATTATTAGGGTTTGACCAAATTTTTATGTTTTTGAGGTAACAATGGCTATTAAAAAGACTCCTTTTGGCTTGTTTCTGGTAGTAGAAAATGATGGTGGGAGGGGTGCTCTGATACTAACGTCTTCCATTAATTTGTTTGGCCCACTTGTTTTGTTAAACATATTTCTTTTATAGAAAAGAAGAAAACTGACTTATATCAAGAATTGGGTCTGCAAGCCAGAGATTTGAGGTTTCAGCATGTGATGAGCATCACAACCAGAAACAATAGGATTATCATGAGAATGGAGGTAAAGGACTTTATGTCATCTACATTTCTCACTGCAGTCTTTAAAAGGTTACTTCTTAGCCATCTTGAGCAGGATCTACGTTAAAAGCAATTCAATGAAATGGCTGTGTGAGACATAGGATACTTTATATTATAACATGTCATTATAGTGTAACTCCTCTTTCGTGGATTCTATATGTGAAAGGCATAACTGTGCTCTGTTTTATGTAGGAAAAGTTACGAGTGCAGTCTCTGTCCTTTCTCACTGCTTGAATTTGGGCTCTAGTTTCTGAAATGATAAGAGAAAGAATCATGATTTATAATAGACATGTTCAGTTGTATACAGTTACATGTCATCATATTATAAGCTCAGCTACCAAGAACATCGTGGTTCTCCAAATAGACCAGGAATATCCCCTGAAGTTTATCATTTTAACTTAAATTTTTATTTTAACTGAAAGCTTCTTAAAATAAATTGTATCTTCCCCTGCCTACTGAGAGTAGACTAAATATAATTTGACTTTATGTAGTGATTAAGAATAAATTTGAACCTATGTAATTTTAGTGAGCTAAAGTCTAGGGTTCAGAAATAGTTGAGACATGGTTCTTGATGGTGTGGGCCCTGCAGTAAACATCAGACTTCCTTTCTCCCCCGCCCCCTTTTTTTTTTTTAAGATTTAAGATTTTATTTATTTGAGAGAGACAGAGACTGCAAGCATGAGTGGGAGGAGAGGCAGAGGAAGAAGCAGACTCCCCACTCACCGGAGAGCCCAACATGGGGCTTGTTTCCAGGACCCTGAGAATGTGGCCTGAATCAAAGGCAGATGCTTAAGCAACTGAGCCATCCAGGCACCCCTGAAATCAGTTGCATTTCTATACTAACAATGGAGCAGCAGAAAGGAAAATTCAGAAAACTCCCATTTATAACTGTACCAAAAATAATAAAATACTTAGAAATAAACTTAACCAAGGATGTGAAAGACGTGTGTTCTGAAACTATAAAACACTGATGAAAAATTCAAGATGACTCAAAGACATGGAAAGATACTGTGTGTTATGGATTGGGAGGATAAATATTGTTAAAATGTCTGTACCGCCCAAAGCAGTCTGCAGATTTAATGTAGCCCCTATCAAAATACCAACAGCGTTTTTATTACATTTTTAAATTTTATTTATCCATTTGAGAGAGAGAGCATGAGGAGGATGAGGGGCAGAGAGAGAAGCAGATTCCCTCCCTGAGCAGGGAGCCCAACGCAGGGCCCAGTCCTGGGACTACAGGATCATGACCTGAGCTTAAGGCAGATGCTTAACTCAGCCACCCAGGCGCCCCTAAGTTTTATTTTAATCACCAGTGCTCCTCATAACAAGTGTACTTCTTAATATCCATGATCTGCCCCCCCCCACGCCCCCACCTACCTCCCCTCTGGTAACTATTAGTTTGCTCTCTATAGTCAAGAGTCAACTTCTTGGTTTGTCTCCCTTATTCCCCCTTTGCTCCTTTGCTTTCTTCCCTAAATTCCATTTATGAGTGAAATCATCTGGTATTTGTCCTGACTTACTTCGTGTAGCATTGTACTTCCAGCTCCATTCCTGTCTATGCAAATGGCAAGGTTCCATTCTTTTTTTATGTCTGAATAATACTCCATGATACACATATACTACATCTTCTTTATCCATTCATCAACCAGTGGATATTTGGACCACTTCCATATCTTGGCTATGTAAATACTGCTGCTATAAATATGGGAGTACATCTCTCTCTTTGAATCTGTATTTTGTATTCTCTGGTAAATAACCAACAGTGTAATTGCTGGATCATAAGGTAGCTCTATTTTTACCTTTTTTTTTTTTTTTTTTTTTTTAAAGATTTTATTTGTTCATTTGACAGAGATCACAAGTAGGCAGAGAGGCAGGCAGAGAGGAGGGGAAGCAGGCTTCCTGCTGAGCACAGAGCAGATACGGGGCTCTATCCCAGGACCCTGAGTGCATGACCTGAGCTGAAGGCAGAGGCTTTAACCCACTGAGCCACCCAGGTGACCCTATTTTTACCTTTTTTGAGGGACCACTACACTGTTTTCCACAGTGGCTGCACTAGTTTGCATTCCTACCAACAGTGCACGAGGGTTCCTTTTGCTCCATATGATTGGCAGCACCTATTGTTTTTTTGTTGATTTTAGCCATTCTGTGAGGTGTGAGGTGGTATCTCTTCATATTTTTGGTTCGCATTTTCCTGATAATAAGTGATAATGAGCATTTTTTCATGTGTCTTTTGTTGGCCATCTGGATATGTTCTTTGGAGAAATGTCTGTTCATGTCTTCCACCCATTTTTAATTGGATTATTTGGGTTTGGGGTGTTGTATCAGTTCCTAATATGTTTTCGATACTATCTCTTCATCAGATATATCATTTGCAATAAGTTCTTCCATTCTGTAGGTTACCTTTTAGTTTTGCTGAGTATTTCCTTTGCTGTGCAGAAGCTTTATTTTTATGTAGTCCCAATAGTTTATTTTTGCTTTTGTTTCCTTACCTCGGGAGATATGTCTAGAGAGATGTTACTACAGCCAGTGTCAGAGAAATTACTGCCTGTGTTCTCTTCTAGGATTTTTGTGGTTTCAGGTCTCATATTTAGGTCTTTAATTCATTTTTAATTTATTTCTGCGTGTGGTGTAAGAAAGTGGTCCATTTCATTTTTTTGGATGAGGCTATCAGTTGTCCCAAACCATTTATTGAAGAGACTGTCTTTTTTCCATTGAATATTTTTTCCTGCTCTGTCGAAGATAAGTTGACCAGATAGTTGTGGGTCCAGTTCTAGGTTTTCTATTCCTTTCCATCAATCAGTGTGTCTGTTTTTTGTGCCAGTACCATATTGTCTTGATGACTACAGCTTTGTAATAGAGCTTGAAGTCTGGAATTGTAATGCCCCCAGCTTTGTTTTTCTTTTCCAGATTGTTTTGGCTATTCAGGGTCTTTGTGATTCCATACAAATTTTAAGATTGTTTGTTCCAGTCCTGGGAAAAATGCAATTGGTATTTTGATAGGGATTGCATTAAATCTGAGGTTGCTTTGGGTAATACAGAGATTTTAACAGTATTTGTTCTTCCCAAACCATGGGCGTGGAATGCCTTTCCATTTCTTCGTGTCTTCTTCAGTTTCTTTCATAAGGGTTCTGTAGTTTTCAGAGTACAGGTATTTTACTTCTTTGGTTAGGTTTATTCCTAGGTATCTTAATGGTTTTTGGTGCAGTTGTGAATAGGATTGTTTTCTTTTCTTTTCTTTTTAAGATTTTATTTATTTATTTGACAGAGATCACAAGTAGGCAGAGAGGCAGGCAGAGAGAGAGAGAGGAGGAAGCTTCCCAATGCAGGGTTCAATCCCAGGACCCTGAGATCATGACCAGAGCCGAAGGCAGAGGTTTAACCCACTGAGCCACCCAGGTGCCCCAGGATTGTTTTTCTTAATTTCTCTTGCTGCTGCTTAATTAATGGTATATAGAAATATGAGAGATTTCTGTACATTGGTTTTGTATTCTGCAACTTTTGAATTCATGTATCAGCTCTAGCAGGTTTTGGTGGTCTTTAAGGGTTTTTTATTTTTTATTTATTTTTTATTTTTTATTTTTTTAAAGATTTTATTTATTTATTTGACAGAGAGAGATCACAAGTAGGCAGAGAGGCAGGCAGAGAGAGAGAGAGAGGAGGAAGCAGGCTCCCTGCCGAGCAGAGAGCCCGATGCGGGACTCAATCCCAGGACCCTGAGATCATGACCTGAGCCGAAGGCAGCGGCTTAACCCACTGAGCCACCCAGGCGCCCCTTAAGGGTTTTTTATATATAGTATCATGTCATCACAAATAGTGAAAATTTTACTTCTTCCTTACCAATTTGGATGCTTATTTTCCTTTTTGTTGTCTGATTGCTGTGGCTAGCACTTTAGTGCTGTGTTGAGTAAAAGTGGTGGGGCTGGATCTTATCTTGTTCTTGATCTTAGGGAAAGGGCATAGCTTTTTGAGTATGATGTTTGCTGTGGGTTTTTCATATTTGGCCTTTTATGTTGAGGTATGTTTCCTCCACAAAGATGGAGGGTTTTTATCATGAGTGGATGTTGTATGCTGTCGAGTGCTTTTTCTGCATCTATTGAAATGATCATAGGGTTTTGATCCTTTCTCTTGTGAACATGATATATCACATTGAATGATTTGTGAATATTGAACCAATTTTACATCCCAAGAATAAATCCCACTTGATCGTGGCGAATGATTATTTTAATGTATTTTTAATGTATATTGAATTTGATTTGCTAGTAGTTTGTTGAGAATTTTTGCATCTCTGTTCATCAGAGATATTGGCCTTTGGTTCTGTGTGTGTGTGTGTGTGTGTGTGTAGTAATTTTATCTGGTTTTGGTGTCAGGATGATAGTGGCCTCATAGAATGAATCTGGAAGTTTTCCTTTTCCTTTTTTTGAATACTTTGAGAGGAATAGATAATAATTTTTCTTTAAGCATTTGGTAGACTGCCTGTGAAGCCATCTGGTTCTGAACTTTTGTTTGTTGGGAGTTTTTTGATTACTGATTCAATTTCATTGTTGGTAATTAATCTGTTCAAATTTTCTATCTTATCTGTTTCAGTTTGGGTATTAGTTTCTAGGAACTTACACATTTCTTCTAGGCTATGCAGTTTGGCATAGGTTTTCCTGATATTCTCATAAAATTGTTTGTATTTTGGGTGTTGGTTATTATTTCTCCTCTCATTTGATACTATTTTTGGTTCTTTCTCTTTTTTTCTTGATGAGTCTGCCAAGGGTTTATCTATTTTATTGATTTCCGCCCTCCCCCCAAGAAAACAGTTACTGGTTTCATTAATTTGTTCTATTGTGTTTTTAGTTTTTATATCATTTATTTCTGCTCTAATCTTTTTTATTTTCTATTTTTGCTGGCTTTAGACTTTGCTTGTTATTCTTTTTCTAGTTCCCTTAGGTGTAAGATTAGGTTGAGATTTTTCTTGCTTCTTGAGGAAGACCTGTATTGCTCTATACTTCCTTAGGACCACTTTTGCTGTGTCCCAAAAGTTTAGAGCCTCTATTTTCATTTTCCTTTGTTTCCATGTACCTTTTTATATTTAAATATTTCCTGGTTGACCCATTCATTGTTTGTGAACATATATTTGTGTTCTTTCCAGATGTCTTCTTGTGGTTGATTTCTAGTTTCATAGCACTGTGGTCAGTAGAGATATCAGTATGACTTCAGTCTTTTTTAATTTGTTGAGGCTTGTTTTGTAGCCTAATATATGATCTGTTCTGGAGAATGTTCCACACACACTCGAAAAGGATGTGTATTCTGCTCTTTTAGGATGTAATGTTCTGTATATATCTGTTAAATCCACCTGGCCCATCTGTTAATTGAAGGCATTGTTTCCTTTTTGATTTTCTGTTTAAAGGATCTGTCCCTTAATGTGAGTAGGGTGTTAAAGTCCCCTATTATTATTGTATTAGTATCATTTACGTTCTTTATGTTTTTATTCACTGGGTGCTCCCAAATAACATGTTGGGTGCATAAATATTTAAATTGTTACATCTTCTTGTTGGATTGTCCCTTATCATATACTGTTCTTTGTCTCACATTATAGTCTTTTTTTTTTTTTTTAATTTTTATTAACATAGAATGTATTATTAGCCCCAGGGGTACCGGTCTGTGAATCACCAGGTTTACACACTTCACAACACTCACCATAGCACATACCCTCCCCAATGTCCATAACCCCACCCCCTCTCTCTACCCTCCTCTCCCCAGCGACCCTCAGTTTGTTTTATAAGATTAAGAGTCTCTTACAGTTTGTCTCCCTCCCGATCCCATCTTGTTTAATTTATTCTTTTCTTACCCCCCAAGCCCCCCATGTTGCCTCTAACGTCCTCCTGTCAGGGAGATCATATGATAATTGTCTTTCTCTGATTGACTTATTTTGCTAAGCACAATACCCTCTAGTTCCATCCATGTCATCGCAAATGGCAAGATTTCATTTCTTTTGATGGCTGCATAGTATTCCATTTGTGTGTGTGTGTGTGTGTGTGTGTATTTACACACCACATCTTCTTTATCCATTCATCTGTTGATGGACATCTAGGTTCTTTCCATAGTTTGGCTATTGTGGACATTGCTGCTATAAACATTTGGGTGCACGTGCCCCTTCGGATCACTACATTTGTATCTTTAGGGTAAATACCCAGTAGTGCGATTGCTGGGTCATAGGGTAGCTCTATTTTCAACTTTTTGAGGAACCTCCATTCTGTTCTCCAGAGAGGTTGCACTAACTTGCATTCCCACCAACAGTGTAGGAGGGTTCCCCTCTCTCTGCATCCTCGCCAGCATCTGTCGTTTCCTGACTTATAAATTTTAGCCATTCTGACCAGTGTGGGGTGGTATCTCATTGTGGTTTTGATTTGTATTTCCCTGATGCTGAGTGATGTGGAGCACTTTTTCATGTGTCTGTTGGCCATCTGGATGTTGTCTTTGCAGAAATGTCTATTCATATCTTCTGCCCATTTCTTGATTAGATTATTTGTTCTTTGGGTGTTGAGTTTGATAAATTCTTTATAGATTTTGGATACTAGCCGTCTATCTGATATGTCGTTTGCAAATATCTTCTCCCATTCTCTCAGTTGTCTTTTGTTTTTTTTGTTTGTTTGTTTTTTAAATTTTTTTTTTAAAGATTTTATTTGTTTATTTGACAGAGACAGATCACAGGTAGGCAGAGAGAGAGAGGGAAGCAGGCTCCCTGCCGAGCAGAGAGCCCGATGTGGGACTCCATCCCAGGATCCTGAGATCATGACCTGAGCCGAAGGCAGCGGCTTAACCCACTGAGCCACCCAGGTGCCCTGTCTTTTGGTTTTGATGACTGTTTCCTTTGCTGTGCAGAAGATTCTGATCTTGATGAAGTCCCAATAGTTCATTTTTGCCCTTGCTTCCCTTGGCTTTGGCGACGTTCCTAGGAAGAAGTTCCTGTGATTGAGGTCGAAGAGGTTGCTGCCTGTGTTCTCCTCAAGGAGTTTGATGGATTCCTTTCTCACATCGAGGTCCTTCATCCATTTTGAGTCTATATTCATGTGGTGTAAAATGGTCCAGTTTGATTTTTCTGCATGTGGTTGTCCAATTTTCCCAACACCATTTATTGAAGAGACTGTCTTTTGTCCATTGGACATTCTTTCCTGCTTGGTCGAAGATTAGTGGGCCATAGAGTTGAGGGTCTATTTCTGGGCTCTCTATTCTGTTCCATTGATCTATGTGTCTGTTTTTGTGCCAGTACCATACTGTCTTGATGATGACAGCTTTGAAATAGAGCTTGAAGTCTGGAATTGTGATGCAACCAACTTTGGCTTTCTTTTTCAATATTCCTCTGGTTATTCAAGGTCTTTTCTAGTTCCATATAAATTTTAGGATTGTTTGTTCCATTTCTTTGAAAAAAATGGATGGGATTTTTGATAGGGATTGCACTAAATGTGTAGATTGCTTTAGGTAGCATAGACATTTCCACAATATTTGTTCTTCCAATCCATGAGCTTGGAACATTTTTCCATTTATTTGTGTCTTCCTCAATTTCTTTCATGAGTACTTTATAGTTTTCTGAGTACAGATTCTTTGCCTCTTTGATTAGGTTTATTCCTAGGTATCTTATGGGTCTGGGTGCAATTATAAATGGGATCAACTCCTTAATTTCTCTTTCTTCTGTCTTGTTGTTGGGGTATAGAAATGCAACTGATTTCTGTGCATTGATTTTTATATCCTGACACTTTACTGAACTCCTGTACAAGTTCTAGCGAATTTAGAGTGGAGTCTTCTGGGTTTTCCACATCAACTATCACATCATCCGCAAAGAGTGATAGTTTGACTTCCTTTTTGCTGATTTGGATGCCTTTAATTTCTTTTTCTTGTCTAATTGCTGAGGCTAGGACTTCTAGTACTATGTTGAATAGCAGTGATGATAATGGATATCCCTTCCTGTTCTGGAACAGCTCTCAGTTTTTCTCTATTGAGAATGATATTAGCAGTGGGTTTTTCATAGATGGTTTTGATGATATTGAAGTATGTATACCCTCTATCCCTATGCTTTGAAGAGTTTTGGTCAGGAAAGGATGTTGTATTATGTCAAATGCTTTTTCAGTATCTATTGAGAGTATCCTATGGTTCTTATTCTTTCTTTCATTAATGTATTGTATCACACTGATTGATTTGTGGATGTTGAAACAACCTTGCAATCCTGGGATAAATTCCACTTGGTTGTTGTGAATAATGTACTGTTTTTAATGTTCTGTTAGGTCCTATTGGCTAGTATTTTGGTGAGAATTTTCGCATCTGTGTTCATCAAGGATATTGGTCTGTAATTCTCTTTTTTGATGGGATCTTTGTCTGATTTGGGGATCAAGGTAATGCTGGCCTCATAAAATGAGTTTGGAAGTTTTCCTTCCATTTCTATTTTTTGGAACAGTTTCAGGAGAATAGGAATTAATTCTTTAAATATTTGGTAGAATTCCCCTGGGAAGCCTGTCTGGCCCCAGGCTCTTGTTGTTTGGATATTTTTGATGACTGCTTCAATCTTCTTACTGGCTATGGGTCTGTTCAGGTTTTCTATTTCTTCCTGGTTCAGTTGTGGTAGTTTATAGGTCTCTAGGAATGCATCCATTTCTTCCAGATTGTCAAATTTGCTGGCATATAGTTGCTCATAATATGTTCTTATAATTGTTTATATTTCTTTGGTGTTGGTTGTGATATCTCCTCTTTCATTCATGATTTTATTTATTTGGGTCCTTTCTCTTTTCTTTTTAATAAGTCTGGCCAGAGGGGCGCCTGGGTGGCTTACTGGATTAAAGCCTCTGTTTTTGGCTTAGGTCGTGAGTCCAGGGTCCTGGGATCGGGCCTGGCATCGGGCTCTCTGCGCGGCGGGGAGCCTGCTTCCTCCTCTCTCTCTGCCTGCCTCTCTGCCTACTTGTGATCTCTGTCTGTCAAATAAATAAATAAATAAATAAATAATCTTAAAAAAAAAAAAAGTCTGGCCAGAGGTTTATCGATCTTATTAATTCTTTCAAAGAACCAGCTTCTAGTTTCATTGATTTGTTCTATTATTTTTTTTTAAGATTTTATTTTTTTATTTGACAGAGATCACAAGTAGGTAGAGAGGCAGGCAGAAAGAGAGAGAGAGAGGAGGAAGCAGGCTCCCTGCTGAGCAGAGAGCCCGATGCGGGGCTCAATCCCAAGACCGTGAGATCATGACCTGAGCTGAAGGCAGAGGCTTAACCCACTGAGCCACCCAGGCGCCCGAGACCTTTCTTGTTTCTTGAGAAAGACTTGTATCACTTTATATTTTCCTCTCATGACTGCCTTTGCTGTGTCCCACAGATTTTGAACCGTTGTGTTTTCATTATCATTTGTTTCCGTGAATTTTTTTCAATTTTTCTTTAATTTCCTGGTTGATCCATTCATTCTCTAGAAAGATGCTCTTTAGTCTCCATATATTTGGGTTCTTTCCAAATTTCCTCTTGTGATTGAGTTCTAGCTTCAGAGCATTGTGGTCTGAAAATATGCAGGGAATAGTCCCAGTTTAGGTACCGGTTTAGGTACCGGTTGAGACCTAATTTGTGACCCAGGATGTGATCTGTTCTGGAGAATGTTCCATGTGCACTAGAGAAGAATGTGTATTCTATTGCTTTGGGATGGAATGTTCTGAATATATCTGTGATTTCCATCTGGTCCAGTAAGTCATTTAAGGCCTCTATTTCCTTGTTAATCTTTTGCTTGGATGATCTGTCCATTTCAATGAGGGGAGCATTAAAGTCCCATACTACTATTGTATTATTGTTGATATGTTTGTTTGATTTTGTTAAGTGGTGTATATAGTTGGGTATTCCCATGTTGGGGCATTGATATTTAAAATTGTTAGCTCTTCTTGTTGGACAGACCCTTTGAGTATGATACAGTGTTCCTTCCCCATCTCTTATTACAGTCTTTGGCTTAAAATCTAATTGATCTGATATAAGGATTGCCACACCAGCTTTCTTTTGATGTCCATTAGCATGGTAAATTGTTTTCCACCTCCTCACTTTAAATCTGGAGATGTCTTTGGGTCTAAAATGAGTTTCTTGTAGACAGTATATTGATGGGTTTTGTTTTTTTAATCCATTCTGATACCCTTTGTCTTTTGATTGGAGCATTTAGCCTATTTACATTCAGGGTAACTATTGAGATATATGAATTTAGTGCCATTGTATTGCCTGTAAGGTGACTATTACTGTATATTGTCTCTGTATATATATTAAATATATATATATTTTAGGCTCTCTCTTTGCTTAGAGGACCCCTTTCAATATTTCCTATAGAGCTGGTTTGGTGTTTCCAAATTCTTTCAGTTTTTGTTTGTCCTGGAACCTTTTTATCTCTCCTTCTATTTTCAATGATAGCCTAGCTGGATATAGTATTCTTGGCTGCATGTTCTTGTTTAGTGTTCTGAATATATCATGCCAGTTCTTTCTGGCCTGCCAGGTCTCTCTGGATAAGCCTGCTGCCAATCTCATATTTTTACCATTGTATGTTACAGACTTCTTGTCCCAGGCTGCTTTCAGAATTTTCTCTTTGTTACTAAGACTTGTAAATTTTACTATTAGATGACGGGGTGTAGACCTATTCTTACTGATTTTGAGAGGGGTTCTCTGTGCCTCCCGGATTTTGATGCTTGTTACCTTTGCCATATTAGGGAAATTCTCTACAATCATTCGTTCCAATATACCTTCTGCTCCTTTCTCTCTTTCTTCTTCTTCTGGAATCTCAATTATTCTAATGTTGTTTTGTCTTATGGAATCACTTATCTCTTGAATTCTCCCTTCGTGGTCCAGTAGTTGTTTGTTTCTCTTTTGCTCAGCTTCTTTATTCTCTGTCATTTGGTCTTCTGTATCCCTTATTCTCTTTTCTGCCTCATTTATCCTAGCAGTAAGAGCACCCATTTTTTACTGCACCTCATTAATAGCTTTTTTTAGTTCCGCTTGGTTAGATTTTAGTTCTTTTATTTCTCCAGAAAGGGTTTCTCTGATATCTTCCATGCCTTTTTCAAGCCCAGGTTGCACCTTGAGAATTGTCATTCTGAACACTAGATCTGACGTATTACCAATGTCCCTATTGACGAGGTCCCTAGCCATCAGTACTGCCTCTTATTCTTTTTTCTGTGGTGAGTTTTTCCCACCTTGTCATTTTATCCAGATAAGAATACATGAAGGAGAGAATAAAATACTGAAAGTGTGACAAAGACCCCAGGAAAATGTGTGTTAACCAAATCAGAAGAGACCACAAATCATGGGGATGAAGAAAGGGGTAAAAAGAAGTTTGGAATAAAAAGAAAAAGGAAAAAGAAAGAAAAGAAAAGAAAATGTATATATTAGATAGGTGAATAGAACAGAGCCACCCACTTAATCTGGGGAGCATTTGGTCTCTTAGAAGAAACTACTCCCCATAATTTTAAAGAAAAAACTTTTATACACACACACACACACACACACACACATGCACACGCAAAAGGGTAAATGCGATGAAGGGATGGAATATGACTATAAAGATGAAAATTTTAGGGGTGCCTGGGTGGCTCAGTGGGTTAAGCCTCTGCCTTCAGCTTTGGTCATGATCTCAAGATCCTGGGATCGTGCCCCGCATCAGGCTCTCTGCTGATCGGGGAACCTGTTTCTCCCTCTCCCTCTGTCTGCCTCTCTGCCTACTTGTGATCTCTCTCTCTGTGTCAAATAAATAAAATCTTTAAAAAATAGTAATAATAATTTTTAAAAAAAAATTCTAAAAAAGGAGTTGATAAGTTGGTTGGGAAAAGAAAGAAAAAAAGTGGAGAGAATTTGCTCAGGCTGGAGACTAGAACAAAGCCCTGTGCTAGGTTTAGGGGTATATTTTGATCTATTAGAAGTTGTATCCCAGGGGTGCCTGAGTGGCTCAGTGGGTTAATCCTCTGCCTTCAGCTCAGGTCATGATCTCAGGGTCCTGGGATAGAGTCCTGCATTGGGCTCTGTGCTTAGAGGGGAGCCTGCTTCCCCCTCTATCTCCTCCTGCCTCTCTGCCTACTAGTGATCTCCCTTTCTCTGTCAAATAAATAAAAAAATAAAATCTTAAGAAAAAAGTATCCCAAACTTTTTTTAGAAGAAAAAGCCCTATGTGTATACAAAAAATAATTTAGATACAATGAAGGATAAAATCTTACTATAATAATGAAAGTTCAAAAATACTTTTTAATGACAGATATTATTAAGATAAACTAGTTAAAAAACGTTAAAAGAGGAAAGAGTAAAAGTTTAAAAAATTAGAATTTAAAAATTTTTAAAAATTAATTAACTATGCAAGACTAAAGAACCATGGGGAGAAAGCCATAAATTCCATGCTTGGCTTCCTCCTCCTCTGGAATTCCACTGTTCTCCTTGATGAGTGAACTTGGTCTTGGCTGGATTTCTTGCTGATCTTCTGGGGGAGGGGCCTGTTGTAGTGATTCTCAAGTGTCTTTGTCCGAGGCAGAATTGCACCACCTTTGCCAGGGACGGCGCTAAGTAATCTGCTTGGTTTCAATTTCAGGAGCTTTTGTTCCCTGAATGCTTTCCATAGAGTTCCCAAGGATGGGAATGAAAATGGTGGCCTCCCAGTCTCTGGCCCGGAGGAGCTGAGAGCTCGGGGCCCCACTCCTGAGTGCACCCTTAGAGCAAAGCGCTCAATCACTCCTGTCTCCCTGGCCTCCAGCCACACTCCGAGCTCACCCAGCCTGTGACCAAGTGTCTCTGTCTCTGGCATACAGCCCTGCCTGGAGTCTCCAAACCCAGCAGATCACTGCTGCTCTTCCAGGGGGGTGTCCCCAATCTGCCACTTGTGGGGTCTCTGCTCAGAGCAGTAGCGTGACTGTGCCATGGATCACAGTTTAAGGTACCCTGAGTTGAGCGCCCACTCCTTGGCTCCGTCTCTGTAACCGGCTTCCCTGCTCTAATACCTGCAAGCTCTGTGACACTCAGGCACCCCCGATCCTTCTGTGGCCCCGCAAGACCTGAGACCACACTGTCCCCACATGGGCTCCACCCTGGCCTAATCTCTGGAGCGTTGTCCCTCAGTGGAGCAGACTTTTTTTTTTTTAATTTCTTTATTTTTTTTATAAACATATAATGTATTTTTAGCCCCAGGGGTACAGGTCTGTGAATTGCCAGGTTTACACACTTCACAGCACTCACCACAGCACACCCCCCGCAACGTCCATAACCCCGCCACCTCTCCCGACCCCTGTCCCCCCCAGCAACCCTGTTTGTTCTGCAAGATTAAGAATCTCTTATGGTTTGTCTCCCTCCCAATCCCATCTTGTTTCATTTATTCTTTTCCTACACCCCCTGCCCCCCCGCCAAGCCCTCCACATTGCATCTCCACTTCCTCATATCAGGGAGATCATATGGTAGTTGTCTTTCTAGTGGAGCAGACTTTTAAAAGTTCTGATTTTGTGCGCCGTTGCTCTGCCACTTGCTCGGAGCCGGCCCCTCCCCCTGCAGTCTATCTTCCCGTCACTTTGGATTCACTTCTCTGCAGGTCCTACCTTTCAGAAAGTGGTCAATTGTCTGTTTCTAGAATTGCTGCTTTTCTTTTCTTCCATCTCCTGTTGGATTTTTAGGTGTTCGGAATCTAGTCTTTGTTTTAAAGTCGTTTTGTCCCATATAAGTTATTGCTACTCTGGCTTTCTTTTCCATTTGCATAAAAGATGCTTCTCCATCCCCTCACTTTCAGTCTGTGTCTAGGTCTAAAATGAGTCTCTTGTAAGCAGCCAATAGATCTTTTTTTTTTTTAATCTAATAACCTATGTCTTTTTATTAGAATGTTTAGTCCACTTACATTCAAAGTAATTTGGAAGAAATGTACTTATGCCACTTTATTACTTGTTTTGAGGTTGTTTCTCAGGATTTTCTCTGATCCTTGTCTTTTTTCATAGTTTGCTGGGTGTCTTTAGTGATATACTTGGAGTCCTCTCTTTATTTTTTTTTTACATATCTATAATTGGTTTTGATATGTGGTCATCATTATGTTTGTACATAACGTCTTATACCTATTGCAGTCTTTATGAAGTTGATAGTCATTTAAGTTTGGAACCATTCTCCCTGCCCCCCCAACCTTGATTTAGGTATATGGGATCTTACTTTTCATCCTTTCAATTTGTGAGTTCCTTGACTGATTTTTTTTTTTTTACACATATATTCATTTTTACTACTTTTGTGTTTCTAAACTTTATAGTGTCATTTTTATTTAGTCTTTCCTTTTGCACTCAGAGATTCCCCTTTAATATTTTTTACAGGGCTGGTTTATTTGTCATGAACTCCTTTAGTTTTTGTTTCTCTGGGAAACTCTTGCTCTCCTTTTCTGAATGATAGCATTTCTGGATAAAGTATTTTTGGCTTGAGGTTTTCCCCATCTAGAACTTTGAATATATCATGCCACCCCTTTGTCTTGGAAAGTTTCTGCTGAAAAATCTGATAACTTTATGGGGTTTCCTTTGTATGTTACCATCATCTTTGTCTTGCTGCTTTTTATATTTTTTTCTTTATCACTATATTTTGCCATTTTAATTACAATATGTCTTGGTGTGGTTGTGCCTTTGTTGATGTTGTTGGGAGTTCTTTGTATCCTGAATCTGAGTATCTGTTTCATTCCCCAGATTAGGAAAGTTTTCAGCTATTACTTCAGCAAGTAAATTCTCTACTCTCTTTTCTCTGTCTTCTGGGACTCTTACAAGGTGAATGTTATTACATTTGGTAGTCACTGAGTTCCATAAGTGTTCTCCTGATGCATAATTCTTTTTCCTCTTTTTAGTTCAGCTTGATCACATTACTCTGTTTTCTAGGTCATTAACTCATTCCTCTGCTTCTTCCTGGCTTCTCTTCGTTCCGTCAAGCGAAATGTTTCTCATTTCATTTATTGGTCCCTGTATCTCTTTATTATTCTTCATTTCATTAAGGATCTCATGGATATTCTTCACTCTTTTCTCAAGTTCATTGAGTATCCTTTTGATCATCATTTTAAATTTACATCAGGCATATTACTTATATCTGTTTTGCTTAGATCTCTGGCTGTGGCATTGTCCTGTTCTTCCATTTGGGGTAAATTCCTCTGACTTCTCATTTTGTCAGAGTCTCTGTGCCTTATCTCTGCATGTTAGCAAAGTCATTTATTTCTCCTGCTCTTAAAGATAATGGCCTTATGAAAAAGAGGTCCTATAGTGCCCTGAAATATAGTGTCCCCTGTTTCCCAGAGCCTGGCACTTCTGCAAGTATCTCCAGTGTGTGCTGGCAGAGCTCTGCTGTTGTGTCCTGGCCACTTTATCCTTCAGGCCAGTCATCTAGAGAGGCTTTCTTTGCCTGTTGTGGACAGTGTCTGGCCTGAATGTGGCACATTTTAACTAGGTATGCTCTGGTCTGCTTGTGAAATGAGAGCTCTTGCCACTGCCATGGAAACCAGGGCCTTGTAAAACTCCTGGGTCAGGAAATGCGGGATGAGCAGGGGTTTGGGTTGGTCTTCTGAGGTAGGGAGCCTGCTGTGCTGGGAGTGAGAAAGGCAGGACTGAGATGACCGTTCCTCCAGCATGTGGCGTGGTGAGACTTGGTGTAAGCAAGTTAGGTAATGAGGGTTGCTGCTAGGCTGGTTTCTGCAGGCAGCTCAGTGTTTCTGCTGAGGGGCAGGGGAGAGAAGTGGTGTCTATCTGTTCCTTTGTCCCTTGAGTGGTCTCTCCATGAATGCTACCTCTGTGGGGCACTTTCCAAGATGAACAGCTACCATTTCCCCACTGTGCGCCCCAGGTGCTGTTCAGATTGCTGTTTGCCCTGCCTTTTCTCCAGGAGCCACCCTAGTGTCCTCTGTGTTCCAAGCATGCTGACCTTTAAAAAACCCCAGGCTTTAACTCACAAAATTCAGGCTTTCCTGCTCCTCAAACCACTTGAAAATTGAAAATTGCTGTGGGATTTGTTTTCCCCATGCGTCTCGTGCTAGTTTGCCTCTTGTCCTTCCCCAAGACCTTGGCTCCCTCCCCACCACAGCAGGCACAAATTGCATCTCCATACTTCCTGTCTTCTTTTTTGTGGTCTCGCCTCTACCTTTAGTTGTGGAGTTTGATCTGCCAGCCATCAGATTAATTTCTGGGGTATTTAGGATGGTCTCATAGTTACCTAAGTTGTACTGGTGGGGAGGAGGCAAGCCTAGCGTCCTACTCCACCACCATCTTTTCCTCCCACCAACAGCATTTTTCACAAAACTAGAACAATATCCTAAAAGTTGTATGGAACCACAAAAGACCCCAAATAGCCAAAGCAGTCTTAAAAAAGAAGAACAAAGCTGGTGGCATCACAATCCCAGATTTTAAGATCTGTTGCAAAGCTGTAGTAGTCAAAATAGTTTGGTAATTATACAAAATAGACATACAGATCAGAAATAGAATAGAAAACCCAGAAACAAACCCATGTTTATATGGTCAATTAATCTTGACAATAGGCAAGAATATGCAATGGGAAAAAGACAGTCTCTTCAATAAATGGTGCTGGGAAAACTGGACAGCCTCATCCCAAAGAATGAAACTGGGTCACTTTTTTACACCATACACAAAAATAAACTTAAAATGGATTAAGACCTAAATGTGAGACCTGAAACCATAAAAATCCTAGACGAGAGCACAGGCAGAAATAAACTCTTCATTCTAGAGAACAGACAGATGATTACCAGAGGAGAGGTGGGGACGGGAGGGGGGAAACAGGTGATGGGCATGAAGGGGAGCACTTGTGATGAGCATTGAGTGATGTATGAGGTGTTGAATCACCGTATTGTACCGCTGAAACTGACACAACACTCTGTGAAGTATATTGGAATTAAAAATTTTTTTTTTTAAATTATCTCTTTGATGAAGGGAGAAGTGTGTGATAAAGCAAATTTAGAGGAATGTTATTTGTACAGTCTTAATGATATATTTATAGGTGTTCACTGGGTAGTTTTTCAACTTCTATGTTTTAAAAATTTTCATAATATCTTGTGGGAAAATGTGAATAATTTCTAATTTTTATATCACTAATACAGTGGCCACAGGCTACTCTTCTAACTTAAATGATGCCAGTCTTTAGTATAAATTTCTAATTTCTTGCTCTCTAAATTAGAGTACTAAGGCTATGTTTTGTCTTTATAATTTCAGATTAGCTTAATATGTTTTGGTGACAGTTTAAAAAGGCAACTTTTACATTTCAGCCAAAGTAGTCATGATTAAACTAAATCTTTTTTAAAAGTCTACCAAATATATGGCTTAAGAATACCTTATCTTGGGGCGCCTGGGTGGCTCAGTCAGTTAAGCAGCTGCCTTCAGCTCAAGTCATGATCCCAGGATTCTGGGATTGAGCCCCGCGTTGGGCTCCCCAATCAGCGAAGAGCCTGCTTCTCCCTCTCCCTGTGCCTGCTGCTCTGCCTACTTGTGCTCTCTAATAAATAAATAAATAAAATCTTTAAAAAAAAATAAAGAAAAGAATACCTTGTCTTGTTTTCTTTGTTCCCTGTTGTTCTCCTGATTATCCTGGGTATCTCTTGATATCCTGGAAGTCTTGATTTGTAGTCTTCATATGTAGTTGTGTTGAGAGTGAGGTAGAAGTACATATATTTTAGGCTTCCTTTCTTTTAAAAATATCTGTTTTTCTTTTTCTTTTTTTTTTTTATAAGATTTTATTTATTTGACAGACAGAGATCACAAGTAGGCAGAGAGAGAGAGGAGGAAGCAGGCTCCCCACTGAGCAGAGAGCCCAATGCAGGGCTTGATCCCAGGACTCTGGGATCATGACCGGAGCCGAAGGCAGAGGCTTTAACCTACTGAGCCACCCAGGTGCCCCTCTTTTTTCTTTTAATAGTGATTTGGTTTAGGGTTAATCCAGAACCTAATCCAAATAGGGTTAATCCAAATCCTATTTTATGAATGTTTTTCTTTCCCTTATATGCATGTATGTGTGCATGTCTGTACCTATGTATAATTTTTTTTTTTTACAGTACTTGAAAGCTGTGATAACTCCAGAGTGTCTTCTGATACTAGATTATCGTAATTTAAATTTAGAGCAATGGCTCTTCCGGGAACTCCCTTCTCAGTTGGCTGGAGAAGGACAACTTGTCACATACCCTTTACCTTTTGAGTTTAGGGCTATAGAAGCACTCCTACAATATTGGGTAAGCCTATTTTTATTTTGCTTCTTAAATTTTTTCTTGTTTTAAAATACTATTGAGTAGGAAGACAAGTGGTATTGTTTCAATGACACCATTCCTAACCACACCCTGCCTCTGAACAAAAATATCTCTGAGGGTCCTGTGTGGAGAAAGTACTTAATTCTTAAGCTGTACTATCCAATCAAATAGATCTGAGGTCTCTAGGGACAGTTTATAGAGTTTCTTTGAGAGTCCTATTATGACATTCAGTTAAGCACATTTTAAGTTGGCCATCCTTTGTATAATTTTGATAATTATATTTGAGGGGTGATAATTCAAAATACTTAACATCACATCAAAAAAGTTTTAAATATTCTCTATTATTCTGCAACTAAAGTGTATATTGTAAAACTGCATACATCCGGTGAACAGAGCTCAAATCATTCTCCTACTTTCCCCGTCACTCTGGTTGGTGGGTACCGTCCTTGGAGGCTGCTGCACGATGCCACGGTTTGAGACCTACTGTGACATAGGAACCAGGGAGAATTCTTCCAATGATTCCCCTATTATGTAGGTCATTCCTGGGTGTCTAGAGACCCTATCAGGTCCCAAACAACAGTGGTCACTGCCCTCCTGGCCCCACAAATGGTTCATTGTCTTTTCTTATCCCCCAGTGGCCAGTGCAGTGCTGTTCAGGAGCTGGCTGCCTGCAGCGGTCGGTCTAGAGCGCGCTGAGTGGAGGGAGGGAGGGAGAGAGGGAGCATGCAGGGGTGAGACTGGATGGACCCGGAGTAGGAAATGGCTACATCCCCTACTCACTCGGGTTCGTGAGGCAGGAGCGCTGGCTAGTACCAGCCCAGGAGATAGATGGTGACCGGCTAGGGCACGGTTACCAGACAGGGAGAATGCAGGGGAGGGAAAGGAGATGGTGCAGCCAGGGGTGAGTGGCAGGCTACGTGGGCTGAGCTCTCAGGAGCTCAGGCTGAGATAAGTAGTGCGCACTGGCTTTTATGCCGTTCGTTTATTTTACTAATTAACTGCTTAATTCTGTTATGCTGTTTGCCAGCTGGTACGGGAATATTTCAATATTTTAACAACAGATATAGCCTGTATCAATGCTTTCCTGCTGAATGCCTGAACAATAAATAGTATACTTTTGACTTGACACTGGTTTATTTTTCAAGTCCCAAGTTATGTGTTGGGTTTTGGAAGAATCTTTTTCATGGGAATTTTGAACTGTGTTCTGTGTACGAAGAACGTGGGTATTGTTTACCAAATGTAAAGTATGTGTTTTAACATAAATGGCAGGTTTTAATCAGCCTTGCATTCCTTTCATTATAAATGTTTGTGGGAGAAGACTCTTAGGAGAGTTAATTCCCTATCAACCAAATGCAAGCCTGGTAACATGCATGGTTATCTTTTAACCTGGTAGATCTAGGTTATGAATCATCTGAAATGGGCATTCTAGCAGTGACCATGTTCTGAAACGTTACCAGCCTGCCAAGCTATTACAGATTTCTGTGTTTAATCAGAGGATTCACTGATCCTGAGTATTCTAAGAAGATTGTTTTGATTCTTATGAAAGGTCATGTTGTTATCTAGATCAGCACTCTTCAGGGGAAACTTAGCATTTTGCAGCCACTGATCCTTGAGACATTGGAAGCTTTAGTGGATCCCAAACATTCTTCTGTAGACAGAAGCAAATTGCACATCTTACTACAAAATGGCAAAAGGTAAATATGGGTTATCTATGTATTTGGGAGGTAGACAAAAATATCTTAAGCTTCTCTTTCAGTAGTCCTAATAGAAAATGTATAGCATTAATTCAGATACAAAATCAGTGTGATTATTCCCGGTTTTGAAAAATACCAACTAGGGGCGCCTGGGTGGCTCAGTGGGTTAAAGCCTCTGCCTTAGGCTCAGGTCATGATCCCGGGGTCTTGGGATTGAGCCCCGCGTGGGGCTCTCTGCTCAGGGGAGAGCCTGCTTCCTCCCACCCCCTGCTTGCCTCTCTGCCTGCTTGTGATTTCTGTCTGTCAAATAAATAAATTAAAAAAAAAAAAAAAAAAACTAGTAGGTGCGCCTGGGTGGCTCAGTGGGTGGCCCAGGGTCCTGGGATCGGCCTCACATTGAGCTCTCTGCTCAGCGGGGAGCCTGCTTCCTCTTCTCTCTGGCTGCCCATCTGCCTACTTGTAATCTCTGTCTGTCAAATAAATAAATCTTTAAAAAAAATAAAAAATAAATACCGACTAGTTTTGCTAATGGTAATGGTTTTCTTTCTGTGCCTTGAAGTCGGAAGGTAGCCTAGGTGAGAAGTTGAGCTAAAAAGGTCACATAGACTTATGATTGTGGAAAAGCTGTTTTTGCATGAAATGTTATATCAGGGTCTTTAATTTATTTCTGGATGGAAATTGATTCTTGATGTGCATGGTGGATATCAAAAATTTCTTTTACAAGTCGGTGTTTACCATTAATGTATAAGTGGGTCTACTTGATAAGATACTTTAAAAAGGTACGTTTTTTAATAGGGAAAAGTGTTTATAAGTTAATGTTATTGATCATTTCTATACAACTACTCTTATAGTCTGTCAGAGTTAGAAACAGATATTAAAATTTTCAAAGAATCCATGTTGGAGATTTTGGATGAAGAGGAGTTGTTGGAGGAGCTCTGTCTCACGAAGTGGAGTGACCCACAAGTCTTGTAAGTCTGGAGTCCTGCTTTGTCACCGGTCTTGTTAGGATCAGTCTTCTGTCTTCTTCAGGATGGTTCTTCTTAGAGACGTAACATTTTCTCCAGAGTAGAGAATACAGGCACTTTTTATCCTCAGTTGTTTCACTATTTCCCTATATGCATGTTTAGTGTAATGAGGATATATTGAATGTCCGCTGTGTACATAGCACTGCGCTGGGCTGTGATGAACACAAACACATCATTACCTTTATCTTCAAGGGCCTGACCCCCAGAGTGGCTGACACATCTTCCCGAATAACTTAGACTGGGGAGTACGGTGGAAGAGAGGGAAAGATACTCACATGGGGGAGGGAAAGAGGGGTAAAGGGAGACAGGACACGAACATATATTCTGGAACTTGGATCTGATCTAGAAAAGGCTTATCTTAGGGGTGCCTGGGGGGCTCAGTGGGTTAAAGCCTCTGCCTTTGGCTCAGGTCATGATCTCAGGGTCCTGGGATTGAGCCCCACATCGGGCTCTCTGCTCAGCAGGGAGCCTGCTTTCCCACCCCTGCCACCACGCTCTGCCTGTTTCTCTGCCTACTTGTGATCTCTCTCTCTCTCTCTCTCTCTCTCTCTCTGTCAAATAAATAAATAAATAATCGTTAAAAAAAAAAAAAGGACTATCAGAAAACTTTATCTCTTACAGAATTAGAAATTATTTATTCTTATGCATATCAAGTTAAATGTTTATTTTTTAAGTACTCAGAATATTTCATTTTTATTCTTTGTAGACAAATATTAGACACCTCTGTAATGTATACAGTTTCACCACAACATGTACAGATTTTTTTAAGCATTTTGGGAAATTATTTATCTGTATTCTAATAAGGAAAAATTAAGACTATAAGGGCTGTTATATAGCAGATACAGTAGCAGAAACTTGAACACATTTGTAACTCTTGTTTGCTTTATTAGGCCAATCTGTGTCTAATGTACTCTATGATATAACTCTTTCATAGAGCACTTCAGTCCCACTAACTCTCCTTGGTAGGGGCTGGGGTATGAGTAAAGGGGTACAAAGTGACTATTAACATCACTCAAGAACATATTTCTCCATATATGAAAATAACATTATGTATCTGCCTTGGAAAGGAAAAGCTTTTTATTTTGTTTTTAGTTTGTTTTGCCTTATTTTCACTAATCTGCACTCATTCATCAGCATTTACACATTCTGAATTTTCCTTTGTCTGGTAGTGCGTATGTGCATGAGAATCCCTTGACCTGGGGCCCGAGTATAGTGAGCCCAGGCCTGCGGGCTGGAACCTGCACCCTCGGCTTACTCTTCATAGTGTTTAGGATCACTTGATAAAGCCACTCGCTGATTGAGCTCAGTCACAGTAAGAAAAAACCAAGGCCACTTTTTCATTCATAGTTGAGTATTATATACGGATTCAGAAAGTTTTTGGTACCAAATGGGTGATGCCTGTGTTGTGCTAATTATGTTCACCCTTAATTGCAGTGAAAAGAGCAGTGCTGGAATCGACCATGCAGAAGAGATGGAGTTGCTCTTGGAAAACTACTACCGGTTGGCCGAGGATCTCTCCAATGCAACGCGGGAACTCAGGGTATTGATCGATGATTCTCAAAGTATCATATTCATCAATCTGGACAGGTGAGAAAGCATCCTGTAGAACAACCAAAGGAATTCTAAAGTGATGAATGTTTTAAGAAAACTGTCATTTTGGGAGGAGTTATACCATTATTATCATGTATAAATGCTACATAGATGTCCTTTTCTAAAGGTGTAGATTTAATGTATGTGGTTTTAATAAATGATTTCATGAATTTCCTGTGTGTAGTTAGTGGGCCCTTCTGATGTAAGCTGTTCTCTCCAGCCACCGGAATGTGATGATGAGGTTGAACCTACAGCTGACCATGGGAACCTTCTCTCTTTCTCTCTTTGGACTAATGGGAGTTGCTTTTGGAATGAATTTGGAATCTTCCCTTGAAGAGGTGAGACTATTATTTCAGTGATCTAGGGATTATTTTTGTTTTGAAGATCATTTTTTTTTTAAATGGGTTTGACTGGCTAGCTCAGTCAACTCTCGGTCTTGGGGCTGTGGGTTCGAGCCTCACATTGGAAGTAGAGATTGCTTAAAAATAAAATCTTTTTTTTTTAATTGGATTTTAAAAAAGAGTCTTAACATATATACATCCCTAATTAATTAAAATGTTTAATTCATTCAAAATTCAGGCAGTACTTTTAGATCCTGTTGTAACACAAGTATAACTATAGCCATGGTTACCTCATGTTTCTCAGAAAATGGAACCACACATAGAAAAGGTTTGACAAAACCGTATTACACGGTGAAGGAATGCTCTTTGGAGGGTCACACCATCAAAGAGACTGCTCTTCCAGGACCGCGCCGTGAGGCTCTGGTGATGCGGGATCATGGGATGAAGTGCTGCTCCTGCAAGATTGCACCATGAGGCTCTGGTGATGCGGGATCTTAGGAAGAGTTGGTGCTCCCCCAGGATCGTGTTGTGAGGCTCTGGTGATGCAGGATCCGTGCAGGATCATAGGACGAGGCGGTGTTCCCGCAGGATCACACCATGAGGCTGTGATGATGTGGGATCACAGAGTGAGGCGGTGCTGTGGCGGTAAGCAGGATCACAGTGAGGCCGCGCTGACGAAAGGCTGCCTCTCTAGTTTTCATGTTCCCGGCATTGGTAGTTTGCTGCTTTATTTGGTGAAATCACAACTGTGAAGATGGACGTGTTATCCCTACTTTATAGATGAGCAGACAGGCTCAGGAAATTGAAGTGATTTGCTCAGGGGCACAGTGCTAGAAAATCACGGTTGTGATCTGAGCCCAAGACTTGCACTCTCCACTTTGCTGCCTTTTCATATTAATATAACGCTAAGGTGCCAGAGTTCTTCCTGTCATTGTAGTGTGGTCTTTCAGAAAATATCTTGCTGTAGGATTTCTAGAAAATAATCTGCACACTACACTGCATTCAGCACACTTGGACTCTGTGTCCTCATTAATCTTTTTTTTTTAATTTTATTTTACTTAAATTCAATTAATATATAATTAGTTTGAGGTAGAGGTCAGTGATTCCTCAGTCTTCTGTAACACCCAGTGTCATTGCCTCAGGTGCCCTCCCCCTACCTCCCCTCCAGCAGCCCTCAGTTTGTTTCCTATGATTAAGAGTCTCTTACGGTTTGCCTTCCTCTCTGATTCTTATTTTTATCTTTCCTTCCCCTCCCCTTGATCCTCTGTTTTGTTTGCGAAATCCCACATACGAGTGAAATCATAGGTTATTTGTCTTTCTCTGACTAACTTATGTCTCTTAGCTGAATGTGGCAAGATTTCATTTTTGATGACTGAATAGTATTCCACTGTAGTATTCCATTGTGTCCTCATTCATTTAAAAGATCTGTTCTCTGTCTCTTCGGCTGCCATCCTGGTTGAACCCGTCATCACTGATCAGGACCACTCTTTGCTTCTGGAAAGTGGTTTGTAAAAGCAGCAAACCTCGTGGTCACTTTTCTGTGAAATGATTCACTGATGTTTGCCCTTAAAATAAAGACCCAGACTCCTTTGCCCGCAGGGCTGTCCACGCTGAAGCCAGCCACCTCGCCCTCGCCACGGGTGTCGCCTCAGTATTTCCTCCCCCTCGGGCTTCCTCCAGGCCACAGCTGTCCTTGGCTCCCACCTCTCCTGCCTGGCCAGCTTCTGCTTACCTCTACATCTCGGCTTATGCACCGCTTCCAAGGAGATCGCCAAGCCCCAGTCGGTGTTAGTCATTTTCACGTTCTTTATAAGATGTGAAAGGGAAAATCAGTGCAGTACATTTGTTCCTTCATCTTGTAAACGTGGGTTTTGGTGCCTGCTCTGTAGTGTGCGCTGCTTTCGGCCCCAGGGATGCGGCAGGGAGTGTCTGCCCTCGGGAAGGAGAGGGGCAGACAGACACACAGCACGTTTGGTGGTAAGGGCCATCAAGAGGAAGCCGGGCGGAAGGACGCAGGATGTTGCCAGGAGGTGTGCTAAGGCGCGTCTTAAAGCTGGCGCTCAGCAGTGTCCCAAGGAGGTGGCGCTAGAAAGCGGGACGGTCCGAGGGAGAGTGTTTTCAGCAGAGCGGAGCACACAGGGAGTTACCGGAGCAGGAACGGGCTGCGCTTGTTCAAGGAACAACAAGGGCCGTGGGGGCAGGAGAGGGTGAGCCCGGCAGAGACAGGTGGGGAGCAAGGTCAGAGCAAACGAATGGGAGATGGTGTTGAATTTGTAGAGCCTATGAGGGTTTGCATTTAAGTGTGTTAGGCATCCGTTGGGAGGCTTTTAAGCCCATATGTAGTTACTAGAAAGTTCAGAAGTAACCAAAGCTTCTTGGGCAGCATAAACTAACCCTTGAAATTCTCCAGAGGTAACTTCTAAAGACCTCTGCAGATTCCCAGTGTATGGCTACAGAACTCTTTATACAAGATCAGGTCATTTTTGTTAAGAATCGTGTTTCTATATGTACAGTCTACAAACTCACTTTTATACTTTTTTTTCATTTTATAGTTATTTTTTCATTTAATGCCCCCCTTTTTTTTTAAGATTTTATTTGTTTATTTGACAGACAGAGATCACAAGTAGACAGAGAGGCAGAGAGAGAGAGAGAGAGGGAAGCAGGCTCCCTGCTGAGCAGAGAGCCCGATGCGGGACTCGATCCCAGGACCCTGAGATCATGACCTGAGCCGAAGGCAGAGGCCCAACCCACTGAGGCACCCAGGCACCCTTAATGCCCATTTTTAAAAGGGATTTTTGGAAATTCCTCTCTGATAGTTCCACGCAGTCCCAGGTGTAGAGCAACCTAGTTATGACGGGAGATGAGTGGTTCGTGGCCAGTTACTGGCTCAGTACAGGGTGATTAGCTCCGGCAGAACAAGATTCGGGTCAGTCCCTCATCAGTTACAAATTACGTGTCTAGATAACCTGAAGAACAGCTCAGACATGTTTACGAAATCCCCAGATGTCAAGGTCTCTGCTACACAGTGGCTACACGGGGTTAGTATTGACAATGATCAACCCAGGATAGGAAAAACTTTTTTTACTTCTTGTTTTAAGATAATTTTAGACCCTTTTAAGAGTAGTCCAAAGAATTGCCATGGAGCCTTCACCCATTCTTTTATCACCAACATGTATCACCTTCCCTGTCTCATTCTCTCTCTCTCTTTTTTTTTTAAGATTTTATTTATTAATTTGACAGACCACAAGTAGGCAGAGAGGCAGGCAGAGAGAGAGGAGGAAGCAGGCTCCCTGCTAAGCAGAGAGCCTGATGCGGGGCTCGATCCCAGGACCCTGAGATCATGACCCGAGCTGAATGCAGAAGCTTAACCCACTGAGCCAGCCAGGCGCCCTCATTCTATCTTTATATACAGCCTCTTTTTCCTAAAACCAGTTGAGAGTAAGCCACAGAGGTGATACCCCTTTACCTCTGGCAACCCAGAAATAAATCCCACTTGACAGTAATGAATGATTGTTTAATGTATTATTGGATTTGATTTGCTAGTATTTTGTTGAGTTTTTTTGCAGCCTGTTCATCAGAGATATTGGCCTGTAGTTCTCTTTTTCGTAGTGTCTTTGATTTTGGTATTTGGGTGATGCTGGGCTCATAGAATGAATTTATAAGTTTTCTTTTTTTTTTTTTTTAAATAGTTTGAGAGGAACAGATAAAATTTTTCTTTAAAGTTTGGTAGAATTAACCTGCGAAGCAGTCTGGTCCTGACTTTTATTTATTGAGAGGTTTTTTTTTATTACTGATATAATACCATTGCTGGTAATTGGTCTGTTCAAATTCCCTTATTTCTTCCTGATTCAGTTTTGGGAGGTTATAGGTTTCTAGGAATTCCACTTCTTCCAATTTTTTGGCATATAATTTTCTATAGTATTCTTACAGTCCTTTGTATTTCTGTGATGGTTATTATTTCCTGTTTCATTTCTGATTTTGTTTGACTTTTCTTATTTTCTTTTTGATGAGTCTGGCTAAAGGCTTCAGAGTTGTGTTGATTCCACCCCCCCACCCCCCACCCCCCGCAAACAATCAGCTTGTTGTTTCTTGTTGGATCATCTTCTTTATTATTATGAGGTCCTTCTTTGTCTCTTGTCACAGTCTTTGTAGTAAGAAGTGTTTTTCCGATGTAAGTATGCTACCCTGGCGCTCTTCTCACGTCCATGTGCCCGATAAATGCTTCTCCGTCCCCTCGCCTTCCATCTGCAGGTGTCCTGAGATCGGAGACGCGTCTCTTTAGCCTCCTGGATCTGGATTTGTTTCCTTTCCCAGATTCTAGAAGTTTTCAGCTATTATTTCTTCACATAAATTTGCTGCCCCTTTTCTCCTTCCGGGATGCCTGGAATGCCGGTGTTCGTACGCTTGATGGAGCCACTGCGTTCCCTAAATCTGTTCTTGTCTTGGATCATTTATTTTCCTTTCACCAGCTCAACTGTACTTTCCATGACTGTCCTCCAGGTCACTGGTCTGTTCTTCTGCTTCCTCTAGCTACTAGTTATTCCAGCTGGTCTATTTTTAATTTCATTCATTGTGTTCTTCATCTCTGAGTGGTTCTTTCTTACCTCCTTGTTAGGACCTTACTGATGTCCTCCACTTTTAAGTCCAGTGAGTATATGATCATTTCTTTTTTTTAAGATGTTATTTATTTATTTATTTGACAGAGACACAGTGAGAGAGGGAACACAAGCAGGGGGAGTGGCAGAGGGAGAAGGAAACTCCCCACTGAGCAGGGACTCTGATGTGGGGCTCAATCCCGGGACCCTAAGAGATCATGACCTGAGCTGAAGGCAGACACTTCATGGCTGAGCCGCCCAGGCGCCACTGATGATTAAATTCTCCATTAGGTATATTGCTTATCTCCATTTCACTTAGGTCTCTTATTGTGACCTAAGGAGAACTTCTCCTGTTCTTTGATTTGGGACATAGTCATTTGTCTTCCTCTCGGTGTTTGTGTGTGTGAGCTAGGACAGTCAGCCGTGTCTCCTGCCCTCGAAGGTGGCTGCATGGGGAAGAGGTCCTGTCTGCCTGCAGGGCGAGGTCCCTGCTCACCAGAACCTGGTGCCTCAGAGCTCTTCTCTCAGTGTGCTGCGTGTACCCGCCTCCCCCCGCCCCCGCCAAGTGGCTGGGCCGTGTTTGCCCATGGTTCAGGTGTCCACATGGCTGTTGTTGCCTGCTGTGGGCTGTGTTTACTCCCTGTGACATCAGTGGGTCAGTCTGGAGCCACCCTGGGCTTGAGCTGGGTCAGACCAGGTGTTTGGCAGAGCTGCAGACTGCTTCTCTGCGCTGTCCCCCGAGGCACTTCCACGGGTGGGCAGGGCCCGCAGTCTGACCAGCTGTCTGCCGCCAGCCCACTGTTGGGGCCACATTCAGTGTGTGCGGTCAGTTCCCCTCTCCCCGGGCAGGGGGTACTTTGGAGTGCTGCCCGCCCCTATGGGGGTAGCTTGCACAGGGCCAGGAGTGGGATGCTTCTTTTGATGGGCTCCTTCTTTGGAGAGGGTGGACGCAACCCCCCTACTGGGTACGGGAGCCTCAGTGTTAGCAAGGTTTGTTGGGTCTTCTGGGGGCGCAGACCCCGTGCTGGGACGGAGGCCAGCCTGGCTGGAGCACGCAGACGGGAAGCTCCGGTGAGGGTGGGCGCAGGGTAAGCAAACCAGTGGGCGTCGTGCTAGGTCCCCCAGGCACTATGTGTTGGGGGTTGGGGGACAGTGGGGACAGCACCTGCCGGTCCTTTGTTCCTGGAGGAGTGTCACGATCTCTGTTTCTCCAGAGCGCTCTCTGAGGTTAGGGAGCCGCCCTCCCGCTGTCTGCCCTAAGTCTTTCCAGATGCTCCTTCTGTGCCGTATCTCCCCAGGCTGTTGTGTTGTCTCTTTAATGGCGGGCACTCTGTTTCCTCTCACCCTCTCTGCTCTCCTAAAGTTCAACCTGCTGCTTTTCTAAACTTCCAGGTTTTAAGTCCTACTGATTGTAAAAACTCACAAAACTCAGCCACTCTGGCTTTCAAAGCCAAATGTTATGGGGACTCAGCTTTCCACGCAGGCTCCCCCGTGCCATAGTGTGGTTCTCTCCCTTCTCTGTGCTGGCGGCTTCCTTCCTTTCATGGGCAGCCCCGCAGTTTCACTGAGCTCCCCGGCAGGTCTCTGCCCTGCCCGCCCTCTTTGAGGTGGCCCCTTCTTCATTGCGGAGTCTGTCCTGTCAGTCTCCAGGTCATTGTCTGCGTTACTTACACTGATGTGTTGTCTAGTTGTGCCTGCCTACAAGGTGAGCTTCCGGTCCTCCTGCTGTGCTGTCGTCCCACAGTTTGTGTGTGTGTTTGGAATTTCAGGCTAGGTTGGAACTTCTCTTCTAGTTTATCACACTTTGGCATTCTCAGATTTTTCTTCATAGGTGGATTGTAGAACCAGTCTACAGCAAAGACAATAGTAATCTATTGTTCCAAATCTCATTTAAATGTAATTTTTAATAAACTACACCCTCTTTTTGGGTAACTGGAAATGTGTTCACCAAAAATATTGAACTTGTGTTAGCACTTGTCTTCCTGATATAGGTCTAAGTTCCTGGTCCGAAGAGATGGGTTTCTCCTTCACATGGTGTGTGTTGCCCCCAGTGAGAGCTAGAACCGTTTGTGCAACACACCAGCCTGGGCCGGGGAGCTCCCCGTCCCTGGACGTTGGTAGCCAGCAGTGGCATAGCTGGCGTTGGGCTCCCTTTTCGTGGGGGCCTGTGGTTCCGTCTACGGACGCGGGCACATTGCACTGCCGGATAGTACAAGCTTGAAAATGACGGGAAGATGTTTTAGTCACGGGTTCCCAAACTTTCTTGGTTCACGATATGTTTAGTGTCTAGTGTCTTGGGAATTTTTGCATAGGATTACTAGAACCAGAGTTTCTTTTAGGACATCGTTTCTGTGATATTACCTAATAGGTTGTTTATGAAGTAGCTAGGTTCTGTTTTGCAGATGACACGGTGTTTTCCTTGAAATACTCTCGGGTGCTGTGGTGCCCCGGACACCTCTGCTCACAGATCGGGAACTGTGGTTCTAAAAGCATAAAATTCAAATTTGGTTGTATGTGCTCTGTGATTTTAACTATTAAGATGTGTATACATGCAAACGAAGACTGCGAGGAAATTCAAAGTAAAAGTGGTTATGTTTGGCTTATACATGATTTTTAAATGTCGAAGCCCTTTTATGTCTTGTTTTTCTTCTGATTATTCTGATTCCCTGGATGCTATCAAGGTTTGTTCTTCGGTCCTTTCTATAGGAAAGAGCTGTAGGAACAACACAAGGCTTCTGTAAGCTCCGGGGCACTCATAGTTGGGGAATTTTACTGCTGAGGAGCCTGACCTTTTGTGACTGAAAGTAACTCTGTTCTCTTTCAGGACCACAGAGTGTTTTGGCTGATTACAGGAATTATGTTTATGGGCAGCGGCCTCATCTGGAGGCGTTTGCTGTCATTCCTGGGACGACAACTAGAAGCTCCTCTACCTCCCGTGGTATGAAGGTCTGGGTTGGCGCAGTGTAGTCGAGGGGCTGATGTCCCATTCTGCGGGCACACCGACTGCCTGGGCTGGCGTCGGCCCCGGCCTTGTGACCCCGAGCAAGTTCTTTCATTCCCGCATCCGTCAGTGAGGCAGTAGCAGCGGCCGGAAAGCACTTACTCCAGGACCGCCCCCGGCACGGTGCCAGCTTTGTCCCCGTGCTCAGTGCATTGCTCTGTGGTGAGCTTTCTGCCTTTTAGATGTGGGCAGTTCTGCTGCAGGCTTTGTCATAAGCCAGACTGAAACACAGAAAACATGGTGTCGTCATTAAGAAAAAAGGTTGGCCCTTTCTTTTTCCTTTCCACACCCAGTTTACGCCGGGAATGAACACTTAGGGTACCGGCAGGGGCGTGTAGGCTCCCGTCTGCTAGTTACCTCTCCTTTTACTTGTGGCATTTCTTTTAACACCGACACAGACTAAAACGAGTCCTTGTTCTGCTTTGTTTAGGTGGCCTCTTTACCCAAGAAGTCCCTGCAGGCGGACAGGAGGATGGAAATGAAGCACAGCTTCCGGCCGGACGGGCTCGGCTCAGGCAAGAGCGTCCTGACAAACCGTTAGAGACATCCACCCTCGAGAGACTGGGTTACTTTTCGCAGTAGTCACGGGAAGCTTCTGGTACTCTTTTATTATTTTCTTTCATAGAGTCAGAGACTTGGGAAAAATCACTAAAATTACAATGCCTGATGATAAAGATACCATGACACTCCGTAATGCTAGAACTTCTGCATTTTCAAAATCGAGGAAAGACGCAAAGGATAGGCTCTGTAAAAGGCCAAAATTCTATTTCCCACAACCTTAAAATGCTGTTTTTATAGATGTGATGTGAGGAGAGATTATTGTGTAGATTTTCTGATTTACATGTGTCTCAGGCCAAGCAAAGTCTGAAAACTTGACAAGCCCACTGTGACGAGCTCGGGTAGCGGTAGTTCTTACTAAGGGGATCATGTTTCTGGGAGCTTCCTGACTCTCAGGTGACTGGAAAGGCAGGAAAAAATACGTACTAACCTTAGAACAAACTCTGAAGGTTTGTGCTTTAAACCAATCTTTAACATACTCTATTTTCTTGCCTTTTTTATATAAGGCAAATAAAAAGGAAATGATTAACTAGAATCCATTTAAGCTGATATTAAATCCATATTTAATTCTCTTGACTCCTGAAACAGTTTTTCTCTGCTAAGCTATAGTGGAAACCTTTGGAAGTAATGTTGAAACTGGTTCCATTTTGTTACTGCTTTTTTAGGTCTTGAGGGAGTAGAGTAGATGCCTGAGTAGATGGAGGTGTCCCCTCAGCCACTCCCACCCCCAAAAAAGAAAGCGTATGGAGCCCAGTCAATCTGTGTTCCTACACCTCAGAGCTTGACGGGGGGCTTCTCAAAACCAGAAGCGTGGCCAGAGCTGCTCTGCTACTACAGACGTAATAGTAGTAAAGCCCGTGCGCGGACAGTGTTGGGGTTACCTGATGCCGTAATAGGGTGGCACAGGAGGAAGTTTGGGAGTCCATTCACCAAGTGGTTCGGTGAAGAGAATAAAAATGCTGTTCCAGTCGCTGATTTGAGCGAGAACAGAGTTGTTAAGTAGTTTCCCTGCTCTCCTGTGTGGTTAGAAGCAGCCACTAGAAGCTGGTATTACGATGACCCAGGCGGGGTTGGTCTCAGCGTGGAGTGGCCCACGTGGCACCTCCCCGTGGGTCAGGGGCACGCTTCACTTTGAGGTGTGGGTGTCGGAGTGAGGCTCTCTCTAGCATCATAGATGTGTGCGATGACTTTCAAAACAAAGGATCTTTGATAGTCTTCTAACTTCATGGGACACTCTGCCATACCTCAGAGCACTGCTGCTGTTCTTGATCTTCGGGAATCACTGGACATAGGTTAGAAATGGGACTTCACTGTGACGGGAAAAACTGCAAGCCCAAGGGGCTGGACTCCAGTCAGGCACAGAAATAGAATTTTGGCCTTTTTCCTTTTGGTGTGACTTAGTTTGTGGACTTGAGTAAAATATTTTTTTCAGGAGTCCTGTTTCCTCTATCAAAGGGAAACGTAACTACCTCTTAAGTCTGATGCAGGGAAGTGATGGGTGGTTTATAAAGTTCTTGAAGGTGGTTAGATCAAGGAGGATTTCAAAATGTCACTCGCTATGCTTTGTGGATAGCAGGATGCTTCTTAGCTAAGAAGTTAGGCGATTTTAAACTGACTTAAAAATGATTGAGCACAAGTGTTTCGTTATGTGACTGAGCAAGCACTCTCAGCCCCTGTTTAACCAGGTCAAGGCATGAGATTCTTACTAGACTGTTTCTGGAAGGCCTCTAAGGAAATGTGGCAGACGATGGCACAGACTGTGAGAAATAACCACCAAATAAAAAGCTGTTGGTCTCGTTATTCCAGGAGTTGTACATAGCTTTATTTTTGGAGCTATAATATTTAATATACTTTAATCTCAGGATTTACTTTCCCTATTTTAGTAATACCTATGGAGGTGGTCTGAGGGATAGTACGGGGACAGGGTATCAGAGATCTGAGCTCATTGCCAGACTTACTCCAAATTCCTATAGGTTTCTCTGTTTCAAAGGCATGAAACCATTTTGATCTTAAAGCAAGTTTTGTAATAGAAAAATTGCAAATACGTACATATGTTTTGATATCTTTGAAATAAAGATCATGGAATTAAGTGCAGAGTTGTGTTAATGAGACTGCAACCCTACAAGGTATTTCTGTTTGTTGTTGACCATTTCAGAGTCTGTGTTTAGAACTATAGTTAATACTTAGAGTGAAAACGTGACCCACCTATGGGGATAACGCACAGACTCTACAGGCCGGCGTATACGTCTCTGCCATCCGGGTTGACCTTCAGGAGTAGGAATACCACTTCGCACTTCTGAGTACAGGATTACGCAGGTTAAGTATCCTGGATAAGATCCTGTGTGAGAACCTGGTTTGGTCTGGTGTGTTTAGACACTGAGAGAAGTGTCCGTCCGTGGGTAGGTGACGGCCGTGCGTCAGCACCGGCCCCTCCCTCAGCTGAGGCAGCAGCCCCTGCTCCAGCCTCGGCGGGGAGAGAACAGACTTCCCAACGTGTAAGTGAAACTAGTTAAGGAATTCTGGCCCCTAAAAGTAAACTTCAACTAAACATAGTTATTTCACACGAGTTGAGCTACCGCTCATTGTCCCCCAAATGAAACCAAATGGTTTCTCTGCACCTCGTGCTGTTCCTAGGGACGCAGCGGCTAGCACCTGTGCGTAGGAAGGACGACAGTCCCCGCCGTGGTCCGGAGGTGCGCTCTGGTGTACGCCCGTTGCTCCCGCTCGGCCCTGCCCTTCTGCTCAGCGTTAACTCACAGCGCTGCCTTGATTTCTACTTGGACTCCTCAGCTGGATTCCTGTCTTTGAACCAGTCTCAGCGCTGCCTCTAGGGAAGTTAAAAAGGGATCTGGTCATCAGTTACTTTTCTCTACTGTTAGTGCCAGGAGGAAGAATGGTTCCTCCGTGACGGCTACAGGATCCCTAAGAACGCCTTCACGTGTTTAGTGAAGCCAGAGCCTGTGGCAGATGCCTTCCCCCCAGTGTCCCCACCTGCAGGCCTGGCCGACGTACGCTCCACCCGTCACCAGTCAGCCCCGGAACCGAGGAAGCCAAGACATGCCTCTCTCTGCTCGCTCTCGCGCGGTGGCCTCCACCCGGAGCTCTGCGGGGCGAGTTTTATGGGCACGGCTTGTGCCAGCCCAGTGCGGCGAGGGCTTCTCTTGGGAGGACACAGAACCAGTGGAGTCACTGGGTTCAGCTGTTAAGAACAGCCGCTTCTACAAAAGCAGGTGAGGGCACTAGCGGGAGGTTTTTGTTTTGGATTAGTCGTTTACTGCGTGGAACCCCGGACACGCCGCAGTTCTCCTAAGGGCCCACTGGCTTCCAGCAGGGGACTGCAGCGGCGAGGCTCTCCCGCACCCGCTGCTGCTCTGCCCGCTCTGCCCTGTGCGCTGGGCTTTCTGTTCCGCTCGGACTGGAATGAGTCACCAACTTTAAAGGACGTTTTAGGAGAAACTGGGACAGATTTTCCTCAGAGCAAGCTCAGTACAGAGAAGCCTTTCTAGGCATCAGCAGCACGCGGGTATGGTGTGGAGAGGGCCGCGGTCGGGCCGCAGGCCAGAGGCTGGCAGTAAGTTTCCGTACCCGGGAAGCAAGGGAGGAAACCTGGGAAGGGACACGAGGCAGCAGAGCGTCTGTCGTCGTCCACGGTGTCGTCGTCCCTCCCAGGCCTGTCTCCACTCCAGCAGCCCCACTTCTAGCAGGATCCGCCCCTTTGTCCGCCAGAGCGCTCACCCTGGCGAGGACTCGGCCCAGAGAGGGGACGCAGAGGAGGAAGAGGCGGCGAGGTCTTTACTCGAGGCCGAGGCTGTAGACGTGCAGGGCCCCGGAGAGTCGGGCTCCCAAAGAGCTCCTGCCAGCAGCGACGACCACTTGGTTCTGTAGAGGACACGAGACAGTCTTGTTCATCACGCCCGTGACGTCCCTGCCCGAGTCCAGGCACCTGCTGTGCTCCGGTGGCACAGAGATGGGGGCGTGGGGTAACAGGAGGGTTCAGAGGTGGGGACGGAGGCGGCTCAGGTGCAGGCTGAGTCCCGACCCCGGCCCGGGCGCGAACTGGCCCACCGCGGGAGGTCAGGGAGCGGCCGCGCTCCTCTGCCTCGGACTGTCCGTGTCCGCTCCGCAGCGGACCTGGACTCGGGGCTTCACGCCGCAGTCCCAGGGAGCTGGGCCAACTAACTGGAGTGTCCACCTCGGTGAACTCTTCTGACAAAGGCGAACTTGCACTGTTAAACAGCAAAGAGTCGACTGCCGGCTCCTTACAATCTACAGCTCCCCTGCAGCTTCTGGGAGTCATGTATGATTCACGGGTTCTTGAGAATATCTAACTTTTGGGAAAATGAATTTTAAGTGTAAGCCAAGCTTACGATGTAATCTGTCACCAGACCTTTTGAGAATGCTCCCATAAATTTAGTAAGCCATCTTTTGTTCTGGGTAACCCTACATTTTGTTCAGTCTTGCCTGGAAATGGAGTCAGGCAAGGGCCACTTGAACTGTGGGCCACCAGAGGGCAGTGTCCCCCAGCGCCAGAACGGGGCCAGCTGTGCCCCAGCTGGTCCTGTCCGCTCTCTTTAGCCCTTAGTCCTGCCCTGATGGGCATTTTCCTCTCCTTCCTGTGCATGTGGACCGTGTGCTTCTCAAAGGTGGGGCTTGGTCTCAGAGCCTGCACGGTTCTGTGCGAGTCCGATTCTAACATAACCGAATGGCTGGGTTCAGTGGTCTAGCTGCAGAGTGAAAGATAAACCCTTTCACTGCTGTGTCCATTACAGTCAAAGCGTGCAGGCCCTCTGCTTAGCAATCTTCCAAAAATAGCAGCAGGGATATTTGCACAGTTATATAAAAATAGAGCTGTGCAAGAATGCTCACGATAGTAAATAAGTTGGAAATAATGGAGAAATAATGGAGTAAATATCTGGGAAAAGTGAACGGAACAAGACAGTGCGTCGGGACAGTCCCCTGCAGCCGGCAAGCAGCTGGCCCCACCTGGGTCTGCCCCGGGGTGGGGGGGTGGCGCGATCGTGAAGCATGACCAGTGGGAGAGGGCCCGTGCGCACAGTGTGCCCCGAGAGGCCTACGGGGACAGAGCAGTCTGGAAGGAAACACTAACAGTGGGCGGCTGACGTGGCAAGGGATTGCCCACACTCCCCTGAAGGCCCAAGTCAGTATTCGAACACGAGGCTTCGCGGGACAGCAGCCACCGACGTGCGTGGCCGTGGCCGAAGGAGACTACGGACACTGAAATTTAAACTTCATATAAATTTCGTGTGTCATGAAATATCCTTTTTTTCCCACCATCTAAACGAATCCTTCTTAGTTCACGAGCTATACAGACTCGAGGCGGCCCACAGGCTGGAATTCACTAGGTCCTGCCCTCAGGGATGAAACCGGAAAGCGATGGGACTGTGTGTGTGTGTGTGTTTCAGACAAAGCTGAACGACGAAATGAGACCATCCCACCCCCGCTTAGCACGGAAACTTCAGGAGCGCCGTCTTCACACTCACCTTGTCTTTAGACCTCACGGTGACCACAGAGCTCCCGAACCTTGAACTTGCCTGTAGTAGGAACACACACCGGATTTCGTCAGTTTAGATTAAGGGAAAGAGCACTTGGTGGTTTTCCTTCATTCCTACAGGAAGTACTTACCTCGGGAGAAACCAGTACGTACTGGGCCTGAAAGGAAAAGGGGAGAAGGGGACCGGTCACTGCCGGGGGAGAAGGGGACCGGTCACTGGCGGGCGGTCTGACGGACTCCCCACACGCGCGCTTGTGCACTCGGGACGGGCCCGGCCCGGGTGCTGCCCTCACACACCAGAAAGTCCCCTACAGGAACTTAGCACAAAGTAGACGCAGTCACATATATCCTGATTTATGATTCACTTATAAATTCGCTCACAGTATAATTCCCTTTGTGTCTTGTTCATAACACTGGAGTGAAATGGCCTTGAACTAATAACAGCTGCTGCCGTTCACGTAAACGCTGGCTTATCCGCAGATAAAACCGGGGGCGGCCGGGAAAGGCGCTGTAGGAGAATGGAGGAGCGAGCGGAAACAAGCCAGGTGAGAGAGAAGCACGTTGCGAAATCACGTACAGCAGCTCAGTTAATAAGATAGACCCCCACAGCGTAATGGCGACGAGTGCACTTCGGGGCAGGTCCCTGTCCTTTCATTTCTGAGCACTGCGACCTCGGATCTGCGGTGTCCTCCTCGGGCGTAGTGCCGACGTACCAGAGAGGCGGCCGGGGAGGGAGGGAGAGCTGTGCCGTGCTCAGCACAGTGCCAGGCGCAGAGTAGACGCACAGTAAGCGCTAGCCATCGAGGTCAGGAAAATATACCAGAAGGATGCACATCGAAAGGTTAATTATTTCTGCAGAGTGCAATTCTAGGTAGATGATTTTTGAATTTTTAAAATGAAATTTTGTACCATATTTTCTACAATTTTACAATAAATTTTAATTTTGCAAGTAAATAGTTTTTTTTTTTTTAATGGTGGTTTATGCTCAGGCAACTTAAGGAACCCCACCTGAGAAAAGGAATAAAAGCAGTGAAACGGGCACCTGGGTGGCTCGGCAGTTAAGCCTCTGCCTTCAGTTCAGCTCATGATCCCAGGGTCCTGGGATCGAGCCCCACATCAGGCTGCGCAGTGGGGAGCCTGCTTCTCCCTCTAACCCCTGCGCTCTCTCTCTATATTCTCTCAAATAAAAATCTTTTTTAAAAAGGCAGTGAAACGGAAATTAAAGTGTGCATTTTAAAGAGTGCAGTGGCCCGAGCCTATTTTCCTCTGCTGTGGGCTCCCAGTGGTGGCAGGGTGCGACCAGAACCAGCGGGCCACCATGTCAGCTAGACTTGAGCCACAGGGACAAGCGCTGCAGACCTGCACGAAGCAGGGCCCCTTGGCCTACAGAAGCAGTGACTGTGTCCTGACCGCAAACAGTCCCGGTCAAAACTCCGGGATCCGCAGTGGACATGACAAGGCATCGTGGGCCCCCGCCTTTCCCAGCACGGCACGAACACCTCACCTTTTCTTCAGGACACGGAGCCATCCACGATTTGCATTTGCCTGTCATGTCACCAAAGGTGATGTCTTTGCCATTATACACATAAACACGGCCGTCTTCCCCGCCCATCAGTCCCGAGGTGACATCGGTTATCCTCAGGGGGGCTGCCACGAGGACTTCATCTGCAAGCAAGAGACCAGAAGGAAGGAGGTCCCCTCGCTGTCGTCCTTTCCACTGCCCCTGCGGGGTCCTGGCCAGCCTCCCACAAGCCGGATTAGTGCGTCCTTCCCGGGCTCTGCCCTGCGCTCCCGCCCAGCCGAGGCGGGCTTTCCGAGTTTATCCTCCATCCGTGACCACGGATGTGGGCGGCTCTCGTGTTACCGCCTTCAGGAAGTCCAGCTCACTCGGCTCTGGTCCTGCCGGACTCAGAACAGCTGTAAAGGCCGTCGGGCCACTGAGCTGTCCGAGATGGGGGCAGAGGCTACACGATCCAGTTGGGGGACTGGTCTGTTGAGCAAAGGGATTCGATTCTGAGCCAGAGGCCTTTCCCACCTAAGCCATCGCCGTCCAGGTCACTGAAGTGCAGAACTCCGCCAAATCGAGAGAAGCGGCGGTCCCCGCTGAAGGTGCTGAGCAGAGAAGGTTGGGTGTCGGGGGTCAGCTCGTACATCCGAGCGCTTCCGCCTTGGTGCAAGGTCATGGTCAGGAATGCCATTTTGGACACGTCGTCTGAAATAAACCAGGGCACACTGTCTGCTGCCCTCCCAGGAACGAAGAGAAGACAGTCCCAGCCTTGCGTCCGCCTTCCACACTCCGGTGACCCGACGGCGCAGAACCGCACAGGGCGGGCATTTGTAGCGGGAAGGTCCTGCTGGCTGGGGCACGGAGGCCCAAGCGAGAGCCGCGCTCAGGGCCCCCCCATCTGACAGCTCTGACCCGCACAAGCGTCTCAGTTCTAACACTAGGTCCCTACAGTCCTTTCAGGGACCTCCTACCTTCGCAAAACTGGGATTTGGGGATTATAATAAAATGCAGGTACCATGAGAAAATCCACACGGATTGAAAATGAGGATGGAACTGCCTGATTTCAGGTTTGAGAACAGGTGCGGTGCCCAAAGGGAGCCACGTTGTTGGGACACAAATTCAACCTGTGCAGAACAGTCACACCAGGCCCCATACTTGGCTTAACACACTCTAGTCACCAACGTGAAAATCTGATTAATCTTGCAACAGAGGGGCCCTGGGTGGCTCAGTCAGTAAAGCGTCTGCCTTCCGCTCTGGTCACAGTGCCGGGGTCCTGGGTTGGAGCCTCGCATCGGGCTCCCTGCTCAGCGGGGAGTCTGCTCCCTCTCCTCCCGACTTGTGCTCCCTGCTGCTCTCGCTCCCTTGCTCTCTCAAAATCTTAAAAAGGAACCACCTTGGATGTGAAAGCTTCAGGGTGCTTGTCTATGGGAAGCTCAGAACTGCCTGAGGGGAAGAAACTTTTTTTTCCCAGCAGAGCGCTCTGCATTTTTGTTTCGTACCAGGACTCACAAATTATGCGGGTGAAATCTAAGCAAAATGCAAGTGAAATAGGAAAATCTGAATAAGATTCAAGTGGTGGATTGTATCAGTGTCAACAGCCTGGTTGTGACATACTGTGGTTTGCGAGTATTACCTGGGGAAAAAACTGGATAAAATGGGACATGGATCTCTGTATGATTTCTTACTATCGCAGGTGCATGAGAATGGTCTCGAAACAGTTGATCTGTGGGGGCATTGGGGGGGCTCAGCCGGACAAGCTGCCAACTCTTGGTTTCCTCTCAGGTCGAGATCTCAGGGTCCTGGGGTCGAGCCCCACACTTGGCTCTGTGCTCAGTGGGGAGCCTGCTTGTCCCTCCCTTTCTCTCTCTCTCTCTCTCAAATAAAAATAAATATGACTAATTTGTATATAGTACAGATCTCTAAATCAATCTTTTTATATTTCATATAGTATTCTGAAACCAGAAAATACTAAGACAGGAAAAACATTAAAACAGAGTCTGCAAGCACTGCAGTGGAAAGAGAAGTGAAACAAATAAAACCACTGACAGGTGTTGCCAGAGTTTGGAAATCACCAGCTCGTCTCTGTGAAAGGGCGAGAAACCCCAACTACTCCAAGGCTAAGTCAGCAAGTCTCCGGGGTTGCAGTGCTGTGTCCTTAATCACGCAGTGAGAAGATCTCGTCATTCTGGGGTGGCTGGCTGGCGCCATCCCCAGAGCACGCACCCCTTGATCTCCAGGGTCCTGAGTTCAAGCCCCACGCTGGGTGTGGAGCCTCGTTAAGATGATAGAAAGAAGAGAAAAAATGTTGCCATTCCTGTAGCCAACCCACTCTGCTTATTATTCTAATGTTGTGTGACACAAACATCTTCCTGAAAAGTAACTTGACAATATGTAAGAAGAGCCTTCCTGGTAGCCCCTTCGGCCCAGTTCTTCCTCCAGGAGGCTGTTTTAAAAACTATTCAGGAGGCAGAGTTTTCCGTGCATCCACGTTCGAGAGAGAGCCCTTATTCAGGAGCAGCCTGAATTTCAGCAACAGGATGGTGGTAAAAGTTGACAAGTGCACATGGGAGCAAATGCGATCGGGATTGAAAACCACACTGTAGAATCAGTACCATGAGGACACGCTCAAGTCTCATGTAAAAATTATGTATGAAAACGTATACACACACATATATATAGTATGGGCTTAAGTTTTTAAATATTTGGAGAAGGGGCGATTTCTAGTTAAGTCTGTATTTTCACAAATTTCTACAATAAGCATGATTCACTTTGATCATCTTCAAGGGAGTAGGTTTGGTTTTGTTTTGTTTTTAAGATTTTACTTACTGAGAGCGAGCAAGTGAGTGTGAGCAGAGGGAGAGGGAGGCTCCCCGATTCAGGACCCGATCCCAGGACCTCAGGATCATGACTGGAGCCCAAAGGCAGATGCTTAACCAGCTGAGCCACCCAGGGGCCCGAAGGGAGTGAGTTTTTGTTGGCTTCTTAAACTCCTTCCCATGAAGTAAATAAGATAATGGCTTGTTAACATATGTCCTTGGAAGACCTAGTCTGACTTCAGGATTTTCTGAGCCTCCCTCTCGTTCTAAGCTCAGCGGGACAGGAGATTTAAAAACACAGTAGGTGACTGTCAGGAGGGATTTTCAACAACTCTCTGAGGTGGATTACAATCCGCATTTGCAGATGATGATACTAATGTTCCAGGAGGTTAAGTAACCTCCCCCAGGAGGTTCTCCTAACCCCCAGGTTATGAGAAAAGGAAATATCCGCAATCAGGTCTGCCTGGCTCCAGATGTCACAACGTTCTCCCCATAGGACAGGGTCAGTGCGGGACCTACCTCGAGTCGGGGCTCCCACCAGCAACACCTGTTTCCGGGTCCCGTTCACCAGCACGTGGCCACTGGACAGGGAGGCCCCCAGCTTCTCCATCGCCTGTGAAGGGCCATCAGTCAACACTGTGCGGCCCCAGAGACGGCGGGGTGCCCCGGCTGCTGCGGGGGGAGCGGCGGCTGTACCTTGTCTCCGGAAATGGTAAAGGAGCTTTGGCAGTTTGGGGGCAGAAAGCCGTACACCCGTCCGAGGCTCTGCTTCTCGTCGCGAGCGCGGGACTGGGGGGCCAGTCTGGAACGAAGCACACCCGGGCGGCGGGGGGAGCTGGCCACGTATTCCGGCCCCAGCAAAGAGGAGCTCCCCTGCCCCTGCCCGGCCCCAGCCCTGTGGTCCTCGGGGCCGCAGCGCTGGCTGTCCGGGATCCCAGTACGAAGACCCCCCACGCAAGGCTCGCCGCCCTGAGAGCGGCCACAGGGAGACCCGCAGCCACGCGCTCGGTCTGTTCCGCCAGAGCCCACGTGTTGGATCCTAACCCCACACCTCAGAATGCACGCATCTGGAGAGCGGGTTTTCAAAGAGGCAATTGTTACGCTGGGTCCCTGGGGTGGGGCCCTAATCCAATGGGACTGGTGTCCTCTTAAGAACAAAGACACCAAGGATGGGCACAGGGAGGAGAGAGGTCTCCAAGATCAACGCCACCGACGTCGACCTCGGATCCCTGGTTCAAACCGGGAGAAGAGGCGTTCCTGTGGCTTCTGGCACCAGGTCACGGGAGTCCAGGCGACTCTCCCTCCTCCCTCGCTCACGTTCCAGCTTCTAAGGAGAAGCTCTTGCTGCACAGCCATAGCTGCTCCTTGCTGGGGGGTGGGGGGGGGGTGGACACGGGACTCGGCCCCTCTGCACACCCCGGCAGGCTCCTGCAGCAGCAGCCACCTGCCCCTCACGCCCCTGGGTCCCCTGGGTCCCCGGGCCCCCACAGGAGGGCTCACCCTTGAGTGTTCCTCCAAGTTGGGCTCCCGACCAGCAGCACGCTTCTGTTGCTCACGCGGAGCCCGTGGAGCGCGTAGCCGAGCCAGGAGAAGTCCGCCTCGCCCCGCACCGTCCAGTTGGCCGCCTCCACGCCCAGCTCTTCTACAGAGACAACCGGCGCCTTTTACCTTCCGTGGCTGGGCGGGCAGAGTCTGCCAGAGCTCCTGTGTACCCCCAGCTGCTCCCAGGGGGCCCCAGTGTCAGACATGGAGCCCACACTTGATAGGAGAAGTAGGTGTCTGGAGCCCGCGTCTGGGGTTCCCCCCAGCCCCCTCCCCGCCGCAGGTCGGGGCATCACCGGGATGCCTTCTGCGGAAAGCCTCCGCCAACAACCTGCTGGCCCCTCTGCATCTGGCCCTGGACGTTGGGCCCCTTTTTGTCTATCCAGGGACTCTATCGCCTGGATGATAAAGGTCCGTGCTCAGGGATCTTAGCTGCAAGAGGAAGCGCGATCAGAAAATTCAGACGGAATGAGAGTGGAGGGAGGGGAAAGTCAGAAGGCCCAGGCACGAGCGCAGAGAGGTCTCGGCCCTCCCTCCCCGCCACTCAAGCACGACCTTTGTGGCTCCAGCTGGGATCGGAATAAAACGCAGCCACCATGCCCTTCTGTTTCCCTCCGCCCGGCGCGAAAGGGGAGCCCATGACCAGATCGGGCTCGCCGTCTCCATTCAGGTCTGCAGCCAGGAGCGTCCAGCCCAAGTTACAGTACGTGTCCTGCAGGGGAAGCCGGAGAGCACGTCCTGCTCAGAGGCGGACGGCCGGAGGCGGCAAAGTCTGGCCCACAGGTCTGGCCGCGAGGGGGTCCCCGTACCTGGCAGGAGATGGTGACGTTAGGGCCGGAAGACATTCTTCCTCGTCTGGAACCGAAGTAGATGTACACCGCACCCTAGGGGAAGGCAAGCCATGGGGCGGTCAGAGGCAGGGCTGGTGACCCGGGAAACTCAGGTCGCCGCAGAAGAGACAGGGCGATGAGGACCTAAATCCCCCGAGTCCCCACGGCCAGGGCTCAGCAACAGACAAACTGGTCCTGTGTGTGCACTGCTGGGCTGAGGTGTTTTTTGCAACTGCCACTCGCATCAGCATTGAAGTCCCCAATGCTGAAACGGTCACTCCTGTCCTTGCCCGCCGTGCACACCTGCTCAGTGCGCCAGCTGGACAACCGCCTGCCTCCCTGTGCGAGGCCTTCCTGACCTGGCCCACGATTCCTCGAAATACACCATGCGGCCAGTGTCCACGGCAGATGCATGTGCACCATCAGGCTCTGCCCCAAACCAGCTCCTGTCTTGTAACTTGCTGGCCTGTGTCCTCACTCGGGAAGCATCTACGTTCCGCCACAAGCCAAGGGCGGGGAAGACCACAGTAAGTAAGACACACTCTGTCCTCCCGAAAAGCGGCCCATGGACAGTGACACCACGGCGTGGAAGGTACTGGAGTAAGGGTGGAGGCTGCAGTGTGGGACAGGCAAGTGTGGCCTAGACCAGAGGCTGGTGACAGCGGGTACCGTGTTGCTCCTAAAGGAAAAGGGTGAGAAGACCTTCCAGGGGGAAGGATCCTCTGAGCCATGTCCTCGAGGGAGGGGACCTGTGGGCCCAGAGGCGACATCCGGCTCACAGTCTAGGAGCGCAGAGTGAGGACACGGGCACGAAGGCGAGCTTGTGGCAGGCAGAGAGTGATGAAGGGCCTCTGACTTTTGGGGTCACACAGGGTGCTGAAGCTGGTGCCCTGCCTCTCATCTCGTCACAGAGACCAGAGCCTGTGCTGCAGGAAACAGGGACCAGGGAGGTCACCGCTCTGCTGCGATGATGGGGGGCTCTCGAGGTCCTGGAACCCCCATCCCCTCACTACCCTTCAGGAGCCGGGAGGGGAGGGGGAAGAGTACAACTTCTGGGGTCACCAGGAAACGCAGGAGGCCAAATGGAGGCCAGGGAGGCAGGAACTAGGCACTGCCAGGCAACCCAAGGTCACGTCAAGGACCCCCAAGTGGGGGGCCCGAGATCATCTCCCCACAAATGTCGGCCCGGCACAGCCGGCTGCTGCTGTTCACGGGGGCTCCACCCGGCCCCGGCCTGCCCCTCCCCGACGCCCCGTCTCCCCCCGCAGCGGCGGCCTTACCGTGTAGGCAAGCTTCTCGGAGCCCCCCGACGGCGCGCCCACGGCCAGGTCCGGCACGCCGTCCTTGTTGAAGTCCAGCACGGCCAAGGCCGAGCCAAACCGACCTGAAGGCTGAAGGGGCACCAGTGAGCTCCGGGCTGAGCCACAGCCTTCAGAAGAACATGAGACTCCCTGGGGTCCAGGCGACCCGGGCACCCGACCTGGAAGCCGAGGGCCAAGGGCCAACTCCGCAGCGATCAGAACACATCTGCGCTTCCCCCACTGCGGGGCTCGGCCCCAACAGGGTTTCAGGCACGTCTGCTTGGAGGGGAAGACGAGGTGCCAGAAAGAAAAGGGTCCGTTCTCACAAGTTCTAGGTTTTTCAAAAATGGTCCCCCACGAAGGGCCAGACTCCCTTTGGAAAGTGTCCAAAATGAGAACCCCGTACACCAGCAAGCACGGCCACCGCGGGAGGAGCATTCGGAACGTTCTAGAGCCACCCCGTGCAACGTGGGGGCCACCAGCTAAACGTGGCTGAATTAGCTGAAGTCACATTAAACCAACAACTCAGCTCTTCGGTTGCACTGGGTGCATTTCGGGTCCTCAAAGCCCCTGCAGCCCACGGCCCTCCCACGGGATGCATAGCCGCAGAGCGGTCCCATCGGCGCAGAGAATTCTGTGGACGCCGCGCTCGGCCCGACCCACACAGGGGCAGGTCCGTTTATTATCCCCGCTCGCGTGGTTACAGATGGGAAACCCAGCCCGGTCGGGGACCCTTGCTTCCGAGGTGGGTTTTCTCCATCTTCCCTCTCCTGCTCTCTAGAATCGGCCGCGACCAAAGCCACTCGCCCAGTCCTCCTGATCTTTCACAACGGACGGAACAATGAATGGTCTTGCACAAGTGGAGGTTTGCCCCGCACGCACACACACGCCCCAGAACCCGCATCAGTTATAGATTGGCCAATCGTGCCACACCTGTGTGCAATGGCCTCTACGGAGACCGTCTCCTCCTGCGAGGCGGGAACCCGATAAACCAGAAAGGGCTGCTCCGGCCACAAGGCAAGCAGGGGCGCCGGCCGGCTGAGGCCAGCCGCGTTTCATCATCGCCAGCTGCACCCCAAGGCCTCCCTCGGGTTAACCCGTGGTTCCTCGACAGGCACGGGATCTCCTCCGTCCTCCCTCGGAGCCACAGCCAGGCTAAGCACAGGCCGCGGCTAAGGACCAGGCTCTACCCCTGGCCCACACCGTCAGCCGGCCACCGGCCACGTTACCCACGGTCTTTGGGAAGAGAGCACAGAGCTGCCTCCTTCCTGGTCCCCGTCTGAGGGAGCGGACCGCCCTCACTCCCGGTCTGCAGGAGCCCAGAGGATTAGGTTTTACCCAACAGTCTGAGAGGGGCTCGGCTTCGTGCAGAGGAGCAGGGGCGCCTGGGGGCTCAGTTGGTTGAGTGTCTGCCTTTAGCTCAGGTCGTGGTCCCAGGGTCCTGGGATCGAGCCTCATACTGGGCTCCTCAGCCGGGAGCCTGCTTCTCCCGCTGCCTGCTGCTCCCCCTGCTTGTGTGTTCTCTCTCTCTCTCTCTCTCTCTCTCTCTCTCTCTCTCTCGTAAAAAAAAAAAAAAAAAGTAAGGAGCACCTGGAATGGGTAGACTTATTTTGGAATGTTCTCATGGGGTGGCAGAAGATTCCAAAAAACACTGCCCCTCCTAGATAGTGGAACCTCACACGTGGCTGCCAGCGGAGGATCGCCTATCGGACTCAGGGCTCCCCCGGCCAGTCGGTGACCCCGCACCTTCCGCGGGGCGAGGCCTGTGCACGCAGGTCGTCTAGCTTTGTTCTTCCAGCATGACCTCCATAGCAAAGCTTTAGCGGTTTCCCCACAGCAGAACCATCGTCTGACCCGCAGTCCAGCGTTCCGTGCCCTGCTGCTGGCTCCCGGAACACGCCGTCGCACCAAGGCCCCCGCACTCGCCTGTCACCGGTCACAGACACCTGCCCTCCCTCCTGCCCTCATGAGCACTGATGCCAGTCACTCCCGACGAAACCCTTCCCGGTCTGTGGTGCGCTGGGAGGCCCTGACCCTGACCCCACGCAGAGCATTTCTCCCACGGTCGCTGTGGGGTTTTCCTGGGGACGCTTTTCACCACTTGAAACCAAGGAATGACATCTGAGTGAGGTCTGGGGTTTGGGCAAGAGTCACACACCCGTGTCGGTTTCTTAATTCCGACACGTTGCAACCAGGGTTACGTAAGCCACCACCTTAGGGGAAACTGGGGGGAAGGTGTTTGGGAACTCTGTTCTGTCTTTACGGCTTTTCTGTGGATCGAACATTCTTACAAAATAAAAACTCACATATAAAACAAGAGAGGCTTCAAAAAATCGGGAGCGGCCGGTAGCACCAAGAAATCGACTCAGGGCAGCCCTGAAGGAAGGGCAGGTGTGTTTCGGGCAGGTAGGGACCCACGTTCCGGTGAGGAGAGGAGGCTTTTAAACAGGACAGGTGTCCGCAGAGGGAGGCCACCAGCACGGCTGCTCCCGTCACCCTCGGCGCTGGCCGCTTGCTCTGAGGAGCGCGGCGCACGGACATGAGAAGGGGGACCCGGGGATGGACACCTCACCTGGAAACCCTCCAGGGTCACGTGGGCCTCCCGGTCGAGATCCAGGTCGATAGGGGGCAGCCCCAGCTCGTTGCCGTAGAGGAGGTACACGCGGCCCACCTGGGGGTGGCCGGGGCGGCTGTAGCCGGGGGCGCCCACCACCAGGTCCCCGTACCCATCCTGGTTGAGGTCAGCCGAAGTCAGTGCCCTGGGGGAGGGAGAGAGAGGCCCGCCCCGTGTCTGCGGAGAGCCATGCTCCCCGCAGACGGTCGCCTGCTTCTCTCTAGAGCCCACGGCTTGAACTCTCCCTTGTTGAATTTTACCCCCGCGTGAGCGTGGAGAACACCCCTCCTGCCGCTATCTTGTCTGTGGGACTGAAACACAAGAGCAGCAACACTGGACACGTTAAGGGCTCTGGGCATTTCTGAACCGTATGACCCGAGCAGGGGAAAAGCATCTGCACGAAGCATCACGTTCTGTGCAAACCTACAGCCACCACGCATGACCCTAGGCTCACAGGGGACAGCCAGGAAGTCTGCACCCAGCCAAGGGCCCCGGCTGCTTTCGGGCGGGGCAGGAAACAAACGGAAGAGAAAGGAGCCGGAGACCCACGTGCGTTAAGCACCCCGTGGTACTGCTGCCACGGCTGCCCGCGGTTCCTTGCACTGTGAAGAGAAGAAATGCCTAACGTATTTTGTGGATGTTTCTAAGTCTGGGTCGATGACCTACCGGTTAGAGAGCAAAAGTTCAAGTGTCTTTGTTGGGGCAGCTAGCAGGACCAGAAATCACGTACTTACTCTAGTTCTTATGGCCACAGAAGCAACCAGAGATAAAAGAGGAAAGTCGTTCCTAAAGGGGCTACCACCTGGTGAGAGGGACCAGACCGTTCCTGGGCTCCCGGGGCTGGATGCTGGGGAGGGACCTCTGCACACCCCCACCCGGGCCCAGCCAGAGACCCTCTTCGGCTGTGTCAGGAAGAAGAGCCACCATGCACGGGGACGGGCCAATAAACACAGCATGCACCTGCCGTCACCTGTGCTGGGGCTGAATGCCTCAGGGGCCCAAAAAAGATGGCCTGTCAGCAAACTGCTCCAAGGGGAACAATGTCATTTCAACCTAGGAAGTGTGGCTGAAAAAACAGGTTTCCCCAAAACCTCCATATCCTTGGGCTCCGTTCGGGTTGATTGTGAAAATCGGAGAACTCCCCAACGTTCTACTTCTACAATTATTGGGGGGGAGGGGTGCTAGGCTTTTCTCACATGAAGCGAAGAGACCCTGATCACTGTACTAGCGGCTTATCTGCTTCTGGGTGTCATGCCATTCCCCAAAGTCTGTAACATCACGTCTTTAGAACATCGAAGCCTTGCGATCGTTCTGTGACACTGCATCATGGTAATTTTCAGTAAAGAGAAAGCTTCCTGCACTTAAACCCATCTTGACCCACTTTAAGGAGGCAGTTTCATCTTAAAGTAACTTGGCCACTATGTTATGTTTTTGTTGAGGAGCTGACTGGGATTTAAGGGGCCAACAGGTGCCACCGAAACCATCTGTCAAATGACTGAACTTCGTACCGACACCAGCTTTCAGGAGCGGGAGAAACTCCTACCTACCAGCCGAGTCTTGTGTAGGGAAAAGACAGGAAGTAAGACGCCAAGGGGCTGGACACATGCTTGTAGGACCGCTGGGAGCTGCCCGTGAACATTGTCCGGATGTTCCTCTCCAAAGCCTGGTACATAAAAGTGAGGGAATCCTGGAAACACAAAAACATTATAGATAAAAGACACGTGGCATCGTCAACAAAACTAATATTTCCCATCAAAAGTATTAGACTTTCTAAAGGAAACCCATTTGGACAAGAGCTAAAAAATAAAGCCTCGATTCCTATCACAAAGTAAGATCTCGGATGCCTGAGTGGCTCAGTGGGTTAAGCCACTGCCTTTGGCTCAAGTCATGATCTCAGGGTCCTGGGATCAAGCCCCACGTCGGGCTCCTTGCTTGGCGGGGAGTCTGCTTCCCCTCTGCCTACCTCTCCCGCTGCTTGTGCTTGCTTGCTCTCATGCTCTCTAACAAATAAATAAATATTTAAAAAAAAAAAAAGATCAATCCCTTGGGATGAGCAGTTAGGGAGGGAAATCGTGACCCCCTGTGCTGGGAGGGTGGGCGGTTATGACCCTCACAGCCGTGCCCGCACGGGTAACGGAGAGAGAGCTGGGCCTTTACCTGGACCAAAGTCAGGAGAGTCTCTAGGAACCCGCAGCACATAATCAGATCAATGTAATGAATCAAAATGGCTTAAACGTTCATTTTGTCTAGAACCAGTGCTGCCCGCACCCTCATGCCCCTGCGCCCAGCTCACACGTCCAGGAAGCATTGACGCAGCTCCTACTATGTGCCAGGTGCTAGGACAGGCCTGGCCCATGGAAAGCCCCTCTCCTGCAGGACTCCCCCCTTCACGGAGGACACAGATCCAAGGAACTACAGGACAACACAGTACGTGCCGTGCTAGGGCCCCCGGTCACGATGGGCTACAGAACGCGCAGAGCCCGTGCAAGATGAAAACGCGGAGCCCCAGGCTCGGAAGTTATTAAGAATTTTTTCTAAAGATTTCATTTATTTATTGGAGAGAAAGACAGTGTGAGCAAGGAGGAGTGGGAGGGAGGAAGGGCCGGAGGCGGACCCCACCCTGAGCGCAGAGCCCCGTGCGGGGCTCGATTCCACGATGCGAATACAATGACCTGAGTCCAAACCCAGAGTCCAACGCTCAATTGACTGAGCCTCCCAGGCGCTGCCAAGTTATTAAGGAATTTACGGCAGCAGGAGCATTAAGCCAAGTGTAGGGCCCTTCTCAGGGCGACGGTGCACCCACACAGCAGGCCTGCCCTGCCGGTCCAACTCCCAGAGGCCCCAGGGAGATGCTGTCATGTGACCCTTCTCCAGATGTTAAGATCCTTCGCAATCCTATGCCGGCTTCCCTGCCCAGACCTCTCCCGCCTGCTGCCTTGTTTTCTAGTCAAACAAGATTACTCACATCTCCAAATACCCCCAAACTTCCGCAAGAGATACGCGCTCACTGATGAAATACTACCAACTCTTCAGGGCCTAATGCAAATGTCACCTCTGCCGTGAAGCCTTCTCTGATTGACAGCAAAGCTGTTAAGCTTTCTCTTACAGGTAAAAGACTCCCCACCCATGTGTTACTTGCATTCTATTCACATATGATCATTGGTGTATGTATCACCCCAATTGAACAGATTTGCTAACGGTCAGAGTCCATTTCCCTTTTATCTGAAACCCCCAGTCGAGTGTCCGACTCTTAATGGGGGATCGCAGGGCCGGATTTCACCCGCAGCATCCCCCGTGGGGGCTCTGCGCAGTCCGCCTACCATGCTGCTGACACAGCTGGCCTAAGGACAAAGCAGGACTGGCCCGGGTGCCCCAGGGGTACCTCGGGCTCCACCAGCCCCGCCCAAGGCCGCAGAGGTCCAGACCCACATCTCAGAACATCTCGGAAAAAACCAGATTTGGCAGCCAAGGACGTTTGTGGCCTGACGCAGGCACAGGCGACTCTCAGTGAATGAGAAGAGCCGGTGAGTCTATAGGACGAGATCCGGGGGGAAGCGTGTCCCTGTCCCCGCACACCCCGGACACACAAGATGCTTACCGAGGTCCACGAATCCACACTAAAGAACACGCCTCTGCTGGTGTGGTTGATATTTTTCCTGACATCTTTACTTAAGGATGCAGTCAAATTCCTATGGAAATCATTTTTCTGTACTCGTGAACTGCTGAAAAGTGAGAACAAACAAAATGCGTCAGACTGAAGAACGGCGGGCCCCCCAGTGATGGGGCTGAAGGTTACGTCTAGTCGATCGCAGCTCAGAGACCGTAACATTCAAGTTTCTGGGAGCTCAAAGAGAAACACCTTCATGGGACATTGCATGGAGTTTCAGTCCAATGTTTCCAAGGTATAAAAGCCTGTCCTTACTGAAAATACTTCCCAGAGCCCCAAAGTCCTATTGCATTAAAATGTGTGATTTTGGGGCACCTGGGTGGCTCAGTGGGTTAAGCCTCTGCCTTAGGCTCAGGTCATGATCTCAGGGTCCTGGGATTGAGCCCCACATCGGGCTCTCTGCTCAGTGGGGAGCCTGCTTCTCCCTCTCTCTCTGCCTGCCTCTCTGCCTACTTGTGATGTCAAATAAATAAATAAAATCTTTTATTTTAAAAAGTGTTATTTCTTCTAGATCCCTACACACAAAACAAAGAAAACAAAACAAAAACAAAGGCATTTCAGTATTTCACACACGTGGTCACAAAATAGTGTGTAGCTCTTTGGGAAACTGGTGTGCAGTGTACAGACTTCCGACGTGCTAGACTGAATCCTACGTTAAAAGTATATGTTCAAATTTGTGCATTCTAACGAGAGTACAAACCAGGTGCCTGGAGGAGCCCGACCGGCTTCCCCAGCGACTGAAGCGAAGCCCCCACAGCAGGAGTGAGTGAAGGGGACGCGTGTCAGGCAGCCAGGGAGGGACCCGACAGTCAGGGGACTGGGAGCCCCATGTAAACGCTCTCAAGTCAGTCAGAGGAAGGAGGGAGAGAGAGGGAGAGAAAGAAGGGAAAAGAACGGGAAAGGGAGGGGCTTAAGAGAACCTGCCTGTCGTCTGTTCTCCTGAAGCTTGATGCTCTTTCTGGCCTTAGGACCCTTCACCGCTAGGACCGCGGGAGCGTCTAACCCTCGCTCACCCTGAAGCATCTCCACCGAAACACTGCTCGCCCACCGAGCGCCCCCCTTAGAACAGGGCTGGGACGCGCCACTGCGCACCCCTGGCCCCCCTAACACCCGAGAGCATCAGGAGCTCTGCTGGGCGCCCACGCACCCCAGCACAGCAGGACTGCGCTCTGTCCTGCTGGCGACGAGCCCTCGGTGCCCACATCGGCTCCTGGCAGCGACAGCGCAGGAAATGCTGCTGTCTCGGTTTTTGTGGTATTAATCCAGCTTTTAGGCGCCTGCGGCTGGCCCACGGCCCGGCAGGAATCCCGCCTCTCAGGATACAAGTCAGGCATCTGGCCCTCCGCCGCGGCAACGGCCTGAACCCCCCCCCCCCATCCCATCTCCTAGACTGGGACTTTCTCGGGGTGGGATCTGGGTAAAAGTTACGCATCGTAACAATGATGAGTAATAATACTGTAATAGCAATACTACGACGAATGCTATTAAATGCCATTTTTGTTGGTTAGCGAGCACCTTACCGCTGCAGTCTTTACCTCCATTCCTGCATACCATCGAGGTCGTGATTCTGGGAATATGCATTTTTCCTTTTTCTTTTTTAAAAGATTTTATTTATTCCCTGAGCAGGGGGCCTGATGCAGGGCTGGATCCCAGGACCCTGAGATCATAACCTGAGCAGAGGGCAGATGCTTAACCCACTGAGATCCCCCCCCAGGTGCCCTGAAATGTCCTTTCTCTAGGAAGGTTCTGGAATCCACTTACCCCTGGCTGCTGGCTGGCTGGCTGCCGCATGGCCCACCTGCCTGGACGCATGTGATGAACAGAGGGTTCTCAGGCAGGCTGCAGTCGCTAGGGAGAGAGGCAAAGAAATCAGACATTTTCTTACCTCCCTGGCAAGCGTCAGTCTTACTGAGAATCGCGGTGCACGTCACACTGCCTCCGGCTGTGAAGGCTCCGGGGCTCACTGCAGAGCCAGACGTGGCAGGTGAGGAGCTCGGGTCCTAACTGATGACGGCCGATGACTGCAGGCAGCAGGATGGTGACACAGGCAGCCTCACGCTCGGGTCAGCCCGACTCACAGCACCCCCCTCCCCTGCTGAGCAGCCCCAGGCAGACATGAACCGTCCAGAAGCTCAAGACAGAAACGGATTCCTAACTGTGCCCCTCTCTGCCCAATCACGCCCATTTCTGCTCAAAGAGGTCTTAGTCTCTCAATCTCATTCCTTTAAAAACAAAGATTTGTGAATGGACAAGGCCACTGAGAGGACATAAGAGGTGAACTTTCCATCGCCTCCGGGAAAAGCACTAAGGGCGGGCGGACGCCATTAGAAGAGTGGACGGCGATCGCGGAGGGAGGCCGGGCAGCGCGGGGCCCGCCCCGTGGGGGCAGGAGTTCAGAAAATGAGGTCGGGAGAGGCTGAAGGCAAATTTCTGTCAAAATCTTTCTGGGGACCAGCTTCAAGCTTAGGAAAAGTTTCTTCCTCAAATTCCCATCAGGATTAGGATGGGAATTCCTCAGACTCTGCCACGAGGATCAGGACGGCAGCCTTGCAATAAATAAGAGCACTGCAGTTACGGGTAATCTTTGCTGTTGTTCTTGTTAAGATTTTATTTATTTATCTGACAGGGAGAGAGAGCAGGAGCGCACAAGCAGGGGAGCTGCAGCAGAGGGAGAAGCAGGCTGCCCACTGAGCAGGGAGCCCGACATGAGGACTCCAGGATCATGACCTGAGCGGAAGTCAGACGCTGAACTGGCTGAGCCACCCAGGCGCCCCTGTGAATTTTCTCTGAATTATGGAGAGCCCGGCTGGGAATGTGACCGCCATTCCTTCACTGTTTCTTTAGGAAGACACACTAGGAGTTTCAAGCAACACATTGCTTTGGAAGACAATTATCAGTTAGGTAACAAATGCGTATAACATGAAACTATGTACCCTGCTTCTTTCCCTCATGAATCTGTGGCCTCCTTTGGAGCTTTTTCCAAAGTTCCCATTCAGTTCCACAAATGCTGACGAATCCTCCCCTGTGCAAAGATGCAGCCAACTCATGGAATTTTCCGCCTTGACAAATTAGAACAGACATGGAGAGACAAAAACGGCTCCCCAATTAAAGAGTAACGTCTTGCTGCCTGTAGCTATTTGGACGACCTAACCGAAACGAACACTAGCGCTGTTCTCCACTCGAGGATCGTGACCTACGGGCTGGAGACAGCAAGTAAGTACAAGCCGTTCACTCTCACGTGACCAATGCAGACTTCACTTCCTTCCGTAATAACAACACCCGCATCGACGTGCTTCCAGTGCCGCCTACACGCTAACCCGTTTGCCTGAGTGACCTCGCGTGCTCCTCCCGACAGCCCTGTGACGACTGTTACTGTCCCCATGTCACAGAGGAGAACACAAAGCTTAGGGAGGTTCAGCTACTTGCTCGGGATAACTCAGCAGTGAGAGGCAGGTCTTGCAAATTCCGAGACTCATCCCCTAGCGTCCTGTGTGCTTAAAATCCCGGCCACAGAAGGAGAGCCTGGGGATGTCACAGGAGGCTTATTTCACTGTTAAAAAATAGTATTTAGGGGCACCTGGGTGGCTCAGTGGGTTAAAGCCTCTGCCTTCGGCCTTCCCAGGAGTCCAGGGATGGAGCCTCAGTCCGACATGGGGCTCCCCTCAGCAGGGGGCCGGCTCCCTTCTCTCTCTCTGCCTGCCTGTCTTCTTTGATCCCTGTCTGTCAAATAAATAAATAAAATCTTTTTTAAAAAGTATTTATATGGGACTGTTTCCTGTTTACCAACTGTTTAAAACAGGTTTAACACTCACGGCCTAATACCGAGTTGGTCATGCAAGGCGATTTTGTTTCAGATCCCGGCATGCAGTTACGGTTAACAGCCTCTGTGTACTGGCGGATGTTCTCAAGGCCGAAGAGCATCATCCCACACACAATATCCCGAAGCCACTCGGATTTAGGCCCCTCGACCTGGAAGAGCCGCCTGGTGCAGACGGAGCCCGACAACCCTCTCCCACTCCACGGCTGCTGCTCAGGCTTCGCACCCTGCCCTTTCCTACACAGGGTGCTGCCTCCGCGGCTCCCTCTCCAGACCCGCCCGCCATGCCCACTCAGTGCCGGGGCAGGTTGCATACTTAAGAGAGGCTGACACGTCGTGAGACCTTGTCATCTGATCAGGTGGAAACCTGACAGCAGCACCAGGAGAGGGAGGTACAGGGCAGGAGCGGCCGGCGGGAGACGTGGGCCGGTGTCTCACCTGGTCCCGTTCTCCAGCATGAAGCTCGTCAGACGGTAGATATTAGTGGACCAAAACGCCATGTCGTCCAGTCCCCCCAGGAAATACTCTTGGAACTGTTCCACCAAAAATGGAGACTTTCTGGAATACGTGGGATAAAGCTATGGCACACACAAAAAAGAAAATGTATCAGTAAGTGCTTTTTCTGGTATCCTTATAATCCTTTAAATGAAGGTTCTGAAGAATGAAGCCTTTACCTTGGAAATAGCTAACATCTCTCCGTACCTGCAACATGAACAAAAATTGTGCCTGTTGAGTGAGGTTTGGACAAAGAAGGAAGCAAATCAACAACAGGCCCCATCCACAGGTGTCTGCTCTCACGCGACTGCCTTCGGAGAAAGCAGGAATCCAGAAATCCAACTCAGGAAACTAAAACGTCAAAAAGTGCACTAAGGAAGTCACACTACGCTCAGCTACAAATTTTCCTCTGGGTCACACCTACATTTCCAAGAACTGAAGGTATGAACAGTCAATGATTGCACTTCTGGTGATGACTTCTCGGCCATAGAGTTGCTTGTAAATTTCCAGCAGATCTTCAACGGGCACGTACCTGAGAAAAGCATTGGAATGAAATAAGATTCTGAAATTAAAGGGAATATCGGCAGCCAAAGCAATGACCATTTACTGCAGGACTGTTCCGTGCCCGGCACTATGCAAGGGGCCCTCATGGACTCTGTATTTAATGCTACCCACAAGCCCAGGTGGCTGGTACTGCCACAGTCCCAGCGGATGTCACAGCGCACTACAGCGCAGGATGCAAACCAACAACGGACACCCCAATCCGACAGTCAGAGGCGCACTCAGAGAAGTAGAAAATGGATGTTTTGTCTTGTGAATTCACAGTTCAAGGAACAACATTTTATTCCTTGGAGGACTGAACTGTGCTCAAAAGTTATTATTATTAATTTTTGAGAGAGAGAGAGCAGGGAGAGATGGAGAAAGAACCTCAAGCAGGCTACATGCCCAGGGCAGAAGCCGAGACGGGGCTCGATCTCACGACCCTGAGATCAGGACCTGATGGCTCCTCACCCCCACCCCAGCTTCAGAGCACACAGCGTATGGTAAAAAGCACCTAAGTCAGGCTGCCAGCTGACAGCTGCCGTTACTTCAGCTGGAAGAAGAGACACATACGTGAGACGAATGCTGAACCAGCTTCCGGCTTCATTTCTGAAGCCTTAGACTGTATCGCACAGAAATCACAACCAAACAAAACCCGATTCTAGTATATTTATAAGACAGAATCTATGGCGATGTCTACTTTTTAATTTATAAGCACACCAGAGTGTCCTCCCAACGAAAATAGCTTCAGGCTAGACAAAATAACAAGAATATTTTTTTAGATGAATCACCCCACTAGCAAGAAAGTGCAAATTTTCCAAAGGTCCAAAACAAATGGAATCTGGAAGCTTGAAGAGGTAAGCAAGTGTGGAAGCCAGCCTGTGCTCTAAGCCCTTGGAGATTTTCCGATGGCTGCGCACATGCCAGAGACATGGGCTGAAGCGTAGGAACCAGCCACAGCAGTCTGTTTCAGAAGAGCCGCTGCACTAACAGCTACAGCCTCTGCAGGAGTTTCAGCGAGAAACAAACCCAGCCAACTAAAAGGACAGCAAAGAAATTGGGCTTCATCCTGACAATCAATCGAGCAGGGGAAAAACAGATCTCCCCCGACCACTGGTAACTACTACCAGTCCTGCAAATGTCCTTTCCTGCATTCATGATGTTTCTGTAATCAGGAAAACTTCAAGAGCTGAATGTAATGCAACGTGGTCCTAGGTTCACATGCCTCGAGGCAGCCTGCAGAAGTCCAGAGAAATTCTCACTGAAGAAATGCGAGTCTATGTCCAGCCATGAGCACTTCGAGCAGCATGGGACGTGACCAGGAGAACCAGCTGAACTCCCGTAAGAGTTGCTAAAGGAGGGGGCCCCTGGGTGGCTCAGTGGGTTAAGCCGCTGCCTTCAGCTCAGGTCATGATCTCAGGGTCCTGGGATCGAGTCCTGCATCAGGCTCTCTGCTCAGCAGGGAGCCTGCTTCCTCCTCTCTCTCTCTGCCTGCCTCTCCGACTACTTGTGATTTCTCTCTGTCAAATAAATAAATAAAATCTTTAAAAAAAAAAAAAAAAGTTGCTAAAGGACACCTGAAGGTAACTCATTCATCAGAGATGAGGAGGGTCACTACGCCACGAGGAAAAGGGCCAACTCACCAGAAAGATGTAAGATTTTTACACTTGAATGTATCTAACAACATATCTTCAAAACATATACATAGCAAGTTGAAAGAACCTCAAGGAGAAATGGAAAAAAAAATTCACCATCGCTGGGGGAAATTTTTTAACAAATTTTTCTCTGAGTAATTATTACATCAACCTAATATAAAAAGGCCATTTTATTTATAGCTTTAACAGTAAATTAATAAGCTTACATTAATAAGGATATTGTAACATTAGGTCAAAAACTGGAGAACATCCTCTTCAAGCACAGATGGGATATTTACAAGAGTTGATGATATGCTAGACCTTAGATCAGGACTCAACGGGAGATCGCTGGCAAAGTCAGCAAAGTAGGAGGGCCCGAGATGGAGCTTGGCTCCTGGATAAAACTCGACAACACTCACATCATGCAAAGAACCCAGAAAACAACTCAAAAGCCAACAGAAGAGTGGCACCTGGGTAGCTCAGTCAGAAGAGCGAGGGCCTCTTGATCTCAGGCTTGTGGGTTCAAGCCCTACATTGAGGATAGACATTACTAAAATAAATAATTAAAACACATACACATGCGTGTACACACTCACACACACACACACACACACACGAGAGGATAGACAGTACTAAAATAACTAAAACACACACACGCACACACACACACACACCTGGCAGAGGAAACTCCACAAGTAAATGTAGAGAAGAGGCCAGATCAAGGCGAAGGAAAAGTCTGAGACATGGGGTGACGGGGATAGGTTAAAAAAAGAAAAAAACAAGATTCACCTGTAGGCTGCTTACAAGAGACTCATAAGGTGAAAGACACCCGCAGACTGAGAGTGAGGGGTTGGACACGCATTTATCATGCAAACCTATGTCAAAACAAAGCTAGGGTAGCAATACTTATATTGGACAAATAGACTTTAAAACAAACACTAAAAAATAAAAAATAAAACACTATAACAAGAGACAAATCATAATCAAAAAGGTCCCCATCCAACAAGAAGGTATAACAACTGTAAATATTTATGGCTCCCACTACAGGAGCAACTGAGCATGTAAGTAGTAACCAGCAGAAAGGAAGTGGCTGATTCTAACACAGTAACAGCAGGGGACTTGAACACCCACTCACATCAACGGACAGATCATCCGAACAGAACATCAGCAATGGCTTGGACTGACACCTTGGATCAGATGGATCTAACAGATGTAATCAGAACATTCTATCCTGAAATGGCAGAATGCACATTCTTTTCCAGTGCACATGGAACACTCTCCAGAACAGATCACTACCTCCTTACCAAACAACAAGCCTCGACAAATTCAAAAAGACCAAAGTCATACCATGCATCCTCTCTGACCACAAGTGCTATGAAACTAGAAATTACAAAAAGTGGAAAGAACTCAAATGCACAGAGTTAGTTAAATAACAAGCTACCGAAGAATGAGTGGGTCAACTGGGAAATCAGAAAAGAAATTATAGTTCACACTGAAACAAACGAAAACGCAAACAGTCTCACCGTCCAAAACCTTTGGGATTCAGCAACAGGGGTTCTAAAAGAGGAGAGTTTACAGCAATAAAGGCCCTACCTCAAGGACCAAGAAAAATCTCAAGTAAACAACCTAACCTTATGCCTAAAGGAGCCAGAAAAAGAACAAACCAAACCCAAACCAGTAAAAGGAAGGAAATGATAAAGAGTAGAGCAGAAATAAATGATGTAGAAACTAAACACCAAGAGAACAGATCAATGAAGCCATGAGCTTGTTTTTTGAGACAATTAAAATTGATAAACCTTTAGCCAGACACACCAGAAGAAAGAGATTTTAAATAAACAAACCCCCCCAAAAGACAAAAAAACTGTAGCAGAATATTATGAAAAGCTACATGCCAACAAGATGGACTACCTAGAAGAAATGGATAAATTCCTAGGAATATATAAACTACCAAAACTGAAAGAAGTAGAAAATTTGAACAGACTGATTACCAGCAATGAAATTGAATCAGTCATCAAAAACTCCCAACAAACAAAACTCCAGGACCAGATGGCTTCACAGGCAAATTCTACCAAATATTTAAAGAGTTAATACCCATTCTTCTCAAACTATTCCAAAAAATAGAAGACGAAGGAAAACTTCCAAATTCATTCTATGAGGCCAGCATTACCCTGATATCAAAACCAGATAAAGACACCACAAAAAAAGAGAACTATAAGCCAGTATGTGTCATGAACATGGATGCAAAATTCCTTGACAAGGTACCAGCAAACCAAATTCAGTAATACATTTTTTAAAAATTCACCATATTCCTGGATTGAAAGGGTAGTTCAATATTCACAAATCATTCAACACAAATTACACCATTAAGAAGATCATTTGAACAGATACAGGAAAAGCATTTGACAAAGTACAACATCCAGTCATGATTTAAAAACAAAAAACTTCTACAAAGTACGTTTAGAGAGAACGTGCCTCAACATAACAAAGACCATATATGAAAAATCCACAGTGAACATCATACTCAATGGTGAGAAACGGAGATTCTTTAAGTTCAGGAATAAGACGAGTATGTCCACTTTCACCACTGTTATTTAACATAGTACTTGAAGTCCTAGCTACAGCAATCGGACAACAAAAAGAAACTAAAGGCCTGGCACTTGGGTGACTCAGTCAGTTAACCATTCACCATGGGCTCAGGTCATGATCCCAGATCCTGGATCAAGTCCCCGATCTGGCTCCTTACATCACAGGGATTCTGCTTCCCCACCTGCCTGACACTCCCCCTGCTTGTGCTCTCTCTGACAAATAAATAAATAAAATCTTTAAAAAAAAAAGGAAACAAAAGGCACCCAAATTGATAAGGAAGAAGTAACATTTTTACTATTTGCAGATGACACAATACTTTATATGAAAAACCTAAAGACTCCACAAAAAACTGTCAGAGTTGGTAAATGGATTCACTAAGATCATAGGACACAAACGTCAATGTATAAAATTCTGTTGAATTTTCATATATGAATAATGAAGTAGCAGAAAGAGAAGTTAACAATCCCATTTAGAACTGCACCAAAACCAATAAAATATCTAGAAATAAAGAGGTGAAAAACCTGTGCTCTGAAAACTATAAAACACTGATTTAAAAAAACAACAACTGAAGATGATACCAAGAAATGAACAGACATTCCAGGGAGGCTTGGGTGGCTCAGTCGGTTAAGACTCTGCCTTCAGCTCCTTGTCCAACGGGGGGGGGGGGGGGGGGGGGGTGTTGCTTCTCACTTCGCCTCTGCCTGCTTGTGCTCTCTCTGACAAAATCTATTTTAAAATCTTAAAAAAAAAAAAAAAAAGACATCCCAGGTTCATGGATTGGAAGAATATTGTTGACATGTAGATACTACTCAAGGCCATCCTCACATTTAATGCAATCCTAATCAGGATACCTGGGCTACTCAGGTCTTTAAGTGTCCAACTCCTGATCTCAGCTCAGGTCTTGATCTCAGGGTAATGAGTTCAAACCCCTTTTGGGTTCCACTCTGGGCATGGAGCCTACTTTAAAAAAAAAAAAAAAAGGTAATCCCTATCAAAATACCAATGGCATGTTTCAAGTGCTAGAACAAAAGACCCCAAATAGCCAAAGCAATCCTGAAAAAGGAAAGCAAAGCTGGAGGCATCACAATTCCAGATTTCAAGTTCAAAACAGTATGATCTTGGCACAAAACAGACACATTAGTCAATGCAACAGAATAGAAAACCCAGAAATGAACCCACAATTATATGTTCATTAATCTTCTACAAAGTAGGAAAGAATGTCCAATGGGAAAAAGGCCGCCTCTTCAATAAATGGTGCTGGGATGTTCAGACAGCTACATGCAAAAAAAATGAAACTGGACCACATTCTTACACCATACACAAAAATAAATTGAAAATGGATTAAAAACCTAAATGTGAGATCTGAAACTATAAAAATCCTAGAAGGGGGGCGCCTGGGTGGCTCAGTGGTTAAGCCACTGCCTTCGGCTCGGGTCATGATCCCAGGGTCCTGGGATCGAGCCCCGCATCGGGCTCTCTGCTCAGCAGGGAGCCTGCTTCCTCCTCTCTCTCTGCCTGCCTCTCTGCCTACTTACAATCTCTGTCTGTCAAATAAATAAATAAAATCTTTAAAAAAAATCCTAGAAGGGAGTAAAGGCAGTAATTTCTCTGTCAGCCATAGCAACATTTTTCTAAGTATGTTTCTTGAGACAAGGGACATAGAAGCAGAAACAAACTAATAGGACTTCATCAAAATAAAAGGCTCTGCACAGTGAAGGGAACAATCAGAAAAGCTAAAAAATATCATATGGAATGGGAGAAGATAATTGCAAATGACATATATGATAAAGGGCTAGTATCCAAAATACATAAAAAACTAATATAAGTCAATACAAAAAACCCCCAAATAATCCAATTAAATATGGGCAGAGACATTGGACATGTCTCCAGAGAAGACATACAAATGGCCAACAGACACATGAAAAGATGTTCAGTATCAGTCATCATCAGGGAAATGCAAATCAACACCACAATGAACTACCACCTCGCACCTCTTAGAATGAGAAGAAAAAAAACCCCACAAACAACAAGTACTAAGGAGGATGTGGAGAAAAAGGAACCCTTGTGCACTGTTGGTGGGAATGCAAACTGGTGCAGCTCCTGTGGGAAACGGGATGGGGGTGTCTCAAAAGGTTAAAACTAGAACTGCCTTATGACCGAGCAATTGCACTACTGAGTATTTACCTCCAAAACACAAAAACACTAATTCAAAGGGATACATGCACCCCGTGTTTATAGCAACATTTATTTACAATTGCCAAGTTATGGAAGCAGCCCAATGTCCATTGACTGATGAATGGAAAAAGGGGTATAGACAGACAATGGAATATTACTTGGCCATAAAAAAATGAAATCTTGCTATTTGTAACATGGATGGAGTTAGTATAATGCTAAGTGAAAGAGACAAAAGCCATATGATCTCACTCATATGTGAAACTTAAGAAAAAAAAATGAACAAAGGAGGAGGAAAGAGAGAGAGAGAGAGAGGGGCAAACCAAGAAAGAGACTCTTCACTGTACAGGACAAACTGAGGGGGATGGGTGGGGCTGGGTGAAACAGGTGGAGGCCATTAAGAACACACTTTTGATGAGCACTGAGTAACAGAATTGCTGAATCACTGTATTGTACACCCAAAACTAATGTGACACTGCATTTTAACTACACTGGAATTAAATTTAAAAACTTAAAAAAAAAAAAAAAGACTCCACAAATTTCATAAGAACCTAAAGAAAATAAATATGTGAGTAAAAAGTAATGAAAGAGAAAATGAACACATAATAGTGAGGATCAATAAACCCAAACCCATTCTTTACAATAGTGAAACTGAAATATATTAGATGAGACTAATTGTTGAAATATGCAAGAAATGTCAGGATCAAGATAACAAGGGAACACGAGTACAAATAAGGAAAATAGACAGTAAAATATTAAGAACAACTTCAAGGCACAATCTTTAAACATTTAGATGAAATGGAAAAGCCCTAGAAAAACAGAACACCTTAAGAAGAAATTGAAAAACTGTGTAGTCCTATAACCATGACTGAAGTTTTTAAGAAGTCCCTGTAGAGAGAACAGCAGGCCTACATTGCTTTTCAAATTCTACCAAACATTCAAGCAAAGTGTTGATCTTACAGAGACTTTCAGAGAACAGAAAAGAACTTTCCTCCTGATATCATGAAACTAGCATAACCTTGATACCAAAACCAAACAAGGAGAGAAGAAAAGAAAATGATAGCACAAACCCACCCATAAATAAAAATACAAAATCCCAGGCAGCGATAGATGCAACAAATATTAAAAAGGAAATATACTATTGCAAAGTTGGTTTTGTGCCAGGAATTCAACTTGATTAAATATTGGCATATAGATTAGTACAATTGCTATATTAACAGATTAAAAAAGAGGGAACTATTTCAACAGATGTAGAGTAAGAGTTCAATACACACGAAGTTAATTCATAATAAAAACTACCAGCAAACTGAAATAGTGGGAAACTGCCTTAAGCTGATTAAGGATATTCACAAAAACTCAGGGCAAACACTGTGTCTGATGAAATTTTGAAAGCATTCTCTTTAAGGTCACAAACAAGGTAAGTATGCTCAGTATCGCCACTTCTATTGTACTGAAAACTTTATAACTTTCTTCTTTCTGCTGCATCACACAGGCTAAAGACTGAGAAAGGAAAAGTAAAATGGTCACAATTTGTTGATGATGCACTGTGAGTATACAGTAAATTCAAAAACATCTCTGGAAACATTAGAATGAATGAGGGATTTTAGAAATGTTGCTAGAAGCAAAAATCAAAGTGAGAAAGTCACTTGCATCCTACACAGCAACAATCAACTAGAAAATAAAACTGGTACTGAAAGTTACCATTTATGGTGGCAAATAAAAAGTCTCTGCAACAAAATTGAACAAAACATGTAAGACCTTGAAGGGAAAAACTTAGACAAGTTTAGTTAAAGTCACTAAAGGGGGCTTAAATAAAATATATAGCATAGTGAGAAGACTCAATATTTCAAAGTTAATGCTCTTCCAATGGATCTCTAGATTCAATACAATTCTAATCAAAACCCCAACAAGATCTTTCTTAGAACATGGCAACTTGCTCTTCTCACTTTATTTGAAAGAGCCAAGGCAAAAGAATTGGCAAGGTATGTCTGAAGAAAAAGGATAGGCTGAGAGACCAGCCCTACTAGATGTCAAGATGTATTATAAAGCCACTGTAATTTAAAAAAAAAAAAAAAAAAACAGTATTGCTCATGGACAAGTAGATCAATACAACAGAATAGAAAGCCCACAAATGGACCCAAATACATATTAAGTTTTCTGACAGAGAGGGCCTTACAGACCAGTGAGGAAAGGGGAGACTGTGGATAAGTGTCCTGATTTGGGGACTATCTACGTTACATCTACAGAAAGAAAATCAGATTCTTTCTCAGAACATACAAAAAGTTAACTCCAGGTAAGGGAAAGACAAAGTTTAAAAAAATAATACCATAAAAGCTTTTGAAGGCCAAGGAGGAGAATGACCTCATCCCCAAAAGGTAGGGAAGGATTTCTTAAATAAGATATCAAAAGTACAAATTACAAAGGAAAAGGTAGAGTCAACTACATGAAAATTAAGTTCTGTTTATTAAGATACATCATAAGTTAAAAAAAAGTCCCAAAGTATAAAAAGATATTTGTAACAAATAAATGATAAACCAACCAAAGATTGGAAGCCCTAATATATAAGGACCACTCACCAGTAAGTAAAAAGGCCAAACCAACCAACAGAAAACTAGGCTAAAAGCTAAACAAGATGTTCACGGAGTATCAAACACAGGAACTTTCAGCCTCATTAATCACTAGGAAATGCAAATGAAAACTTCAGTAAGAGACCAGGACACACCAAACAGACTGTATTTTAAGTTGGACAAGACCAAGTCCCGGAGAACGCAGGGGAAGTAGATCTCCCACATACGCCCGAGGACAGGGTCCGCTGGGAAGGCCGTTCTGAAAGCCTCGGCTCTGATGCCGACTTCGCGTCCCGCCCCAGGACTCCCTCCCAGTTCTGTATCTGGGGCTGAGGGTGAGAGACCCCCCCTGTGGTGCACAAACGTAGGAGATGTTCACAGCAACACCGCCGGTAGAGCAAACACACACGCTCCGCACTAACACCTCCGTCCCCGCAGGAGTGGAGGACCATGTGGCCCATCCCGGTGTCAGACAGCCACACAGCAGGGAAATCTACCATGGCCCAACAGACACAGGTGACCGGACCTCGGAACCAGATTCTATTTATCTGAAGATTAAAACCACATCCCATTTTGTATGGGGACACATCCATATGTATTCAGCTCTAAAGAGAAGCAACAAAACGATTAACAGGAATCCCACAGGAGCGGTTTAGAAGAACGGGAGAGAATGTTCTCGGTGGGAGAGAACTGGAGGCGCTTAGAAGACACCCAGAAGGCTTGGCTGTGAGCTAAGTGTTAGCTACATGGGAGCACGTGATCTTTTTTTTGTAAATATGGACTGGATATGGTGTCAGTCACAAGTTCAAAGCATCTTAAACTGTCCTCATCTGCAGTTTTGCTTTTCAAAATTTATAAATTTTTGATGCCTGAATGCATCGTAGGCTGCATTTTCTTCGGGGATAAAAAGGGTCCAGCTTCTAAGCGCCATTTAGGGAACACACGTGTAAGCATAGTTGTTCTTACCAGCGCCGTGCGAGGTAATTAAAATTGAACTCGAACTGGCTCAACACATCTCCTCCTAAAGCACGAGAAAAATATTTACATTTGGTGGGTCAGCGACGACACTCGGCTTCTTTCCACAGATCTGCACAGTCAGGCGATGAGTTCACTACCTTGCCCGCATGTTCTGCTCACTGTTTTAGGTAAAAGCAGATCTCAAAGAAAAAGTGATCATTCATAGCTTAGCCAGTGAGACTTGTGAATTAAGAAACACCCAGATAACCAAAAGTTTTTCACTTGAAGGAAAGATGAACCATAAAATTTCTTTTAAAATCCCATTCACCGTCTACTTTGGCTATCTCAATAATTCATGGCAGGAAAAAGACAGAGGTACCAAGTTAAAGTAAGGGCAATCTTAGGTAATGAATTTTAAGCTAATATAAGGGTAAAGCTTTACTAAATTAGGACATATGCCAATGATGAACTGTAATTTTTTTTTTTATAAAGACATACAACTTTTCGGAAATACATCTCTATGGCAAATGATATGCTGTACTCTTAATGAAGTATTAAAATAGAAAGCTAGGTAGTATATGGACTGGCAAGCTGTGATTAAAAATATGTATTTTACTTTAAATACTTGGTTTTTTAGTATAAGTTGAAGTTGACACACACAAACGAGAGAAAGATACTGTGGGAGCCCACCACAATCTGCGCACGTCTCTGCCAGCAGCCACTCCCGGAAGCTTCTCTCTCTTGCTGTCTAGACACCTGCCTGGTTATTAGCCATTTCCCAAAGTGACTGAATACGCACCTCATAGAGTATGAAAATGAGACTTTTGCTCAAGAGAACAACACAGCCAGTCCTAATGCAGCATGAGATGGTCTCAGTTAAGGAGAGAGGTTTTTCAACAAGGGGCGGGGGGTTGTAATACAGATTTAAGGTACAGTAGTGACTCTAGGACAAGGGAGACGGAACCATGGCAAAACAAACTTGGCAAACGTAGACAGTACCGAAATCGCCCGCCGAATGCGCTTCGGAATAGGAGCCGTGAAAGTCAACCTGAGAAAGAGAGAAAACCGATTGTAGCCCAAAGCCCACCCCGCAGCCGCGCCGGGGGAAGGAGGTAAACGCCTAACCCGGTCAGTGCAAAGGGCCCATAACAGATGCACTTGATTTTTTAAAAAAATGATAATTTTATTTTTTTGTTACAAATTTACAGTGGCAGCTGAGCCACATATTAGCGCCTGGAGGCAAAGCTCTTGCAAACCTTTGCACCGCTGGGGATAGAGACACAGTCTCCAGTGAGTCCAAGGGTAAGCTCTGCACAGAATGGGTCCAATGACAACTGGGTACCAGGGAGGCTTCCAGAAACAAGGGCGCCATTTCGGTTCAGGGCCCTGGCATTTTCATATAGAAAATGGGGGGGGGGGGGAAGCCAGCATGGGGAGATGGGCGAAATGGGCACACGGGAGAGGGAGGTTATGGAGTGACTGAGTCACGGGAGTGAAGGCACAGCCCAGGGAGGACCGGGACTGGCCGTGTGGGGGGCTGGGCGGTGACGGGGGGTGGGGGGTGGTGTGGTGGGGGGCGAACACGGCTGCACACAGCTGGAGGATCGCCACGCCGCCCACCTGGAGCTCACGCGACGCTGTGTCAGCCACACGCAAATAAGAACACATTTTTGCATGTTAGAAAGGAAAATTTTAAAAGAACAAACACGTGGAGCGGTTCCTCCCGAGGAGAAGCTCTTCGTGTCCTTATTAAGACACGCGACTTGCCCGGAGCGTGAAATTTCACAAATGCTGTTTTGCGAGGGCACAGGACAGCACACTGACGGCTGACTTCGGTGCACGTCGGGGTCCTGCCCGCGGGCCGACCGTGCAGGGAGCCCGGGAAGAAGCGGGGTGGGGAGGAGGAGCTGGAGACGGAGGGCTGCTGGGGCAGGAAGTCCCGCTTGCGTCCACATGGCCCTGCGTGACCTCGAGGTCTCCTTCCCGGGCTTCCTCCCGGGCAGGACGGGACCCTCCCCTCGAGCCGCCCACGCGCACTCACGGCGCCCATGGTGCGAAGGAACCCCTGCTCGATGCCCAGGCTGTGCCAGCTCACGTCCGCCGCCATGTGAGAGGTAACGCCGAACAGGAAAGCCACCAGTTTCTCCGTGTCCTGCCAACGAGCAAATGAGAGGGACGGCGCTGGGGTTATTTTGTAAAAGTCCGATTATGGTGTCTAATAAGGAGAGTTCCATCCCTGAGCCTTCACAGCAATACAGAGGCTGGTACTCTGCAGTTTCTAGTGACAAAACCCAAGGACTTGTGGAGAAGTTTCGGGGTGCCTGGGAAGTGCTTTCAGAGGAATTACTCTTGGCACAGAGGCGGCCAGGTGACCTCCTGCACTTCTCCGAGTAGTTTGTTCAGGTCTTAACCAACTGCATCCTGGGCTTGGCAATGAAGGTACAAGGGTGAGCAGCCCGGAGCCTGGGGGGGGCGACTGGGTGCAGACTAGGGGTGGGGGTCTGGAGCGGAATTTCTTCTCGGCTCTAGAGGGCCGGCCATGCCTACCTTCTCCCAGGGAAGCGGGTAGTTCTCTCGGATATAATGGACGCTGGCGTTCAGGAAGGGGGTCCAGTGCGTGCTCTCGGACACATCGTGGAACTTTCCTGGTGAGACAAAAGCAGGTGTCGGGAGTCTGTCCAGAAAAGCTGGAGACGTCTCTTCCTTCCCTTCCAGCCTCCTGTGTTCTTCCGTTGATGTTCAGAGGAAGCCTCTAGAACAGAAGGGCCAGCTGGGAGGGAGAGAGAAAGCTGGGACTGGCTCCCAGCATCTGGAATCACGGGGGCTGCTGGGGGGTTGGAAGGGTTTTCCATTTCTGTGCTAAAGGGAAGGAGAACACGGCTGTGCAGGGTAGTGGGTGGAGGGTGCTGGAGTTGGTGGGGGGCAGTGCAGGTGGGGGGCAGGGGGGTGGGAGGGGGCTGTCAAATGTCACGAGGGGCCACGGAAACCAAAACACCAGAGTTTAGATCCTTCTGTTGAAATAGTTTTGCTGCCACTAAAGTCAAAACATTCTTTTTTTTTTCTAAGATTTTATTTATTTGCCAGAGGGAGAGAGATCACAAGTAGGCAGAGAGGCAGGCAGAGAGAGAGAGAGAGGAGGAAGTAGGCTCTCCACTGAGCAGAGAGCCCGATGCGGGGCTCGATCCCAGGACCCTGAGATCATGACCTGAGCCAAAGGCAGAGGCTTAACCCACTGAGCTACCCAGGTACCCCTAAAGTAAAAACATTCTAACCATTGGCTTTTCTTGAAATGATTTTCAAAGACACCAAAACTAGAAATTTGATCTGCTCTAAAGTTTTCAAGATAAAACTTACAATTCCTATTTTACAGAATTCAGTAAAAATCCCAAATTAAGGGTAATAGCAGTTCTTTGGATAAACCTCCCCTTCACCAAATTGCCAGATTAAGCAAAGTTTTTGTTCCCTCTGTAATCCTAGTGACGGAGGCCAAAGGAAGCCTGCCCAGGAAGCCTGCTTCTCCCTCTGGCTATGCCTCTCCCCCTGCTTGTGCGCTCGCTCTCTCTCTCACACACACAAATAAATAAAATCTTAAAAAACAAAACACTGGGATAATGGCCATGACCCTGAGACTCCAAATATGGTTTCCGTGATGACCAATATACTGGATGTCTTTCATTTGTCCCTCCAGACCCTTTGTCCAACCTGCTCTGCCCTGCACGGTGCCCCTGAAGGGACCAGCCCGACTGGCCCCTTTGCCCCCCAGCTTTGGTTGGGTTGGGTCCAGCCAATGTGGAGAACAGAGACGAGATCAGGGAAAAGGAAGGGAAGTGGGGGTATTCGTTCCCCCAGATCCCTGACTCAGGGTCCCGGGGGCCGGCTGCAGTCCCTGACTGAAGGCCTGGCCCCCACAGGGGCCTTCTCCCCTCCCTGCACCGTTCCTGCAGATTTCTTACACCAGGCCCGTAGCTCCTACAAAACACCCCCCGATTCTCTGTCAGAGCGCACCTTCCACGCCCACGGGGTCCTGATACTCCCCCCAAGCCCAGGTCACTGACTCCACTGCCTTAGATCTGCACACCACTTGACAAAATAATATGCATTAACACCAACAAAGTCCGGTAGAGGCAAGGGAGGCATTATGATGATCATGTCCCAGGCGTGGAAACACTTCCTAACGGTCACAGGCTACTAGCACAGCAGGAACGCGAACCCAGACCCTCCCACCGCTTTCAAGATCTTTTCTCTTCTGCCACAAACTAGTAAATTAAGGACACACAGGATCGTGAAAATGTTCAGAATTTTACGCTTAAGTAGTTAAGGTTTGGTTAAGTGAAAAATGTAGTTATGTGAACCAAGTCAGTGACCAAGGACAACGGAAACACGCTGTTGGAGTTCTGTCCTAGCTGCTCCTGTTAACCAAGAGGAAGCGGCATCACTGGGTCTGTGAGACTCGAGCTTACCTCTCTCGCAGATGCTGGGGTAGAAGGCATCAGGGAACACGGCTCCAGCCTGGTACGCATCCTGGTGCTTAAGTAACAGCTGGTGAAGAGGAAAACAGAGATTAGGGGCAAGAGGCAGCAGCCTGGGGAGGGGACAGGAGGAAGGAGTAAGTAGGCACGTAGTAAAAACTCGGGCATGATCCAAGACGATGCCCTACAACAGAGAACCTCAGGTTCTGTCCAAGCAAACACAGGCTGACCAAAAAGGACCAAAAATCACTCATTTGATTTCAGCTCCTTTCTCTGGCCACTAGCAAAGCAGGATTTCTGCAAGGCTCGCTCACTGACTGGTTTGTGGAGAGATTTTCAGCGATCCAGTGAAAAGTGAGTGCATTGGCATAGAACACATACACACACACAAACACAAACACGATGTACACACACACACACACACACACACATACAGTTACACCGCTGACCCCTGAACACAGATCTGAACCACATGAGTCCATGCAGATGCAGATTTTTTCACTAAATATAGTGGAGTAGTAGAAATGTATTTTCTTTGTATGCTTTATTAGAAGGATATAGGATATAATTCATATAACCTCCAAAGTAAGTGTAAGGCTTCCGGTCCACATTAGTAGTTAAGTCTGGAGGGAGTCAAAAGTTACATTTGGGTTTCTGACTGCCTGGGGATCAGCGCCCCTAATCCCAGTGTTGGTTCAAGGGTCAACTATATATATATATATTTATAAACTGATCTATTCACATATAAGTTTATAGTTGTTACCTGTATTTCACGGTCAGATGATGTCTTTGGGGCTCTTAGGGGGGTTTAAAAACTCCTTTACCTTTTAAAATTGTAGTAAAAGTAGATGGTAAAAGAACATTATACTTCAGGGTGGCTGGGTGGCTCAGTCAGTGAAGCCTCTGCCTTCGGCTCAGGTCATGATCCCAGGGTCCTGGAATCGAGTCCCACGTGGGGCTCCCTGCTCAGCGGGAAGCCTGCTTCTCCCTCTCCCTCTGCTGTTCCCCCCACTTGTCCCTCCCTCTCCCTCCCAGCCCTATGTCTTTCTCTCTCTCTCTCAAATATGTAAAATCTTAAAAAGAAAAAAAAAGAAAAGAAAAGTCATTATATTTCAATGTTCTCCTTGGTTGACTGGCTCACTCATTCCATTCTGACCCCCTTCAGGCGGCGCAGCTGTGGCCACAGTTCCCAGACTCCACACGCAGCCCCCTCTCCCCTTCTCCTTCCTCAGCTCGCAGGCGGGGCAGGGGCCCGGGGCTGCCACCGGGAACCCTGCGGGCCAGCTCTGCGCCAGGCTCTGGGAGCCCTTCCTGGACGCTCTGCCCCGAGCCTGCTCTTCCAGAGCTCAGAGACCATCAACACCCAGTTCTCCAGGTCTGCGGGGCGCTCAGCATCAACTAGCCGAGGGGTTTCCAGGATCCGCAGATGAACTCGGATTGCCAAAGTAAAAATGTGCAGCCTCAGCCTTTTTTTAAAGTATTTATTTAACTAATCTCTATCCTCCCCCCCCCCCCCCCCCGCACAACCTGGGGCTCAAACTCATAACCCTGAGATTAAGAGCTGCATGTTCTTCCAACTGAGCCAACCAGGTGCCCCTAAGCTTTAAGATTTTATTTGAGAAAAAGAGTGTGAGAGAGCGGAGAGCCAGAGAGCACGAGCAGGCGGGAGCGGGAGAGGGCAAGGAAGGGAAGGGGCTCCCCCGCTGAGCAGCGAGCCAATGGTGGGGCTCGATCCCAGGGTCCTGAGATCCTGACCTGAGCCGAAGCCAAATGCCCGACCGAAGCCACAGGTGCCCCACCTTAAACTTTGTAATTTATTCATAAGGACTGAAGAATCCCCATGGCCGCCACAGTGTGTGGCTCAAAGATGCACGTCTGATCGAGAGCTTTCCCTTGGGGGTTTTCAGGCTGAACGCTGGAGGCCTGTGTCCCCCCACGTGGAGAGAGACCACCACCCACCTCTGCGGGCAGCTCTGCTCCAAGCGTCATCAATTACATAAGCCAGTGGCGTCTCCTTTTTCTCTAAAGATAGCTTGCAAGTTGCACTTTGGTCACTTAAAAATAATAATTAACTTTATTGACTATTTACCTTGCTTTGGTCTTGGCCACTTTATATGATTAAAACTTGTTGAATCTGCATTTCTAGGTGAAGAAGATGCTACTATGTAACACTGAAAAATAATCTGAAGTAAACTCTGAAAAGTAAATGTGTCAGCAAAATAGGAAGCTGCTGTGGGTGGGGACGAAGTACTGGGGGACGATGGCTCCCTTAGAGGGAAAAATGTATTTCTAAGCTACAGAAATAAGAGCAATAGGATGTTGGAATCAAAAGAGATCAAGGAAACAGAACAAAGAGCAAGAAAACAGACTCAAGCCCACACCACGTACAGTGGCATGAATGAAGATGGAGTCCCCAGCCGGTGGGGTCGGCACAGCCCCGGCGGTGGGGGTTCCCTTCCTGGCGGGACCCAGCGTGGCCGACGGGACACGGACGTGAAATTAACATGACCAACAAGAGGTTCCCAGACGGCTCACGGGCTTTAGGCCAAAATATATACAACGTGAATCAAAGAGTTAAAGGCAGAACAGGAAGCCACAGAATGAGCAGGACAAAACTAAAAGGAATAACAGCATAATCTTGAGTGGGAATGATTTTCCTAAGGAAGGCGTACAGGCAGAAGCCATAAGAGAATAGAATGATGCACTTAACGACACAAAAATTGGAGCATTCTGCACGGTGAAGAGCATGAGAAGCAAACTGAAGAGAAAAATAACTGAATCATTTGACACATGATGGGGCAGGTAAGTTTAAGAAATCATCCTTACGCATCGAATGTACAGAAATGAGCAAAATGTGCAGAAATGAGCAAAACACGTAAGTGATTCACAGAAGACGTAATAGAAATAGTTGATAAACACCTGAAAGTATACTTAACCTCATTAACTAAAATGCCAATAAAGTAACAAAAACACCATTTTCCACCTACCAAATGAACAAAAATGAAAAAAAAATTGTAAGTCTGCTTCTCCCTCTCCCTCTGCTCCTCCTGCTTGTGCACTCTAATAAATGTGTTTTTTAATAAAAAGAAATTTCAATGAAGTACACGAGCAACAGAGAATATTAAGCCTTCCTCTGTTGTAGAGGTCTTTTCTGTTTCGTTTTTTTTTCCCCCCTTGGTTTCTGGGCCAGAAGGACTCGGGTAGCCGTGTCAGAACTGAAGGTTTTGCCACACGTGGTTGGGGACACTGGTCACAAACGAGGAGGCTGAGCACAAAGGATATACTGAGAATGACGGCCGGGCTTCTCAGTGTTGGAGAAAGGGGCCACAGATGCGGGCACAGAGAAGGCTAGAAGGATTCCTGTGGCGCAGGCCCCTAACTGGAAATATTCTTGCATGAACTCACGGTTTTAAATAAATAGGCAGATAAACAGACGCAAAAGCCAACTTGAAGCAGAATCTGGGACAATGTCAGCGTCACGATGAATGATAATGTAACATAAACGATGAAATAAAAATCCATGAATGTGCATATATGAATGGGGAAGAAGGAATGGCTCTGTAACAGTAGAAAGCCAAGAAATGTAGGAAGAGTGATGGAATCAGATAAACAATTTGGCAACCATCATAATAATTATTTCAGGCAAAAATTAGAAAGAGATGCTACAACCAGTGGCTAAAACTTCATGAGAAACAGGATATTTACATCAAGATCTCTCCCCACAAAATATTTACTTGCTAATTAAAAAGCAGAAAATATTAACTTTCCGTTGTAAAAATGTGAAGACATCCTCTCAACCAGGTGATAGAAATTAACATCACTAGGACTTCTGTTCCCAGGAAGAGGGAACAGATGTACCTATTCCTCTTGCTAAGCTAACCCCGGGCATTGTACACAAAATGAGCATAAGAAGCCCGTGAGAGTGGAGCTGTCTGGGAGCTCAGGGCCAGAAGAAGACACTGGGGTCAATCCTCTGGGCTTTCTTGTTGCCTCAGAGATCCCAAACTGGATACTAGGAAAGCATGCCAACCTAGAAACTCTAATGGGCATAAACCAAACACACACACACACACACACACACACACACACACACACACAAAGCCACAACAAAAGCCTGCTTTCTCTAACCCTAAGACCAGGAAAAGGGCAGCCTAGCAAGACAGAAAACTTTAAGACAACCACCTTTTACTCCAACCGAACATCACAGAAAACATTGAGGCCCTACCCTCACCAGGACTTTCACCTGTCCCCCGTCCCTAGCCCTCCGTGTCAGTGGAGACCATGGGGAGAGCCTGGGCCTCGGGTCCCAACTGCAGTAACAGGGCGCCTCTCTCCATCCCCCCTGGGTGGGCTCAGAAGAGGCCCTGGGGAGGGCAGGAAGTTCACCACCACGAGGAGACACGCCACCCCCCCCCCCCCCCCCCCCCGCCGCCCAGTATCTGTAGAGGCCACAGAGAAAAGCAATAATTGGGCACTTCTACCCCTCCCAGCCAGAGAGGTGTCCGTGGAGGTTCAGAGGGAACCTTGACTTCTATCCTGAGTTGGCAGTCAGGAGAGTCAGGAGGTGGGTGACCCTCCCCATTCTGTTCCCTTCCCAAAGAGGTGTCAGAAGAAGTCAGCTAAAACAAAAGGTTTCAGGGACGCCTGGGTGGGCTCAGTTGGTTAAGCAGCTGCCTTCGGCTCAGGTAATGATCCCAGTGTCCTGGGATCGAGTCCTACATCGGGCTCCTTGCTCTGCAGGGAGCCTGCTTCTCCCTCTGCCTCTGCCTGCCTCTCTGTCTGCCTGTGCTCACTCTCCCTCTGACAAATAATAAAATCTTAAAAAAAAAAAAAAAAAAAAAGGTTTCAGTAAGATCCAGAGTCTCATAACCTAATGCCTGAAATGTCCAGGTTTTAATCAAAGATCACTTATCACACCAAGAACCAGGGATCTCAGAAGGAATGAAAGGAGATGCCAATAGAGGCCAACACTGAAATGGTAGAGATTTTAGAATTACCTGGCAAATACTTTAAAGCAGCCATCATAAAATACTTTAGTTACAAACATACTTGAAACAACCCCCACCCACCACCACCAAAATAATCTCAGGAAAGGAATATTAAAGAACCACCCAATGAAAATCTTAGAAAGGAAAAATTCAGCATCACCAAAACAGTACACTTGACCTCATGAACCTGCTGGTACGAAGCAATAAGAATACAGCATCGCTTCTGTGTTCTGTGAGTTTCTGTCAAAAGAGAACCTGCATGGGGCGCCGGGTGCCTCGGTCAGTTAAGCGTCTGCTTTCAGCTCAGGTCATGATCTCGGGGTCCTAGGACTGAGCCCCGCATCGGGCTCCCAGCTCAGACAGAAGTCTGCTTCTCCTTCTCCCTCTGCCCCTCCCAACCCCTTGTGCTCACCCACATGCGCTCTCAAGTAAATAAACCAAATCTTTAAAAAAAAAAAAAACGGGGGGGGGGGCGCCTGGGTGGCTCAGTGGATTGGGCCGCTGCCTTCGGCTCGGGTCATGATCTCAGGGTCCTGGGATTGAGCCCCGCATCGGGCTCTTTGCTCGGCGGGAGCCTGCTTCTCTCTCTCTCTCTCTGCCGGACTCTCCGCCGACTTGTGATCTCTCTCTCTGTCAAATAAATAAATAAAATCTTAAAAAAAAAAAAAAAAGTAACCTGCAAGGAGGAATTAGCACATGAAACCAAACTAGGGTGCATTTGACTGTTATTGGACTGTGCCCTTTCCAAAATATCAAGGTCATTAAAGACAAGGGAGGCCTGAGGAACTGTTCTAGATCACATGGTCCTGGAGCAGTCCTGGAACCAGAAAGAAGATTCATTACTGAGACAACTGGAGAGATTTTAATAAAGCCTGAGGACTGGGGGAGAGGGAGAGTGTTACTCAATGTTGGTTTCCGGACTGTGATTATTGTGCTGTGGCTCCACAGGAGTGTCCTCGTTTTTAGGAAATACACGATCATAAGTTGAAGGATAATGGGCACTACACCAGGAATTCTCTAGAATTGTCCAGGGGAAAAGAAATCAGTGTGTATAAATAGTGTGGAATTGCATGAAATCTCCGGCCATGAGAGACTCCATTTTCATTCCAACTAACACACTGAACTGGGCCGGAAGCAGCAATTCTTTGACAAGCGGTTGGCTCATAAGATTTCAACAGAGCACCTGGCATCTGGATCAGATGAGGACAGCAGAGTCAATAAATACACAGCAGGACGTTGGCTTGATAGCGGCGATAATCGGTAAGACAGTCATCACAAGTGGTTCCACTGGTCAGCACCAATACAGCAGCATTCTTTTCTTCTCTGCTTTATGTAAATCCTGTAATTCTCTCTTCCTTCTCGTAAAATCCCCTTGCTTTCCCTGCATGAGTTGGACACTTTTCTGGTTACTCTGGAATCTGTGCTCCCCTGAAGTGCAATTCTGAGACACCAAATAAAGACCTTCATTCCTTTCCTGTTCTACCTCCTTCCCTTGGGGGACAACAGAGAGGAGGAAAGGCCAAATATGCCAATAGAGGACCTACAGGAATATGGCAAAGGGTGTATAGAGATTGCCTAACTGTCCAGCTTTTCTATGGGTTTTTAATTACTTCCAAGTAAAAAGTTAAAATATAAAATGGGCTGAATAAATTACAATACAGTACAGTAATAGAAAAATATGTAATTGTTCTAATTGATTCTCAACATCTTTTTTGACATGGAAAGATATCACCAATATATTCAATGAAAAGTAGCAAGTTGCACAGTGTGTAGAGTGTAATTTGGGGGGAAGTACTAATAAATTAAAAAACAATGTCTAGAATGATATAAAGCCAAGCGTCAACATCCGTTGTCTGAGTGTTTTACAGCGAGCATCTCTCAGTTCTCTAGTCACAAAAGGACAAATCTCTCCTGCAGGCAGGAGGAAGCGGGGTAGAGAAGACAGCACCAACCAAATAACTACCGTTGTAGGATTTCACGGTTAAAATAGCAAATTATGTCTATTTTTATAGAAATTAAATCTATATAGTGAATCCAACCATCACAGTAGGAAACTAGTAATCAACTATAAAAAAAAAAAAAAAAACCTAAGGGAGAAACAAAAGGACACTAAACGACATGCTAGTGACATTGGATGGTCAATGATGAAGTCAAAGAGGAAATGAAACAACACATAAAGACACACAAATGACTGAAAATCCTTGTGGGGACACCTGGCTGGCCTGGTTGGTAGAGCACAGGACTCTAAGGTCTCAGGGTCATGAGTTGAAGCCCCATGTGGGGTATAGAACCTACTTTAAAAAAAAAAAAAATCTTTGGGATAGGAAGGAAGCTTACAGTAGTACAGGCCTATTATAAGAAACAAGAAAAGTCTCAAAAAAGCAATCAAATCTTTATCCAAAGGAACTAGAAAGAGAATAACCAACAAAGCCCAAAGTAAGTAGAAGAAAGGAGATAATAAAGTTTAGAGTGGAAATAAGTGAACAAAATTATTTTTTATCAATGAAACCAAGAGTTAGTTCTTTGAGAAGATAAACACGACTGATAAACATTTAGCCGGACTCCTCAAGAAAGAGCAAGCACTCGATAAAATCAGAAAAGGTGAAATAACAACCAACACCACGGAAATACAAAGAATTATTAAACAATACTATGAAACGTTACGTAACAAATTGGAGAAACTAGAAAAGAGGGATAAATTCCTAGAAACATACAATCTGCCAAAACTGAACCAAGAAGAAAAAGAAAATATGAACAGACCAGTTATTAGTAAAAAAAACTGAATCTGTAATCAAAAAATTCCTCAACAAAAGTCCAGGGGTGCCTAGGTGGCTCAGTGGGTTAAAGCCTCTGCCTTCGGCTCAGGTCATGATCCCAGGGTCCTGGGATCGAGCCCTGCATCAGGCTCTCTGCACAGCGGGGAGCCTGCTTCCTCCTCTCTCTCTGCCTGCCTCTCTGCCTACTTGTGATCTGTTTGTCAAATAAATAAATAAATAAATCTTTAAAAAAAAAACAAGGCCAGGACCAAATGGCTTCACAGGTGAAGTACTACCAAACATTTAAAGAAGAATTCATCCCTATTCTCAAACTATTCAAAAAAATAGAACAGGAAGGAAAACTTCCAAATCCATTTCACAAGGCCAGCTTTACCCTGATTCCAAAACCAGACAAAGACAACACTAAAAAAAGGGAACTACAGGCCAGTATCCCTGACGACTACAGATGCAGAAATCCTCAACACTTATTACCAAACCAAATTCAATAGTGTGTTAAAAGGACCATTGACCATGATCAAGTGGGATTTATTCCTGGGATTCAAGGGTAGTTCAATATTCTTAAATCAATGTGACATATCACATTAAGATTATCTAAAGAGCTCTAGAAAAAGAATCTGATACAGTACCTTTGTGATAAAACTGTCAGTAAAGTGGATTTAGAAGAACCATGCTTCAACATAATAAAGGTTTCCATGAAAAACCCAGAGCTAACATCCTTCTCAATGGGGGAAAAACTGAGAGCCTTTCTCCTAAGGTCAGACACAAGACAAGGATGTCTGCTCTCACCACTTTTATTCAACAGAGTACTGGAAGTCCTAACTGCTACTATCAGACAAGAAAACAAAAGGCATCCAAACTGGTAAGAAAGAAGTAAATTGGTCACTCTTTGCAGACGACATGATACTATATATAGAAAACCCTAAAGACTACCGAAGAAGCTATTAGAATAAAGGTATTCAGTAAAGTGGCAGGATACAAAATTAGTATGTAGAAATTTGTGGCAATTCTATTTGTTCATAATGACAGAGCAAAAAGAAAAATTAGGAAAACAATCTCATTTACAATTGCACCAAGAACTATAAAGTATCGAGGAATAAATTTAACCAAGGACGTGAAAAACCTATACTCTGAAAACTGTAAGATATTGAAGAAAGAAGCTGAACATGACACAAACAAATGGAAAGAATTTCTGTACTCATGGATTTGAAGGATTAATATTGTGGAAACGTCCATATTACCCAAAGCAATCTACAGTTTAATGCAATTTCCATAAAAATACCAATGGCATTTTTCACAGAACTAGAACAAACAATACTAAAATTTGTATGGAATAACAAAAGACCCCAAATAGCCAAAGAAATCGCGAGAAAGGAGGACAAAACTGGAGATATCACAACCCCAGAATTCAAGATACACTACAAAGCTACAGTAATGAAAATGTATGGTATTGGCACCAAAACAGACACATAGATGAACGGAATGGAATAGAAAGCCCAGAAATAAACCCTCACTTAGTCAATTAATCTATGAAAAAAGAGTCATAATATACAATGAGAAAAAGAGTGTTTTCAAGAAATGTTGCTGGGAAAACTGGACAGCAACATGCTGAAGAATGAAACTGGGCCATTTTCTTAAACCAAACACAAAAATAAAATAGATTAAAGATCTGAATGTGAGACCTGAAACCATAAAAATTCTAGAAGAAAATACAGGTAGAAGAAAAATAGGACATTGGCTTTAGCAACATATTTATGGATAGGTCTCTTGAGGCAAAGGAAGCAAAAGAAAAATAAACTACTGCAACTATGCCAAAATAATAAGATTTTGCACAGGAAAAAAAAAAAGACAAAAGAACACAACAGAACAACAAAGTAACTTACTGAATGGAGGAAGATATCTTCAAATGATACATCCAATAAAAGTTTAATATCCAAACTTTAGAAAGAACTTCTATAACTGTGCGTGCGCACGCACACACACACACACACACACACACACACACACACACAAACATACACACACCCTTTAGCAATCCCATAAGAAACAGATGACTTGAGGACAGATGGCCAATACACATATGAAAAAAAGTTCAACATTACTCATCAGTGGGGAGATGCAAACCAAAGCCACAATGAGATTATCACCTTACATTTGTCAGGATGGCTAATATCAAAAAGACAAGAAATAAGTGTTGATGACGATGTGGAGAAAAAGGAATTGTTGTACACTGTTGGTGGGTATGTAAACTGGTGCAGGCACTATAAACTTAGTATGGACGCTTCTCGAAAAATTAAAAATAGAAATACCAGAGGATCCAGTAATTCCATTGCTGGGTATTTACCCAAGAAAATAAGAACACTAATTAAGAAAGATACATGCACCTGATTTTATAGTCAAACTATAGAAACAATGCAGGTATCCATAGATATGTGAATGGAGAGAGGAGATGTGATTACACACACACACACACACACACACACACACACACACACACACACACGAGGACTACTACTCAGGAATAAAATAGAATAGAATAGAATAAAATCTGTGACAACACAGATGGACCTAGAGGTTATTATGCTAAATGAAGTAAGTCCCAGAAAGACAAATACCGTATGAATTCATGTGCATGTGGAATCTAAGAAATACATGAACAAACAGCCTTTTAAATACAGAGAAGAAACTGCTGGTTACCAGAGGGAAGGTGGAGGGTAGGGAAGGAATCAGCAAAATAGGCGAAGGAATTTAAGGTACAAGCTTCCGGTTATAAGTCATGGAAACAAAAAGTACAGCACAGGGGACACCATGAGTGATATTGTGATAACACATGGTGACAGGTGGCGACCACACTTCTCAGTGGTGAGCACACAGCAATGTGCGGAAGTGTTGAGTTACTGTGTTGTACATATGCAATATAGCAGTATCTGTCAACTACACTTGAAGACTAAATAAGAAAAGGATAGGAAAAAAGTATCAGGGCAATAATGACCACCAACATGAGGTGAACTTGCTTCTGACAGTTCTTATAAATTAATACTCTGATTTTCTCAGCTTCATGCGTTATTCTCTTTGTGTAAGTCAAAGGCTTCAAAGAGCAGTCAACTCTGGATATATTAACAAAAGATAATTCCAGAACCAACAAAATTCAGACCCCAGGGAGTCCAGAAGTCCCCAAAGAGCAGGTGCGAATGGGGAGAAAGAGACACTACAACAAGTCCCACATACAGAGATACAAACTGCATCATGAAAAGGCATCGGGTGTATCATAAGAGGTAAGGCAGTGCGACCCTCAGAAACTGAAGGTGGAGTGTAAGCACTCAGGGCACGTAGTCATTTCCAATGATGACATCAGTATCTGCATTAGGACCCGATACAGAGGGGAAGGAGAGGTGTCCAGGTCACACATTTCAAATTAAGTTAATGATACAGCGTATCTCCATGAGATAATTGCTCTGCACACGCTCACGACTCATTGTTCACATGATGAACTCAGCAGGTTCTTGCTCCTCTCCTCATCCCAGGGTCAATGAAGATAATCAAACACTATTCAATTGCCAAGTAAGAAAGCTGAAACTAATGTCTAAAAGTGGTTTGACAATATGACAGATTTCAGATATCTTGCCATCCTGCTTTCCGTACTGAATTACAGAGACTTACTGGTAATAATTTGATTCAATTCTGATGTCACCAGGAATATTAATCTCTATTACCAAATATAAGTATTAAGAATCATCTTTGCAGGGGCGCCTGGGTGGCTCAGCGGGTTAAAGCTTCTGCCTTCGGCCCAGGTCATGATCCCAGGGTCCTGGGATCGAGCCCCGCATCGGGCTCTCTGCTCAGTGCAGAGTCTGCTTCTCTCTCTCTCTCTGCCTGCCTCTCTGCCTACTTGTGTTCTCTGTCAAATAAATAAATAAAATCTTTAAAAAAAAAAAAAATAAATAAAAAAATAATAAAAAAAAAAAAAAAAAAAGAATCATCTTTGCACAAAACATTATTTAGCCTAGAACGAGTGTATAGCGTCAGAACAGAACCAAGTTGAGGATAAGTACAAGAAAGCCATCGGATTGTCTTGCCAAGAATACAGTGGGAGGAGACACAGACCAGCATCTCAAAGCAAACTTCTGAATAAACATTCCCTGCTCCTTGTGCTGGTGCAATTTTTATAGGATTACAGTCAAGAGGAAAAATAATTTATCTCAGGCATGACCTCTCTTTGTAAAAGCAAAAAGATGTACCATTTTTAAAAAGTTCTCTCTCAATTCTTCAAATCTTGATTCATCATTAAAATATTCTAGTGATACTATTTAAGTTATATATAATGCATATAATTACATATAAGTTATATATGTTATACATACAAAAATAAATATATAATAGTATTAAAATATTTTAATTATATAATATATAGTATGTATGTTCAAGTATAAACTCTATATATGTTATATAATAGAAATATATATAATGTATATTCAAGTATATGTATTGTATGTATATATATATAATATATATATGTTCAAGAGGTACTAGATGGGACATACACCTTTTATAACCCTAAAGATCAATGTTTTATCAAGAAAAAAATTGACTCCTAAAATTATTGCCTAAATATCTGTTAGGACCTTTATTTTGGCACCAATGGAAGAGAGTTAATGCACAAGGAATGAGGAAAAAAATTAAACTTCATACCTCTTTGTAGTTAACTCTCCCATCCTGAAGGTGGAGAAACTCCAGAGCTCTGTGTCCTGAGAGAAATAAGTAAATCAATTAAATTCAATTGTAGCTGAAACAGAACTTATTCAATATATTTTAAAAGAAAATGGGGGTGTAGGGGTGGTGCAGTCGGTTGTGTATTACACTCTTGGTTTCCTCTCAGGTTGTGGGATCAAGCCCCAAGTCAGGCTCCATGTTCAGCATGGAGTCTGCTTAAGACTCTCCCTCCCTCTCTGCCCCTCCTCTCTCTCCCTCTCTCTTAAATAAGGGCCTCCAGGTGGCCCAGTCAGTTAAGCGTCTGCCTTCAGCTCTGGTCATGGTCCCAGGGTCCTAGGATCAAGCCCCACACTGGGTTCCCTGCTCAGCAAGGAGTCTGCTTCTCCCTCTGCCTCTGCTTCTCCCCCAGCTCGTGCTCTAATAAATCAATAAAAATCTTTAAAAAAAATAAAGGAAAAGGGAAATAATTTTGTTACTCTGTCAAGGAAAGGAGAAACGAAAATTAAGTGTGTACTCACTAGCCACTTTCGTTAGGCATGATAAGATTCAGATGACATTTATATTGCTAAAACACAAATCAAGTTTGTATGGTGATTTGAAGCTTCTGCTTATCTGGCACCAACGCCCTGCTAAAGCTAGGGCTCAGTTCCCTCCCAGGTAAAAGGAAGTCAATAATTCCCACCTTACAGATGTGCTGAGAGGGTCACACAAAATACATGTGAGGTGATGAGCACAGTAGCTGACACACGGTAGGAGCTCAGTAAATAGCCGGTGTCTTCATTTTATTTTGCCTCAACAACCCACCGAGGTAAAGGACCCTCAGCAGGAAATAGGACACATGGCCAAAAACCACGGATGAGTCAATTACTCTCAAATGTTTTATCATCAGTTGGGCCACAGTAGATGGACCAAAAAAAAAAAAAAAAAATCATCCCAGGTCACCTGCTCCACCCACACACCAACACAGACACACACACCCTGAATCTTCCTAGAATCTCTAAGACAAACATGCCTTGTGAAGGCACATTCGAAGGGGACACCTTACTCCTGTTGTGAATCACATCCAGCTTTGTAAATCATACAAAAATAGAGCCACTCCTCTAAGCATAACACGAGAAGCCACAGGCTCCCAGCCCACACCAGTAACCTGTACACAGGACTGGGGGATTTCCAGCTGCAAACCACCGCACAACATCCCAACTAACTCACAGAACCATCCGCCTCCCGACAGGCTTTATGTAAGGAGTGACAATGTGAACCAAGAAACTTACAAAATCCTCTAAATAACTGGCAGATGTTGGAGTTTTGTCTCTCACATACGACTCCTCAAAATCTGTGCTGGTTACGAATGGTCTTCAATTATGTTCACATAAACGAAGTTTTATGTTAATGTATTTAATATATTGATAATATATTAATATTTATATATTCATATCATATATAGAATAGGTAATATAATGTATATATTTAATTTTATATTTATATTTAATAGATATATTCATATATTTGTTATATATTTTTATTAAATATTGTTTACATTTTAATATATTCAATATATATTGAATGGTAATGTGTTATAGTCAATGGTAATGTGTTGATATTTATATATTCATAATATATAGACTGATAATATGTTTGCATTTAATAAATCTTATAAACATGTTTAATAGATATTTATATATAATATACTACTATGTTTAATATTGTATTAATAGATTAATATATACGAAACATATATCCAGCATAATCTATTAGGATCTTTGGCACCCACTGAAAAAAGGCAAGCAGTTATATGATTTCATATTTCAGGGGCACCTGTGTGGCTCAGTGGGTTAAGGCCTCTGCCTTCGGCTCAGGTCATGATCCCAGGGTCCTGGGATCAAGCCCCAAGTTGGTCTCTCTGCTCGGCAGGGAGCCTGCTTCCTCCTCTCTCTCCGCCGGACTCTCTGCCTACTTGTGACATCTGCCTGTCAAATAAATAAAATCTTTAAAAAAAAAAAAAAAAGATTTCATATTTCATCTGGGTTTAAATTCTCAAGATTGGGGCACCTGGGTGGCTCAGAGGGCTAAGCCTCTGCCTTCGGCTCGGGTTGTGGCCTTGAGGTCCTGGGATCAAGCCCCTCATCAGGCTCTCTGCTCAGCAGGGAGCCTGCTTCCTCCTCTCTCTCTCTCTACCTGCCTCTCTGCCTACTGTGACCTGTCAAGTAAATAAATAAAATCTTATTTAAAAAATTCCAAAGATTAAAAACTTTCCATTTATACTTATTCTTGACTATTTTCATTTATACTTGTTCTCAGCCCACTTTTAGTTTTAGCAATTTCAATCTCAAAGAACCCACGCTTGAACAAAACTTTCAAATTCATGGAGATGTTTGGCTGCTTTACAGAAGAGGAACACACCAAGAATGAACTGCTCTGAGTCACGTAGTGTACAGCAGAGCTGGTATTAGGAGCTGGGTCTAATTCTCCTTTCTATTGTGTCCTGACTACCTCTTAGCAATGAATGTGTTTGGAAAGAGCACTGGCCTGGCTCTCAGGAGCTGTAATCCTAGGCCAGCCCTCGAACGAGCGAGCTGGGAGACTCCAGATTGATTTCCTTGTATGTGAAGTACAGGGACCGGGCTCAGTGACCTCTCCTGCCCTTTCAGGAGGCAAAATTCTGGGATCATAGATTCTTGCCCACCAGAACTCAATAAATACCTTGGTCTATTTGGTACTGGGAAGTTTACACACCTTATTTGTGATCTTGTTCTGACTGGTACCTTCTGGCCAGGGGGCCTAACTATAAAATATTCTTGTTTTTATCTAAAAGAAAACCCAGACATCAGATATAGTTGAAATCAATCTGAAAACTGTTATAGAATATAAATGTTTCTAATGGCATTACAAATTGGCTTACATTTTCCATGAGTTAAAAAAAATTACAAATGGGGTGCCTAGGTGGCCCAGTCAGTTAAATGTCTGCCTTTGGTGCAGCTCATGATGCCAGGGTCCTGGGATCGAGCCCCACATCGGGCTCCCTGCTCAGTGCGGAACCTGCTTCTCCTCTTCCTCCCCCTGCTTGTGTTTCCCCCTCAGTGTGTCTCTGTCAAATAAATAAAATCTTTTAAAATATATACATATATTACAGAGGCGCCTGGGTGGCTCAGTGGGTTAAAGCCTCTGCCTTCAGCTCAGGCCATGATCTCAGGTCCTGGGATCGAGCCCCGCATCGGGCTCTCTGCTCGGCGGGGAGCCTGCTTCTCTCCCGCGCCACCCCCCCCCCCCCCCGCCTGCTGCTCTGCGTACTTGTGATCTCTCCCTGTCAAATAAATATTTTAAAAACTATACATATAATAAATATATATTACAAATACACTTCAAGAACCAAATCCACCATGTGCCTGTACCTGCTACTGGGCCTTCAGCCCCAAACCTGCCCTCCCCAGCTCCTGTCATCACCCCGGGCTCCTCTAATGCCAGTGGTCAGACTCCCTCACTTCCTTGCCCTCCCTGAAGCCAAAATCTTGACTCAGGGGACCCACTCCCGTGGCCACAGTGGCTTTGTACGCATACTTGGAAATATAAAACAACAAAAACACATTCCTTAGTCCCAGCGAGTTCCACCCATCTTCCTCCTCTCCCGTGCTATCGTCCTGCTGCACGGCGGCCGCGAGTTCCTCCAGCTCCTCCTGTTCGCCCACCCGGAGGAACAGCCTGGGACCGGATCATCAACCAGGCGTTGTTCCCGAGCCTCCTGCCCGCCTCTACATGGAACCCACCCGCCTCCGGTCCCTGCTCACTGCAGTCCTGGAAGCTCGTTACCAATCCGTGGCACGGACTCCACATCTCTCCCTGAACGCCCTCTGACAGGCTTAGCATCCTGCATCCCATGGCCAGGTGCAGGCACTCACCTATCTCGATGTGCGTGGAGATGCCGCAGGGCGAGCCTGCCGGGCAGAGGGAGCCCAGCGCGATCAGCAGGCCAAGCCAGAACCTGCGAACAGACATGCCCTCGTTACTCGCTGCTCCTCGGGGACACAAAGTGCTCAGAGCTGTGGCAACTGGCCTGAAACCCGGGCCCAGATCCACTGCTTTCCCTCTAAGCAGGTCACAGACATGGGAAGCCAAGCCTCATTTCAAAATAATAACACCTCCCAGTCAACTGTTTAACTACTGTTTAACTTCACCAGAACAGCAAACAAACTCCACCTGGGAGAGGGGAAAAAGCCATCAGCCGAAATGTGAATGTCCTGAGCAGGGGGCATGGCTACTTTCTGACCCGGGTGTCCTCCAGATTTCCTGTTAACACGAAAGGAGTATGGTTACCCTAGCAAACTTGTCTGTAAGCGTTAATTTCTTCAAAAAAAGAAAAAGAGAGACAGAGAGACTCACCTGCCTAGATGGAGGGTCCGCATGCTGGGCCACCTCAGCTCAGAGGGCAGATCCCTCGGGCATCTTTCGCACACGTGGATCAGGGGGCCCGGCATCCCTGGCCTCCGAAGCCACAGTCGCTGGGAGAGCTTTTATGATGATCAGCTGGCGCTGGCTTCTCGTTCCGGATTGGGCAACAGATACCAACACCTGCATGGGATTACGCAAGAGCAAGCCTTCTGGTCTCTCGCTTCTGGCTGCTCTTACGGCCCTTATCTCGAGCTTGCTGCACGCTCAGATTCCTGCTCCCCAAGCAAAGACGCTGATTCCGTGGCAGGGGGGGCGGGGAGACACGGGACAGATTTAAGACCAAGTGACAAGGATTCAGAAAATGCTACTCTCAGAATATAACCGTCAAGAAGTAGATATCTAGTCTGCAGCACTTAATCCATGGGAAAAATGCGGAGAAGCTCTTCATGAAATGATGGTGATCTTACAGCTCAAATTATACAGATTGCATGTGAAAGGCAAGAAAGGAGATCCTGAAAGCGTGGGAGGAAACCGTACTCATGCTCAGGTGAGCAAATGGAAGAGAAGAATAGGAGAAGATAGGATGATTTGGGACCTTAGGTGTCTGCCAAGTTTGTTCTGTAACCTTAGCTTGGCCACTTGTAAGCCCCAAAGAAAAGAAGCCCATGGCTCTCTCCCAATCCTGAGGGCACTGGGCCCAGCTTCTCCTGACTGTTTTAGGCCAGAGGCCATGAACTTTGGCTAACAGGGTGTTTTATATACATGGGTCTAATCTCCCCCTTATGGCGGAGCTCATGGAGAAGGCTGGGAGTAGAGGTGGAAGTGCCCAGGTCAAGGCCGGGTGAAGAGGAAAGGTCCCCAAAGCCAATGGTCTTGTCCTCATAGGCCTCACTGAGCCATCACACCCAGCCAGGCTCTGGGAGGCATTGGAGCCTTCAGCAAGACAGGAACTGGGGGAGGGGAGGTTGTTCCCACTCTGAAAGGGGGCTCCCAGAGGGCACAAGGCCGTCAGAGAGAAGGGGAGGCCAATGTCATGACTTTCCTAGGACTTAGGCACTTTGGTTTTTGTGGTCCCTTTCTTGAAAATAAGTCAGAGTATACGTCTCTGTTGGCCTAAAAGTTCTTTTATTTCCCCCCTGATTTTTAAAAGAAATGCAACAGTTTTGTGTGCCTCCAAAAGTACTAGGGGCCCTTTTTTGAAGAAAGCAAAGAACGCTTACAGACAAGTTTGCTAGGGTGACCATATATGGACCCTAGGCAGTGGCGTTTTTGAGAAGTCAGCTGGAAAAGGGACTGCACCCAGTTTGAAATAGAACCTTAAGAAGATAAGCAGACTGGTTTGGGATCCAGAGGCGGCTACAGTTGTCACAGCAGCAGGGCGCCCTCTGCAGGCAGCAAGGGGAACGACGCCAGGCTCCCCATCCTCAGTGATAACCCACCTGGCAGCATCCTCCCCTCCAGGAGCTCCTCTCTCCCCCAATTCCTTCACTAGAATACAGAAGGAAAGAGCCAACACACACACGCACAGATTGAACACCACTGTTCCCACTTCTGCTAGATGTGGGACTGAGTGACGCCGGCTCAGCAAAAAAACAAAACAAACAAAAAAACGAAGTCAAAACTTAAAGTTACTGCCTCTACATTTTGCAAATAAGAACTCAACGTCCCAGAGAAAGTGGAAGAGCCCACAGCTCCGGAAAAGACAGCAAGAGACTCAATGAAGCAGCAACGGAGAAGAAGAGAGATGCGGAGACTAGTGATCCTAAATCAATGCATAGAAATGGGCTGGACCCGAACCTACAGATGCCAAAGACAGCCCTGCTAAATACGCATCTGTGTCCTCACTAAAGCTGCGACTCCCCTCCTGCGTCCAGATTCTCAGGCGCATGTCACTTGCAGGTATGCCTCGGCTGACTCAATTCTGACAAACAGTCCCACTGACTAGTTGGAGGCCTAACTTAACTAGTGGCTTGTTCTAGGGCAGCTACGAGAACTTTGAACGTTGTGAACTTAATGTAGCAACTCTGCTAAGCAATTAATTATAGGTTATCTCACAATAAAACAGAGAACTTTCTACATGAAAAAGAACTGAAGTTAAGTAATTTGTCGAAGGTCACACAGAGCTTGTGAACAACAGATTCTGAGTTTGGGGCCAAGCCGGTGTCTCTCCGGAAGCTCTGTGGCACATCGGGGGCGGGGGGAGGGGTCCTTGCTCCCAATAAATGGAGAAAATACGTAAACACACTCCCAGAAAAACACCCAGGCGTCAGCACACTGAGCCACGCTTGGCCGGGGCAGAGAACCCTCAGCCCAGATCCCAAGTGCGCGGGAGCTGCGGCGATGAAGAGCGGGGATCATGCCCTTAGCAGCTGGGGCAGACGCTACCAGCGCATCCACAGACCCAGGACAAATTCCAGCGGCAGGGCGTACAGATTTGGGGAGGGGGGCGGGGAAGGAGCGGTTGGCTTGCAGCAGATGGGGAGCTAGGGAATAATTACAAATGAGCACTCGAGAGCGGCAGGGTGAGGCCCGCAGGTGCATCTCCGGGGAGCTTTCGCACGTCTGCCGGAGAGAGAGGCGGCGCGCCGAGGACCAGTTGCGGCGCCAAGGACGCGGGAGAGGGCGCTGCTCCGCGTCCCCTACGCCGCCTCCAGTCCGCGTCCCCGCGTCTCCGGCGCGTTCCCGCCGCCACCTCGCTCCTCCCCCCGCCCCGACCCTTGCACTCGGGCGCGCGCTCGCTTGCCTGCTTCCTGCCGCCGCCTGCGGGGCCATGGCGACCTGGCTGCGGTTGCGGAGCTGCCGGGCCCCGCGCCTCCCGCCGGCGCCTGCGGGCCTCGGCCTGCGCCCCCGCGGCTCGGTGCCCGCCGCGCCCGCGCTCGCCTCGGCGCAGCCCGGCCGCTCCGCCGGGGGCCTGGCGGGCCTGTCCGCGGCGCTGCTGCGCACCGACGGCTTCGTGGGCGGCCGCTGGCTCCCGGCCGCCGCCGCCTTCCCCGTGCACGACCCGGCCAGCGGCGCCGAGCTGGGCTTGGTGGCCGACTACGGGGTGCCCGAGACCCGCGCCGCGGTGCGCGCCGCCTACGAGGCCTTCTGCAGCTGGAGGGGCGTCTCGGCCAAGGTGAGCGCGCACAGGGCCCCCGGGTTGCCCCATAGAGAAACCAACTGTGTCGGCTCCCCCTCCTCGATCCACCGGGATTCATCAGGCAGAAAGTCCTAGGAACAGGACAGAGGTGATCCAAAAGTCAGTCTGGAGCTTCTGTTTTGTCACAAGCACTATGCCAGGGGTTAGGGACAGGCGCCGCCCTCCAGCCTCTGAAATGTCCAGTAGGGGGGAGCAGAAGCTGTGCGCTTAACATGAAATTACCAGCGAGCTGCGGCTCTCGTGAGCAGGAGAGGGGCCTGACGGTGGAGGGCACCTGGGCGCACACACAGAGCGCTCTCCCTGGCTGCTAGTCTAACACAGGAAGGCTCGTCGAGAAATCAGGCCTTGTGCAGGCCGACGACCATTCTCCGGGTTTCGTCCTGAATAGAGCGAGTGCGGTTAACATCTGCTTGGCTTGTGGACGGCCCTCTGCGCACGACCTTCCCTCGGCACCTTCCCCTGTCTTCACCTCTTCTGGTAAAGACACCGGTCATACCGGATTAAGACCCTCATCTATGACCACATTTAACCACAATAACCCCTTCCAAGACCGTGTTTGGAGGTTAGGACTTCAACCTGTGGCTGGAGGGTGGGGCACGATTCTGCCCACAGGTCAGGGTGGCCTCCTTGAAGACCGCAGCTGCAGAGATGAAAGAGCGGCGGGAATTCGGCCGAGTCAGGAGCATGCCTGACCCACTTGTAGAACGGCACGGAGTCCGCGGCAGTTCTGAAGGCTGTAGTAACAAGGGGAGGCAGGGCTGGGTCCCGTGGGGTGTGTAGCCGTCTTAAGGACTGGGGTTTTACCTTGAGGGACGCGGGGCACCACTCCAGGGCTTCGAGCAGAGCTGTGACCAGGTTTGCGTTGGAAAGGGTATGTGGGCCCTGGCATGGAGAGCAGGCTGAAGGAGGGGCATGGTTGGGCAGAGGCCCGGCGGGGGGCTGCTGGCTGGGACGGAGGTGAGAGCGGAAGGTGGCTTGAACCAGGGCCCTCTGCAAAAAAGATCTGCTGGGACTGGAGAGTCAGCTGGAGGCCCTGGTGATGTTGGGGTGAGAGAAAGGGGGTCAGCCAGGGCTTCGGGCCAGAGCAATAGGAAGGAGGAACCACTGGCTGAGATGGGGGAGGGGAGGAGAACCTGGTGGTGGGACAGGTGTGCGGGAAGCTCTTCCGGCCAGGCTCGGCTTCAGTGGTTGTTCGGGGCCCCAGGGCTGGTGCTGGGACCGCTCACGGACGCTGTCCGCCTGTGGTCACATCACCCACCTGACATCCACGCCTCTGGACCGTGAATGTGGCGTCAGCCTGTCCTGGGGAGGCTTGAGTCTTCTCAGAGAACCTTCCTCCTGGGAAAGACCTGGCAGGGTCCTGCTGAGGAGTGCGAGGGGCCTCCGCATACCTGAGTGAGGCGGGTCCACCTATGCTGCAGGGAAAGGTGGGCTCTGGTGGAGCTCCTCTGTGAGGCAGCCCGGACCCTCCCCTCTTGCCCTCCTCTCCCAGGCCCAGGCCTGTCTCCACCCTGCCCGCTGCTGGTTTGTGTTCCCTCTCAGGCCTCCTCCTCCAGGTCTAGCCCCAGGGTTACGTCTGCCCTTGCGAGGTCAGAGCACGCACCCTGCCGCCTCCCTGCTTCCCTGAGCTGCAGTGTGGGTCCGTCGCCCACCGGGGACATGGTTTTCATTGTCTCACGTCTTTCTTTTTGCGTGTTTTTAGGACCTCGTTTCGCACCTTGTGAACTCTTAGGGGATCTCGGGGGAAAGCAGCAGCCAGATACTTACCACTGTGCGCTCAGCTGTTCCTTACGTTTGGCCCTGTAACAAATTAACACCAGTTTAGTGGCTTCCGACAATGCAGATTTATTCTCATACTGTCCTGGGGGTCGGAAGTCCCAAATGTGTTGGCAGAGCTGTGTTCCTTCTGGAATCGCTAGGGGCTTCCTTTCCTTCCCCGCGTCCCGCTCCGTCCACCCTCTCTGCTCCTGGGAGCACGCGCCTTGTCTGACGCAGACCCTCGTGCCTCTCTCTTAAACCAGCCTCCTGATTCCACTGGGCACACCTGGGCGATTCCAGCCCTCTTCACCTCCAGATCCTTCAGTGATCACATCTGCTGAGTGCCCTCTGGTGGGAGGGAGCAGATGCACAGGTTCCAGGGATTAGGACGAGGCAGGCTCTGAGGGCCCCCAGGTGCCCTCCACGGCCAAGTGCTGCTCTTGGTGCTTTCCAGGTGCTTTATCTAGTACTTTCAGTAGCTCTCGGAGGCAGACTTGAGCCAGGGTACGGATGAGGAGCTCGGCTGAGAGGCTCCGAGTCCACCATCCACCACACACCCCTGCTCAGGGGGCCCTGAGCCCCAGACCCCGAGCGCCTCCCTGTTGGAGACCCGCGTGCTCTCACAGCTCCGCACAGACTGTAGTAGCTTTCCTGGGGTGTCATCACAAAATATCCCAGACCTGACGGTTTCAACAACAGAAACATACTCGGTTCTGCAGGATCGAGATCCCAAGTCGAGGGCTGGATCGGCCCCGACCTCTGTCCTTGACTTGTAGGTGACTGTCTTTTCCCAGTGACCCCCCAATATCATCTTCCCCCTGTGCATTCCTGTGTGTGTCCAAAGTCGCCTTTTTACAAGGACCCCCCTTTTATATGTTGGAGTAGGGCACACCCTAATTTTAGATTAATAAAACTTAAAAAAAAAATTTAACTTTAAATTTATTAAAAGTTGAACTTCACGGTAACTCGCTTGCCTCGGTCATATCTGGAAAGACCCCGTCTGTCGCTGTCTGAGTTACTGAGGGCTGGAATGGTGACAGATCTGTTGGGGACAAACACCGTTAGCGCACGACACAGGCCGTGCATCCTGAGCAGGGCCTGCTGGCCTCCCTGATTTCCGGGGTTCGGCCCGGACATCGTGTTTCCCACCAGGAAGCCAAATCTGCTTTGCATGCCTGCCGTTCTCCCACGGTTCCGTGTTCTCCTCTCCTCTCCCAGGCGAAGGGTGGGCTGTGTGTGGAGCAGGCCCTGGGCTCAGATCTTTGCTTTCTCGCTGCAGGCCAGGCCCTCTAGAGCTCAGCCTTTTGTCTCTCCCGCAGAGTAAGCACTGGCCTGGACTCATCAGATGCCTCGCTGCTCGTGCACAGGGCGAGCAAGGACCTAGAGCTGCGTGTGGGGAAGTTATTGTCTGTGCTGTTCAACATGAGTCTTTTTTCACAGCTTATGACTCAATACACCCCTTCAGATGCAACTTGAAATGGAACCTTCCTTATCGCTTCTCAAAGAAAGGCCTGCATACCTGTAACTAACATGTCACAGACACGTCGCTTCCGCCCCAACTTAAAAAAGCAGAAGACAGGTCAGTGTGTGTCTCCCTGAGCCTGAGAGCACACACACCAACCGTTTGAGGACACAGAAGGTTATTTAGTAGCTCTGTTGCTCTTTTTCTTTCCTCCCCAGGAGAGGAGTTCTTTGCTTCGGAAATGGTACGACTTAATGATACAAAATAAGGATGACCTTGCCAGGATAATTACAGCCGAAAGCGTAAGTTCAGGGCCCTAACTTTCTCCCCTAAGAAACTGTCCCAGGATGCTCAGGCTCGAGCAGGGGCAAGCCCGCCGCTAAAGAAAACGGGAATTCATGGCCTGATGATGTGATATCAACTAACTCTTGTGCCAGGCCTCACATCTGCCCAACAGTTTGGATGTTCTACCCTTGAATGATATTCGAGAAACATGCATGGAGCTAGAGCCCATTCCACTAACTGAAGTCAGTCATTCTGAGGAAGACAGATACTGTAGGATTTCACTCATACGGGGGATTTAAGAAACAAAAAAGAAAGAAAAAAAGAGAGAATGACTTTTACAAACAGAGAACAGACTGGTGGTTGCCAGTGGGAATAGCAGTAATACTAATACTGAAGAAATAGATTTTGAGTGAAACTGTGTGAATAATGCTTTCCCACCATTCTAGATTTTTTCTCTGTGATTGGTGTGGTTGACTTTTTTCACACGCCATGTTTGTACGTTTAAGAACATGCCAGAAGTTTGTCCGTAGCTGTAATCGTGGCTTTCCGGCAGGGTCCCAACACTGAGGAGATGTCAGAAGGAGAAGCAAGTGGGGCGTCGGGGATGCAGACAGCCTGTGGTCTGGCTTTCTGCCTGCACCTGTCCTCCTGCTTTCCCAGGCTCCTGCTGGGGTCATGCATTTCTCAATAGCCCCGGGGTTTTGTTTTTTTGTTTTTATGATTTTTTTTTTTAAGATTTTATTTATTTGAGAGAGAGATCACAAGTAGGCAGAAGCAGGCAGAGAGAGATGGGGAAGCAGGCTCCCCACTGAGCACAGAGCCCAATGTGGGATTTGATCCCAGGACATTGGGATCATGACCTGAGCCAAAGGCAAAGGCCTTAACCCACTGAGCCACCCAAGTGCCCCAGCCCCGGGGTTTTTTAAGGGGAGAGTGTCTGCTCTGTGCACAGCCTGCCAGAGTTCTGCCTTTGTCCTGAGAAGGCAGCCAATGTGTCCTTTTCTGATTCAGGGGAAGCCACTGAAGGAGGCGCAGGGGGAAGTTATCTATTCTGCCCTTTTCCTGGAGTGGTTTTCAGAGGAAGCCCGTCGCATCTACGGAGACATCATCTACACCCCCACGAGAGACCGGCGGGCCCTGGTCCTCAAGCAGCCCCTCGGGGTGGCCGCAGTCATCACCCCGGTACGAGGATGGGCAGACAGGTGGGGCCCCGGGGTAGGAGATGGAGTGGGACTGGGACGATACCGCCTTCCTCCTTGTGAGGAGGTGTGCTGCCCTGTTGGCTGTGTCACCTGTCCCGGTTCCCCGTTCCTTTGCTGTCTGCCGGTCCTCTGGGATACCAGGCTGTGGGAGTGGTGCGTGGGAATGCCGGCCTGCTCACACCTGCAGAGGCGGGACGACCCACAGCAGGACCCAGGCCTGTTCGGACCAGGTGTAAAGGCTGCTTCGAGGCCATGCCTGGCACATCGAAAAAGATTTTTTTTTTTTAAAGACTGAAGCTATGACACATTTAATGGGCCATTTTATGCTTAATCGATGGTCATCATCAACAGTAGGGTGTCATCAGTGTGCTGGCCCGGGTTCTGCAGGTGGAAAGCTTTCCAGATATAGCACTGCGTGTCCCCGGCTGGAGCCGCAGCACGCTGGGGACACCCTGCTCTCTCCTGGTGGCCAGCCTCGTGTGGCCACTGTCCACGACGTCCCACGTCCACTCCTCTCGGGTGCCGGAGGGTCTCAGGGCGGCTGTCCTGGCCCAGCAGAGGTGCAGACGGACACCCCCTGAGCCTCGCCTGACTCGGTGTGACTCAGAGCCCCCTGTGCACCAGCTGTGTGACCTGGGGCAAGGGACTTGGTGGCTCTCGGTTCCCCTGAAATAATGTCCTCATTATTCCCCAGTTCAATAAGGGCCTCAGCGGGTTGGGACGAGGATTTCATTAATGATGATTTAAAACCGCCTCCTCGCACAGCATGAGCACAAGACAAGGATTTGTCAAAATTTTTTAGAATGCTGTTCATGTAGATATGGAGATATCTACAAATACCTATCCATAAATAGAGAGAAGGAAGTCCTACATCATCTGCCTTTTTCAAAATTACCTTGGCTAATATTTTCTCCCAAAGGGTCAGTGAACTACAGCTCTCGGCCTAATCCAGCCTACTGCTGATGCTGTAATTAAAGTTTTATTGGGAGCCAGCCATGCCCATTCCTGTACTTACTGTGGCCACCTCCACACTGGAACCACGGACTCACTGGGATAGAAACTGTACAGCCCACAGAGTCTGCATATTTACCATCTGGCCTTTTACTGAGAAAGGTCGCCAACTCCCAGTACGGATGGTCTGGTACTGTTTCAGATTCTGGGGACGTTTCCTGTCTTTTTGAGCCTGTGGCTCCAGAGGTGACAGGTGTCTGGGGCTCTGAGTGTAAGACCAGGAGCACCACTTTGAGAGTCTGTTTGTGCAGTGCAGTTTGTTGACCGACTCCGTGACCTGCCTTGTTCTGAGCTACAGAGCAGTCTACCCGGTCTCACACTTTCTCTGTTCTTCTGACCCCAGTGGAATTTCCCCAGTGCCATGATCACCCGGAAGGTGGGGGCCGCCCTGGCAGCTGGCTGCACCGTGGTGGTAAAACCGGCCGAGCACACGCCCTTCTCCGCCCTGGCCCTGGCCGAGGTGAGCCTCTCCCCCAGGTTTGCGCACAGCCGGCCAAGTCCGAGCGGGGTCATTTATCCAGGCTGGAAAGAAGCTGACTCGAAGCCTCCTTTGGCTGCATCTCATGCTGGATGTGCTGTGTGCTTTCATTTAGCAGCAGTCATTTTAAGTCTGATATTTTATTTTAAGTTTTTAAGTAGGTTCCACACCCAGTGCAGAGCCCAGTGCAGGAGACTTGAACTCACGACCATGAGATCAAGAGCAGATGCTCAACTGATTGAGCCCCCTCAGTGCCCCCAAATCAGATGTTTTAGGAAAAAACAATGGATGGGGGACTTCCTGACATAGAGCCAATGTATATTTTAGGCTGCCCTAAAAACACCATCTGTCCATCACTTTTACTAAGTCAGCAGGAGGATGACTAAAATGTGGGTATTTCTCACACTTATGGAACCTCTTCTTAACCTCTCCCTCTTCCAGGTCAGTCGGCATTCAGTCAGCTCTCGCCACTCTTGTTTAAAACCCTCCTGTGGCTTCTCTTGTCCCTCAGAGTGAAACCCAGACTTCCTACCTTGGCTTCCGAGGCCCTGTAAGATTCCACCCCCCGGAGCCTTAGCCCCCCTCTGCCCTCACCCTGCCTGCCACTCCGAAATCCCATACCCTTTAGCTGCACCCAGTCGGGCCTCTGCCGCTCCTCAGACCGCAGCAGGGTCACCCCGACTCAGCTCTATACCTGCCTTTTCTTCTTCCAGAAAGCTCTTCCCCAAATGCCACCTTTCCAGGGAGGCTCTGCTTGGAAAATCACAGCCTCGGACTCCTGTGCTCCCAATCCCTTCTCTACTTTATTCTTCCCGCTGAGCTCCGTGCACCTGACGTGCCGCTGTCTCACTCACTGGCATGCAGGGCCCACGGAGGCTTGTATCTGTTGGGTTCACTGCTGAATGCCAGCGCCTCTAGGGTGCCGGGGCCAAGGAGGCCCCCAGGGAAGGTTCTCGGCAGGGAGGGCTTCCGTGAGAGCCATGCTGAGCGTGGGGTCAGTTTCTGGCCTCGTCACCTCAATCCTGCCTGTGCCGGGACCTCCTCCTTATTTGGGTCCTTGTACCCCTGTCTTTGGCCCTGTGGTCAGCTGGAGAAGCTTCCAGAAGGCAGAGGCATTTGCCGTGTTTGCTGTTCTGGGCTGTCAGAGACTGGGTGCAGCTCCAGACCCAGTGACTAGAAGCTCCTGTCCTTCAGGGCACTTCCCCCAACGGCACCTTATTTCAGAGGCAAATTGGACATTTTAGTCCTATGGAAACATTAACCGCATGGAAGGCTTCTTTTAGATGAGCCGTTACAGTTTACCTTGAAATAATTCTAAAATCTGTGTGACGTGTGTAAAGGAACTCATTACTAGACTCCTGAGGCGGACACAGAAACAGAGTGAGCGGTGCGCTTGCTACAAATCCTAGTGTCCGGAGTCGGTCTGTGAACAGCAGACCCTTCTGCTTACGAGGTTGATCTGGAAACACACATCTGTGTTGCTCAGAAAGGCGCAGGATCACGTTTGTAAGAACCTCCAAGCCGCCTCCAGACTTTGTCAGACTTCGGATTGGTCTCCTTGTGTCCCTTTACCAGGAGGCGCAGCCAGTTGTCCCTGTTGTCATGACACTGGCAGGGCTGCTGGTCCCTGCTGCTCGTTTTTTTTTTTTAAGGATTTTATTTTTAAGTAAGCTTTATACGCAGCGTGGGGCTCAAACTCACAACCCAGAGATCAAGAGGTGAGCTCCTCTGAGCTACCCAAGCACCGCTGCTTATCACTTCTGAAATTAGTTTTTCCTCGTATTTCTAATCTCTCCTGCGTTCCCTTACCTCATTTCCAGAATTTCTCTAATTCTGATTCATGTTGTTCTTTTGTATCTGGCACATTTTTTCCCTTCATAGTAAGTTACGGCTTTGATCTATTTTGTGGGCCTGTCTTCCTGGAATGCTTTTGTCCACGAGGATGCTTTCTGCTCTTTCTTATTTTCCTCTGTTAATAATGTCCTATGGGATTTGATTTGTGTATTTTTCTGAGCATTTACTTCATTCTTTTTTAAAAGATTTTACTTATTTGAGAGAGTGCGCACGCGCGAAAGAGAGAGTGCGAGAGCACGAGACCGGAGAAGGTGAGAGGGAGAAGCAAGCTTCCTGCGGAGCTGGGAGCCTGATGTGGGACTCGATCTTGGGACTCCAGGATCATGACCTGAGCTGAAGACAGTTGGTTAACCAACTCAGCCACCCAGGCGCCCCTGCTTCATTTTTATACCTAGTTTTCCAAAGCTTTTGGCAGGAGGCCCATTCCCTAACTTCATGAGTGTCTTGTTTCCTTGCTCTGAGATTTCCTGGCTGCATTCCCTTCCCGGCTTGAACCAAGCCTGCCCACCCCACCACGTTCCAGCACTCCTCCCTGCGGCCCTGCTCCTCCTCTACCACAGGGTTCCCTGTGCTCCTCCCTGTGGTCCTGCCCCCCCCTGTCGAGGTTCGGTGCTGTTGCTTGAGTCCCCCCGCTTCTTCCCTAAGGAGTCCCTCCCGCACCTGCTCTTGGGCTGGGCAGTCCGTGGGCCGTTGAGGCCGGCCTGCCCCGGTTCCAGGGCGGTTCTCTGGACTCGTCAGATGGCTTCCTCTACAGCTTCTCCCGCAGGTGCTGCTGCTCCCAGCTGTCACCAGCGTGTCCACACCCCCTGGTCAGGCAAAAAAGCCAGTTGCCAAACACTCCATTTTCCAAAACTTCAGAGGGAGGGCTGCCTGGCTCCTCATCTTAGCGGCGTGGCCGGCAGTGTGTGCCCCACACACGCATTTAAGTGGATGCCCGGGCGGTCAGACCTGAAGTCGGCCTGCGCTGCAGTAAAACACAACTGTCCTGGGCCCCCACCACATCCTGTCTTGGGAATGTTGTCTCTGATGCTTTGGTTTGGCCCCGTAACTGCCCTATTTTCACAAGATGAAATTACTCTGCAACACTCCACTGTTCCCGCCGTCTTCCCAGAATCCCCAGATTTGCACAGTGCGCATTTTTACAAAATTCGGAAGTTATGGTAATGCCAATATGCCCCATCCAAAGAGGGCCGCTGTGGAAAGAGCGCAGGTTTCCGGCCCAGGCAGCGGTGGGTCCGCGCACTGGCTCCGTTTCTCCCTGGCCTGCGGCATGTGCACAATCCCCCCACGATGCCTCCCGGTCATCACCACTGCCCCGGGGTCCCCTGCGGGACGGCCTGACCGCTTCCCCCCATCAGGCAGTGCTCTGGGTGCACCCTCTCCCTTCGGTCCTTCTACAGGTGAACCCAAAACTTCTGGAACTCTCTCCTGACTTTTCCCGGGAAATAAATCCAAGGGTTGTTATGTTTTGTTTGTTTTAACCGAAGTGGCATTAAAAATTTAGTTAAAATAATTTTTTTTAAAACGTGGCATTGAAATTCATGCTATAAAATATTTAATTGTGTAACAACACATTTAGTATCACTTTAGCATGAATAAGGATCTTATTTCAATTCTGAGTAGTTCCAAATGTATTCTTATTCTGTCCCCAAAGTCAGCTTTGTTTTTTTTTCACCCCACGTTACGTTTTGGATTAAAACATCTATTTCTCTTTTTCTGTTTTTCCAGTTTGATCATTTGCTGCCCCCTGTTTGCTGTTTCTCTTTATAGCTTGCAAACCAGGCTGGCATTCCCCCAGGTGTGTACAATGTTATTCCCTGCTCTAGAAAGAAGGCAAAGGAAGTAGGGGAAGCACTTTGTACTGATCCTCTAGTGTCCAAAATATCCTTTACTGGCTCAACAGCGACTGGAAAGGTACGTGACTTAAATCAGACTTCACTGACTTAACACAGACGTCATCCTAGTATTTTCTCTCCTATGGCATATGAAAATACTAGTTCATCTGCATCACCCTTCTTAGGGAGATTTGCAGTGGGGAGTTAGGAGGTCTGTGGGATAAAGTAACATCTGATCACCGTCCGGAGACTTTTTGGATGGTGTCCCTTACCGTGACATGACAGAGGTTCCTCTCTGACAATCCCGAGGCGTTGGGGAGCCATGAGTTCCCATTATTTGTTGCATGTGAAGTGGCTGAGAGCTCTCCCTTGTACTCCTCAGTTCTGGAATGCATGTTCCTTTCACAGTCTAGAATTAAACACACAGCTGATGTTGAAATGGACCTCTTAGAAGGGAGCCAAAATTGTATTTAGTATAAAGGTACTTACAGAAACAGAAAAGTCTGTTTCCTTAAAAAGCTTTATAATTGTGCACGGAGCTGGCAATTCTATTTCTACAAACTTATACTGAGAATAATTGCAGCATTATTGTGAATAGCAAGGAATTGGAAACCTAAATTTCCCACAGATGGGGGCTGAATAAATAAATGCGTGGAGTTTTATGCAGGCATCTGAGGGAATGTTCTAGAAACACATGTGCTATCATGAGTGTTACCCTGCAGGAAGAAGGTATAAGGTGTTATGAACATGTTAAGATGTTCCAGATATGTGGTTGATTGGGAAGATAAAGCAGGTTACAAAACTGTTTAAATCTACCATTCTGTTTTCTTTAAAAAAAAAAAAAAAAAGTACATCTATATGAAGCTGTGTGTGTCGCCAAATTCTGGATCGGTAGACTTTAAACTTCTGTCAGTGGTAAGCGAAGGGTGTAGGCTTCTGGATGACTCTATTATCTTCCCTATATTATGATTATATAATTTTTAATAGGCAGTGTGCTTACGTGGCTCAAGGATCCAGACCGTGTAAACACACTTAGGTTCAGAAGGCTCGTCCCTGCCCCGACTCCCTCCCTCCGTCTGTAACTACCTTTAGTTTCTTGTAATCTTCCATTGTACAAATGCACAAATTGTACACATTGTACACATGTACAAATGCATGTTTCTATTTCCTCCTGTTCGTGTGCAAACTAAGTCATCCCACAGACCCTGCTGAGCGCCTGGCCATTTCCCTGCCGGGTCAGAATTTGAAACAAAGGCTTAGGCAGGTGGCTGGGTCGTCGGATCCGGCTCACCAGGTCTGGGGTCTGCCCGCAGGTGCTGCTGCACCACGCCGCGGGCTCCGTGAAGAGGGTCTCCATGGAGCTGGGCGGCCACGCCCCATTCATCGTCTTCGACAGCGCCAACGTGGACCAGGCTGTAGCAGGGGCCATGGCGTCCAAATTCAGGAACTCTGGACAGGTGAGACCTGCAGCATTTTTCAGGGTGTGTGTGCTTCACAAAGTTCTTACTGCCTAATCACCTCCTGGAAGGAAACTTGCAGGTTCTTCTGTCATTCTTTTTTTGCTCGCTTTCAGCAAATATTTAGTGAGGGCCCTCTTTGCCAGCAACGTTCTAGGCTCAGAGGGTCCAAAGAGAAATAAGGTGTAATCCCTGGACAGACTTCGTCTTCCTGCCCTTTGAATATGGTTATTTTTGTAGTTTAACCTCTTTGGGCTTTTCTCTGAACAGGTAAAATCATCCCCTCAGACACAGAACAGCCCACAGACATCAACTCCTCAGACATAGCTAGGGCCTGAGGCCCATAGTCTTAAGGAAAAGAAGGCAGGAAAATGTTGAGATTGTTCTTGAAAAAACTCAAAACGCTTTTGCCTGGGTCTCCCTGTCCCTGAGATGGAGGTGGCCTGATAGGCACATGGTACAGTATGTCCAGGGGGTGTCCAGGCTGTCATTGGAGAGGGGTGGCTCAAGTTCACATCTCCATAGGAAATCCTGGCTGAGCACATCTGGCATGACCTTCAAAGTGACCTGATACAGACCTCGCATTTCACAGATGAGGAAATGGAACTCTGGAGAGACTGGTTGACTTGGAAGTCCTAGATCCTTGGGTCACAGTCACAGCCCAGTGGACTGGGGTCCCATCTCCCAGTTTTTCTCCAAGCTGTTGCCAGGAACTGGACTTCTTACAAAATAGTCTTAAGTACTTTCTCTCAGCAGACCATCAATAAGTAGTTTTAAATGCATTCCAGAGACAGAATAAAAACTCCTGAAAGGTTATATTAGGGGGAAAAAAAGGTAGAATGTTGTATAATACTCTGTATCGGGTAGTTTTCATCCATCTTTTGACTTTCAGTAATTAATTTTTCCCCTTTTATATAACCTTAAATAAGCTTGGTGGTTTCAGAAATACCCGTGTTTCCTTTTAGAAACATAAAACGCTAATGGGTGTAACTTCAGAGCTACATTCCTAAAGCTACCACTTCGAGGTATGTTGCTTGAAGCCAATAAAAATGCGTAGGACACAAAATTCTATCTATAGGTATCTATTTACCTATAGTTTCTACTAGGAAAATACATGATTAAGAAAAAAGACAAGAAGAAAATCTATCAGTGATAACTGCATTTCCTATAATACGTTATATTTTATAATTTAAAAATATTAGGTCTAAAAATATTAGGTCTATAATTTAAATATATTAGGGTGGCTCATTTGGTTGAGTGACCAGCTCTTGATTTCAGCTCCGGTCATGATCTCAGGATCCTGGGATGGAGCCCCGTGTCTGGAGTCTGCTTGAGGATTTTTTCTCTCTCCCTCTTCCTCTCCCCCTGCTCACACATGCTCTCTCTCTTTCTCTAAAATAAATACATATTTAAATATATATATATATATATATATATTAGGTTTAATTAGAAAAAAATAAGCAAGAGTATTTTCAATAATTTAGGCTGACATGGATGAATGGTATTGTGTCCATTTTCAAAATGCTGGATTCAGCGAAACCCTGAACAATTTAATAAGCTAATGGATCTAAATCAGCCTTTGATCGCCTTCCATCCTGCCCCGGCTCTGTTACTGCTGCATCCCTGTCTCTCATGGAGCTACAGGGTTTTTAATTCTTTTTTTTTTTCTTGCCTCTGTTTCATGGTGGCTCACTTGGGCCGCTGGGGCAAAACTTGGTCAGGTGGCTTTCTCTTTTTTGCACAGATATTTGTACTCACGTACTCGTTTAACCACAAGGTGTGGCAGACATGGAGAAGGCTGGAGAGGAATGCACACTTCCTACGTTTATCTTGGGGGCCCCACCCACATGGGGAGGAATGTGGCAGGTTGGACACAGGATGGGGCCCACCTGGGGAAGGGTTCTCATATTCAGAGAGGTAGCAGCAGTCACACTTCTTGGGTCGGGTCAACAGCCTCTGACGAACTGTCCTGTGAACTTGGGTTTTTCTGTTTTGTTCCCCCCCACACCCACATCTAGACTTGTGTTTGCTCAAACCGTTTCTTGGTGCAAAGGGGTATCCATGATTCCTTCGTGAAGAAATTTGCTGAGGCGATCCAAACAAATCTGCGTGTGGGCAATGGATTTGAGGAGAGAACTACTCAAGGCCCATTAATTGATGAAAAGGCAGTAGAAAAGGTAAGTTCATTTGATTTTTTGTTAAAGTAAATTTCCTGGTTTTGATATCAAAGGCTTAACTAGCAAAGGACACTTTGGTAAGGGGCCCAGCAAGGCTGTTTTGGCAACAATGGAGAACTCAGGGGAAAGTGAATTTCTGCCCAGAAGTATAAAGCAGGTGGCTTCATCTGCCTCTAAACTTTCCCAGCTCTGGGTGTAGACTGAGTGCCCATGAGATCTATCACGTTAGATCTTCTACGGTCCTCCCTAAATTTTCTGTGATTGTGATGATGATCTTATCCCCAGCTGCCCTAGGAATTAGGATCTTGAAAGACGAAGGTCTTTAATTTTTTGAATACCCAAAAGGAAAGGAAGACTGTTTTTATTTTTGAAGTCATGGATGTTTCAGCTGAAATGCTGGCCTCTGTTGACAAAAAAATGCCCTTCCTAAAAGAATCCTTGACAAAAGCATCCTGGTAGGGAGACACGGAATAGCAGAAGCTGCACCCAGGATTTACAGATGGCAGGAAAGGGAAATTGCTTTCAGGAAGAATCTCTTTGTTCATAGAAAGTCACAGTCTAGACAGACCACTAGCTATGTGAGACTTTTGTCCTTGAGGTTTTAAAACATAATCTCCTGTTTTAAAACATAGTCCTTTTTAATAAAGAAGATGTGGGAGGCGCCTGGGTGGCTCAGTGGGTTAAAGCCTCTGCCTTCGGCTCAGATCATGATCTCAGGGTCCTGCGATCGAGCCCCGCATTGGGCTGTCTGCTCAGCGGGGAGCCTGCTTCCCCATGACCCTCTACCTGCCTCTCTGCCTACTTGTGATCTCAGTCTGTCATATAAATAAATAAAATCTTAAAAAAAAAAAAAAAAAAAGAGGATGTGGCATATACATACAGTGGAAAATTACTCAGCCATAAAAAGAATGAAATCCTGCACCGCAGTAACATGGACGGATCTAGAGAATATGATGTGAGGTATATTAGTCAGAGAAAGACAAATACCATATGATTTCTCATGTGTGGAATTTAAGAAACAAAGAAAAAAGATACAAACAACAAAAAAATCAGACTCTTAACTACAGAGAATTAACTGGTGGGAGGCGGAAAAGTGAGATGTGGAATAATTGTGTACAATAATTGCGGAATCACTGTCTCGCACACCTGGAACTAACCCAGCGCGTGTGTTAACTACACTGGAATTGAGTAAATAAAGGGGGAAGTAACATAATCCTTTTTAGAGTTGCTTACGAGGAACTTTCTTATAATATAAACACCCAGAACAAAAACAAAACAAAAAATATGAACACCCCGTATGTTCCTTAGATAAGTCTCTACTCATGGAAAGGATTTTAGTGGACTCATTACAGCAGACAAGCTGGAGGCTGGACTGTGTGTGAAGAAGGACGGGTGACACAGCCAGCCTTCTGGGTGTCACCCGAGGAGCCAAAATTAAACTAGAGCCCCCAGCTGGGATGCACACCCTGCCTGGTGTTTGTTGGCCGCCTGAGGACCAAGACTCCAGGGCTGCCTGGCCTCAGTGGGCAGACAGGCCAGCTGAACCCATGTCTGTTGCCCCAGCCAGTGAGAGCCAAGGGGAGCATCGAGGCTGGTCAGAGCCCTGTAGCTGTTGCCCTGGGATTTCCCTAATAGAGAACATGCATTAGAGTGTCCATGGGTACCACCAGCACTCGAAGGGACTTTGGACCCTGTGACTTGATTGGCTGGGGCCCACGATTTGGGTCTGTATTAGCTGTGGTTCAAAGGCCCAGAGGGCTGGTTCCCAACCCATTCCGTGCCTTTTGCAGCTCCAGATGCTGGGTCCTACCCGAGGAGACTGGGTGTGGGCAGGGCCTCAGCAATGGTTGTTTTTTTTCTTTTCTTTTTTAAGTGCCCCAGCTCTTGCTCATTTGCCAGCCTGGGAGACCACGGTTGTCAAGATTTTGTGGTTGTTGCCCAAGTGAAGGTGCAAACATTGCCCTCTAGAGGGCGCCATTTCCCAGCACTTCAAGCAAGGACTGCAAAAAATTTATTTTTAGAGGGTTTAGAGACAATACCTCCTCTGAAAAAAATCAGCTGTGTTGGCTTTAGTATACAAATGGTCACAGGGGAAATTCCAGAGGAAGAAACTGCATATGACATTTAATATGACCAGAAAAGGGCAAAGCGTATAGTCTATTTGGGGGCAAAGTAGTGGGCCTTGTTAAAATATGTTAAATGTAGTTATTTTTGGAGCTGTAAATCATGCGAAGTAAGCCACTGTGGCTAATGGGGATTAGTTGCACACACTGGACTCGGCACCTGTAGAGGCAGGGGTTTAGAGAGGGTGTGTCTGGATGGTAGAATGTGCCCGAGCCTGTATTTACCTTTCCTGAAGTGCCATAGAATATTCCGCTGAGAATGGAGAAGAGTGGACGGCTCCAGTGGACCAGAGGTTGTGGACTTCTGAAGGCAGAAGAGATGGTGTTAACACAAGTCCGCGCAGACAAGGCATGCCCCAGGGGAAGTGGGTGCCATTTTTTAGGGTGGGCCTATCTAGAACTGGCTGTGGTCTTGAGTAGGCAGGGGAGTAGGGGAGCCATAGCGCCAACTGGTTGTACTTTTGCACAGTTTCCGGAGTTGTTCCTATATCACTCGTCCTCGCAAGCACCACCAGTACACACAGGACAACAGAGGCATTTGCTCTGGGCTGGGCTCCAGCTTCAAGAGTCGGGGTGGGTGTGACAGAGCCGGGCTTCCTTGCCTTTGCCCCTTGGGGAAGGGGGCTGTCCCTGAAGTGAAGCCTCCCGAGTCAGAATAAACCTGAGCTTGCCATTGGCCCTCTTGTTCAGGGGAGAGAATGGAAACCGCAAAGGCCACCCATGTGACCCACTTAAATTAACCGAACCAGGCCTTCATGAGGGAGGTGAACAGTGCGGAATCATGACGCCTTTAGGGCAAACTCTCAGCGCGTAAGAGGAACAGTTGACCCTCAAGGAAGAGATGAGTCTGGGAACAGAAAGGAATTTCCTGAGAACCGAGCAGTGTTCTCTGTGTGGTTTGTGCAGCATCAGTAAAACAAAAGCAGGTTCTGTGAAGATGAGGCAATGAGAACGAGAAAGTTTTTAGAAATTAAACACATGACGGTCAAATCTTTTTAAAAAATCAGTAGATGAAGATGGAAGACAGAATCAAGAAGAACTCTTAGAATTTAAAGCAGAAGACAAAGAGATGAAAAGTATGATAGCAATTTGAAAAGAAAGTAATTAATCTGTGCCGAGGGGGATATCCGTTTCAGCAACAGGAGCTCCAGAAGGAACTGAGAGGGAAGCAGTGGCATTAGCAAATAAATAACATGAAAACTCAGAGCAAGGGGAAATCACTCTTCAGAGGGAAAGACTTAACTATTCTACCTAGTGGAATGAAAGGAAAAAAGCCCAGCCACATTCTGCTGAAACACCAGAATGTCAGGAACATAGAAGAAGATCCTAAACGCTTGGGGTGGGGGTTGGGGGAGACAGGAACCCGCCAAGGAGTAAGAACTGTCTTTGAACATGACTTTGATCAGCAACACTAGAAATAGAGGCATGTGCGCAAGAGTTCTGAAGCAGGATGATTTTGGATCACCAATCCATCACCAACCAGTAGCAGGTAAGACATCAGACATGCCTTGGAAAACTCAGGAAGTAGTGAACCTTTCTCAAAACAGCCCCATGAGGAGAATGTATTAGAACAGGAGGAATGCTGTCCTGAGGGGACAGCATGGTGCCCAAGAACCCGGAGCTGACTCTAGAGGGTGAAGAACAAATCCCAAGAAAACCAGAGTGTCGGGCCCAGAAGGACATCAGGCCATACCAGACCCTCAATGAATTACAGGATCAGACAGTGGAGAATCTAAGGGCAGAGGAAGGTGGCACAGGGCATGTCATTCTCAACCTATTTTTTAAGAAAAGAAAAAAAGCCATTTTCTGTAGATTTAACACTCCGAGAGACTATCATCCCCACAGTATCTTCAAGCCAGCTTTCCCAAGCTTCTCTTTTTCTCTTCACACAGGTAGAGACACACGTGAGTGATGCAGTTTCCAAAGGGGCCACCATTGTGACCGGCGGGAAGCGACACCAGCTTGGAAAAAATTTCTTTGAGCCCACCCTGCTCAGCAACGTCACCGGGGATATGCTGTGCGCCCATGAAGAGACGTTTGGGCCTCTGGCGCCCGTTATCAAGTAAGATCACCTCGCTGGTGGGAAGACTGGAGAGGGTTGGGCAGAAGAAGGGCCCCGGGAAGGGAACACAGCTGGAGTGCTGTCTTGAGGCCCGGGGTGGGAGGGGGAGCTGCAGAGCGGAGCTCTGTTATGTCAGCTGAAGAGCCAAGAACTATTCATGGTTCTCAGAAAGAACATATATAACATATAACAACATTAGCATATATAACATACATAACATATATAACATGTAACACATAGCATATAACATATAACAATATTATTACCTATTTAGATCCCTAAATAGAAATTCTTTCCTTCACCTTCTTTCGTCTGGCTTTGGGCTAAAGTCTGTTTTCTCCTCAGTGGAGCACATCCTCAAAAAGACTTCTTTCGAGGGAGTCGGTGGTTCTTAGGTGATGCTCTGTCTCACTTCCAGAGGCTGGTCATAGCTCACCTGGATAAGATTCTCGGTTCAGCGCTGTGACGACATCACTACTTATCTACTTGTTTCCGGGGTTGTTACCGAGGAAGCTGGTGTCTGTCTGGCTCTTGTTCCTTTTTCTCTTGGAAGCTGCTGGGATTTCTCACGGTCTCTGACATCCTGAGGCCTCACGGGTGAGGCCATCAGGCGCGTCTCCGGGCCGCGGTCCCGTCGACTTCCTCTCGTATCCGAGCTGTCTGTCTAGTCCTGGGAAGTCCTTGGTCATCGTTTCTCCAGATACTTCTCTCCCCTCCTTTCATTCTGCTGCGACCTTCTAGGAAGTCTGTGACGGTGACACGTCTGTGTCACCCCCCACTTCTCTTCATACCTGTCTCTTCGTCGCACGTCTTCATCCATTCCCGAAGCCTTCTGAGACCCCCGGTCCCCTCCGCCCGCAGCCGAGCCCCCCGGTCCTCAGAGGCACGCATGCTGCTACCCTGCCGGCCCACCACACGCCTTCGGCTACTCTGCCGTCCCTCATCTCTCCAGATCGTTCTTCCCCATCGTGGGTTCTTCCCGCTTCGTTATTCTCCCTTATGTTGCTGTGGATGCTTATCCGTTTCTTGTGTTTTATTCTGTTGCTCTGTTTCCGCCTCCTGCGGTGTGGCTCATTCGGTATGTCATCCTTCTCCTTGTCAGAGCTCCTCCGGTGTCTTGTCATTTCCCATGTGGCCTCGTCTGGAGCTCCTGGAACTCTCGGCAGCCCTGACTGGAAGTGTCTGCCTTGGAGTTGCGGTAAAAAGCTTAGACCTTAGCCTGGGCTGCTTCCGATACATTTGAGCCTCGGGAAGGAAGCTTCTAGTATGAAGACCCAGTCTCAGCACAACTGCCCGTGCCCTGGGTATTCCTGGGGTTTGGCTTCCTGGGGTATTTTGTTGTTTCCTCTGGTGTAACAAGAGGTGAGAGGCGTTCGAGGGAAGAGGCCTCTGGTTCATGCTGTTGCATCCGTTTGGGCTGACTCACCAAGCCGGCTGGGCGCGAGTGCTGCCTGGTCCCCCCACCCTGAGCTGGTGGCCCTGCTGCTTTTCTGCCCGTAGACTTGAACCACTGGTCCAGGGACCCAGGTCTGAAGGCAGCAGCACCTGAATTTGCAGGCACAGTGGGGAGGTGCAGGCTGCCAGCGTCCTGGCCCTTCTCACCCCTCCATGGGTGGCCCCCAGCCCTCTCCCACTTGAGGCCATCATTCTTTGAGGATTCCACCACCTTCTCAGCCTCCAGAAGCGTCTTGTTTTGGGTGTTAGTTGCTGACTGAGGGTTTTTGAGCAGATTCTTTCTCTCTCCTCCAGCATCCAGTTCTCAGGGAGAGCTGGCCCCTGGCACTCCCCAGGCCATCTTGTCTGGGGCAGAAGTCTCTCTTATACAGTTTCCCGGCTTTGTTACCATCTTGCCAATGCAATTTACATATTAGCCCACCAGAAATGGAGCACTGGAAGAACTTTAGTCTTTGTCCTCATAACAGTTGTTTTACCTAGCACGTGAACTTGACACTTTCAAGGAGCCTAGAGGATGCAGTTGGTGGTGAGGGGTGCAGGCTTTGGAGTTGTCCCGGGTGTCGATTCAGTCTTTGCTGCATCCTACCTCTGTGCACTTGGACGGATCGACTTCTCGGAGCCCCAGGGTCCCCCCCAAGAGGAGCCCCAGGGACCTCTCCTGGGAAAGGAACAGGACTGGTGCTTGCTCTGCAGAAGTTTTCGTTAACGTGGTGTGCATAAAGCACTACGCCCAGTGCCTGCTGGCATCATGGTTGCTGTGACTTAGTTAAAGAGTGAGGTCGAGGAGGAGGACCGGTGGTCACTAGTGGGCTCTGCTCTTACCACCCCTCTGCTGTGGGCACAGGGTGGCGGGCGCACAAGCCCAGTGTTGGCAGGAGGTGAAAATCCTCAGCAATGCCCCAGTCAGTGCTGTGGGAGGAAGGGGCGTAGGAGCCTCAGCCGGGACTGACTTCCTGTGCTCCGGCGGGCAGGACAGCTTGTTGTCCGTCTGCAAGTCAACAAGCCCCGGAGATGCGGCTGCTCTGCCTCGGGACAAGTGATCCTCCTGGGGTGCCCCTCCTTGGTCTCCCCCTGGAGCCCTCTTCTCTCCTACCCTTCCTCTTGGGTAGACGGGGGCCCAAGGCGACTCCGCTGCCTCTGCCTGGTGCCTTCAGAGAGACGCCTGGCGTCCACAGCGAGCAGATCTCTGAATTTAAGAATGGGGGCCTAAGAGCCCTCTGCCCCAGGAGAATGCTTCTCAGACATTGTTCAAGAAAGAAAGCGATAAAGCTGGAAGGGACCTCGTAGGGCTTTGGAAGGACCGATGCTCGTTTCAGGCAGGAGCAGGACCCCAGCGCTGCACGCGGAGAGCCCCGGCCCTCCCCTTCTGGATGCCTTTCCGCGGCATGATGGCATGATGCCTGCTTCTTGGGTGGTTGCTGATTGTTACGTGGCCTCTGCAGGGAGCAGAGCTGTCATCCTTTTGGGAGACGCAAGGTCAGACGTTCCGGATACACTGTGTTCCGCAGGCCTGCTTGCCTCTTGTTCTCGTGGGAGAGAGGAGCCGGCGTGGGGAGCCGTGGGCCGCCGTCCTCTCTCCCCTGCCCTGGGGTCTCTGTGCAGAACTGCCCTTCACCCTCTGCCGCTGTTTGGGAAACTGCTCAGGAGGAGAGACGGCTGCTTTTCCTTCCTCTGGCCAACAGATTCTGCTGACCACGTGTTTCTCTCTGGCAGGTTCGACACGGAGGAGGAGGCCGTGGCGATCGCTAACGCAACCGATGTGGGGCTGGCAGGTAGGGGGTCCTCCCCGTGCTGTGCGAGGTTCCCGTTTCTCCAGCTGGTGCCGGGTGTGCCTTAGAAACATCACCCTGGGTTTTGAGGAGACGCCCTTGTCGGGTGTGTTCTGTTACTTTCCAGGGCACAAGGTGGTTTGTGCAAGTTCACGGTCTGCCACCTGGTCCTTCTGTGTTTGGGAGCTCCCTGGGAGAGCGGAGGGCGTTCAGGAGAAGAGTAGGGCAGCTCGTGGGGCAGCCCACTCCCCACAAGTCCCTTGTCCTCTGAGGCTGGATGCCTGCAAATTCCAAGTCTTTTATCTTGCATTCCACCTGGCTCCGGGCAGCCTGGCCCGGACTGAGGGCAGTGGCAGAGCACTGGGGATGGTGGAAGAGGCACGGGGCATGTGTGCAGACAGAGCCCCAGTGGCCGCCGTCCTCTTCATCTGGAGATGGTCAGGGCGGCCGCAGCACTACCCCGTCACCCTGACATCACTAGACGCACACACCGGCTGGACGTTGACATTCGGTGTCCACAGTGAGGGGCGTACGGAGCAAGATGCCCCGGGGGGGGGGTCCCCCACAGCACCTAGAGAGTTGTTCTAGGGCCCGGGTGAGAGGGGTGCGGCAGAGCCTCTGGGACACTGCGCTCCGGGCTCCCTCCCTTCACGATGGGACGAGGGGAGCTGCACCCGCACCAGGTCCTCAGTGACGGGCCGCGTTCCGATCATGCAGAGGTGGAGCAGAGAGGTTCTGGGAGGAGGGGACCGTGGCAGTTAAGAAGAAACGCGGAAAGGACGAGGACGGTTTGGTCCCGGAGTTCAGAGATGGTTGGCGAATGGCGTGAGGGAAGGCGACGCTGAAAACGCTGCCCGAGTCCACACCGGGGGGGGGGGGGGGGCGGTCAAGTACCCAGAAGACTCGAACCTTATTTTGTAAACAGCAGGGAGTCCTTGGAAGGGTAGGGCAAACCCCGCACGAGGACAGTCTCGCTGGGTGGCAGAGTGTGCGCGAGAGACGGCCCTGGCGGCAGGACCTGGGGAGGCTCCGGCTGCCGTCCTGCAGGGTGAAGCCGTCCCTCATGAGAGGGGGAGGGGAGCAGAGCGAGAGACCCCCGGGTCTGAGATGAAGACACGGACAGGACCAGCTTAGAGCCCTGTGGGAGCAGTGGGATTCCAGGCCCGACGAGATACCCCATGGCCCGTGGCTTCCTTGGCGTTAGATGGCATGTCTTTAATGGCTGTCCTATGTATGTCCCCTATCCCCATGACAGGTTATTTCTACTCTCAAGACCCGGCCCAGATCTGGAGAGTAGCAGAGCAGCTGGAAGTGGGCATGGTTGGCGTCAACGAAGGACTGATCTCGTCTGTGGAGTGCCCCTTCGGGGGCGTGAAGCAGTCGGGCCTCGGGCGAGAGGGTTCCAAGTACGGCATTGATGAGTATCTGGAACTCAAATACGTGTGTTTCGGGGGCTTGTAGGGTTTGCTAGTTCTTTCAGAAATAAAAAAGGAAGCTAGCCTCCATATTATGGGGACATGCCATCCATTATTTTAAGTTAACTTGTAGGTGACTGGGATTAGGCATTTTTAAAGTCTCATCCAGTGCGCATCATCTCAAGCAGAGGTGAATCCCACCCCTCCGCGGACCTGACTCAGGACCCACGGATGCCCTGTGCCTGTGGCGGCTGTCCCCCGCCAGCAGGGCCCCGGGGCCCATCACGAAGGCTCCATCACTACCTGGGCGGCCTGGGGGCCCCGCGTTCCTACCATAGGTCTGCAGGGAAGAGCCCCGGGCACGACACGCAGGCCGGCCGGGCCGGGCACAGCAGCCCCGCCACCTGGCGACTCAGCACTGCAGACCCCGCTGCGCGTTCAGAGGTCTGGGCGCACGGGCTGAAGTACTCAGACCTCTGAAACAGCCCAGAACTGCCTGTGTTTCTGTGGGCAGTGAAGGAGCACCTTTCCCTTTTCCTGGACCTTTTTTTTTTCTTAGATTTTTGTCTTGGATTTTGTCTTAGTAGTCTCTACACCCAGCATGGGGCTGGAACTCATGACCCCGAGATGAAGAGTAGCAGGCTCTGCCGACTGAGACTGCCAGGCCCCTGGACCATTTTTTAAGTTGAAGGCTTCGTCCTAAATATACGACTTAAAGATCATGTTTTCATTTCCATCCCGCGTTTCATCTCAATTTGTTTCTTTTAGGAAGCGAGCCTAAGCCTAAAGCAGAGCCACGTCCCGCTTCAGCACCACCCCCCCACCCCGGTAGCTTTGTTCGCGTAGACCTGCCTTCAGCACCCCTGTTCCTCCTATGGACTGGAGATTCCGGGTATGCCTTACTTAGCTCGATGGGCAGAAAGCGAAATATTTGCAAAAACAAAATCAGTGTAAGTACAGGGCCGTTAGTAGTAGCAGCATAGCCCTCCTTGGGCATCGAGCTGTGGCTTTGCCAAGATGGGGGAGGCCGGTGCCCACCCGCTCTCCTACCTGAGACGAGGAGGTCCCCGGCAGCCTCTCTTCCCGTCCTCTCGGGGTGCTGCTCCCTCACCTCCAGGAGGACAAACCTCTCCCCACAGCGAACCTGGGAGGAAAACAGATTTCCATAAGGGCCCATCCACCTAGCGGAAGGGGTGTGAGGCCTCGAATGGCAGGTACCCTTTATCCAGTAAGAGTTTTTACAGTTCGTTATTTAAAACAACAATGACTGGTGTTTCCTGTCACTCTGAAAGAGGAACTCTGATCCGGAAAATTCTAAGCTTTATCTGGACACATCTCCCGTCCGCACTCAGACACTGAGGAAAAGGAATCAGGCTGAATAAGCATTGATGGAGCTTTCCTTTCCCACCATGTGTGGGGTCCACTGTCACTCCGTGGATATTCTGGGCATTGGAAGGACAGCTTGAGGGCAGGTGTGCTGGGGACGGGGGTCCCCTCCCTGCCCCCTGCTAGTTAGCATCGTTCCCTGTACCCCTGGGGAGCCGAGGTTAAGTCACTGTCTGGAATGCCTGTGGGCACAGAGGAACTCACTTCTGGTCCTGGCGCTCCCTTCTGTTAGCCTGCCTCACACCAGCCGTCTCCCGATTCCCACAGGAGAGACAAGCTGACCTCCGCCTCGGGCCGACGTATCTCAGCCACACCCTGTCCAGAATCACATGTGCAGCATACTGATGGTTTCTTTCTTTTATAGTTTTAGGTGATTTTCTATAACTTTCTAATTACTTAAGATTTGGATGTATCCATCTGTTTCAACAATAAAGATGCTATAACATTATTGGTTAGAAGTCTGGAACACAGACACCAGGAGGTGTTAGGAGAATGCATTCACATATGTGGATAGCTTGGTAAGCCAGTGGATTCCTTGTCTGGGCGGCAGACTGGAGCTTTCTTGCTTATTATTTGGCCCCCCTGGGTCCATAAATCGAGGTCCAGAGACTCACTGCAATGTCTTTAATTATGTATTTAAAGTGATTTGAGAAGGAACTAGGTTCCTGTTGAGTAAAACTGTTCTGGGTTGTGGGAAGAAGAAAAGTGTCTCTAACTGAACATTTCGGGGGGGCGGGTATTTTCCAATAAGGTGACCCTGTGTGGTGAAGTCAGGCAGCGGTTGGCAGACAAGAGCTCACAAGCCAGACCTAACCCACCACCTGTTTCTGTGTAGCCCAGAGCTAAGAATAGGTTTGTATTTCCAAATGATTGGGGGCAAAATCAAAAGGACGGTATTTCATATCACAAAATTAAAGAAATTCCAACTTCAGATTCCATCCATAAAGCTGCGGTGAAACACAGCCATGCCCATTCATTCAACATCGGATCTGCGGCTGGTCTCTCGGCAGAGTTGAGTACTGGCAACACAGACCGACAGTACGGCCTGCAAAGCCCACAGTATGGACTCGCCGCTTACAGAAAAAGCTTGCCAACCTGATGCTGAGGGAGATCTAATCTTCCTGCGTTTATCAGGCACTGTTTTATTTCATTGAACACCTGTGTAAAAGGTACTTTTCTGGGCATTGGTCCAACGAGTTCTCACCAAGAACTTGCCAGCAATGATCCTGTGATCAGAAATTACCTGGATAACAGGAGTCTGTTGGCCTCGAGAAAACTACTCCATTCATTTTCCCCAGCTAGGCAGGGATTCTCGTTGAAATAGCTTATCTGCACTTACCCCTCTGAGTGGCTTTCAAACATGATTTTATGTCAGGCGTTGTTCTCTTTTCTCCTTTATTCTTAGGGAGAGACTGTGAAAATAAGCATCAGAAGCACAATGCAAATAAATCTGGTTTTACTGTTAAACTGTTAGTTTTAGATTTTGCCACAGGCCTGCCTTCTCCAAAGGCTGCAGCCCAGGGTTTTAATCATTCATGTGCAGCTATGTTAGCTTTTTACTTGAATAATATTGATGCTGTGACTTTGTGTGTGTGCTTTATTTTGTAGGATTAAACTTGGGAATAAGTGTAGTGGGAAGTAGGGGAATGTTCTGCTTTTTAAACGTGCCTAGAACTGTTTTCCAGTTTTTGATAATTGTGTATGTGTATCAGTCTCGTCAGCAGAGTTGTGCGTGTGTGTGTATAATTAATAAATGTTACATTAACAGAATTTCCCGTTTCTGTGTTAAGGTTTTTTGGTTGTGGTTTCCTCCTTTCCAGTTCATCATTTCTGTTTATACTGGATACTATTAGCCCAGTTCACATATGCATAAAGAACAGCAGAATATGCTATCCCAAAGTATGCTGCTTTGGTATAGCAATTACCATGAGCTGAAGATGTCTAAAAGAAACAGATACCAGAAAAGCTCTCTGCCCTCCTCCTACTTTCTTAAAAGCAGGACCTAATTTACACAGGTGCCCCCACCCCTGCAGTAGGAAGGATAAATGTTGATCCCCAGTGACAACTCTAGACGCTGTGGGCCTGGAGAGACACTAAAGGAATCTACAGGACAGATTTTACCAACTGGCTTTTGTCTCAGCCCTTGAAAGCCTTCAAATGCTTTCCTCTGTCCTGTCTTTTCTCCACAAATGTACTGCTCTTTGTTGAGGACGCTACATCAGCCAGAGTTTCAAGCTGCTTCTCTGAGTTCCTCATTCTTTCCTGGGCATCTCTCCTGTACACCTGAGGCATACATGGTAATACGCTCTTGTTTTTTTTTTTTTTTTTTTCCTCTAGCTTTTATTTAGCCAAGAACTCAGAAGGGCAGAAGGGAAATTATTCTTCCTCTCCTGCAGGTGTAAATAGTGCTCCCTCCCCAGAGAGCTGCTGGTCAGTGAACGCCGTGGGCCAGGAGCCTGCGTGTGAAATTCTGTACCCTAGCATCTTCACAAAGATCTGTCCCATGGTTTGTGCTCAGCAAATGTTCGCTGAATCAGACTGAAAATTTACATGGTTTGTAAGTGTGAGAAAGGGGCATTCTCCAGCTTTCTCAAATTTCTACTCACTCCACTGTTGTCCATTATGTACTTTTCCTCCAGTTTGAGTTTTTTCTGATAAAGAGAAGTATGAGGAAGAAATTCCCTGAAATCCTACTATTTGGATATAACCACTGTTAGTTATTTTAACAATGTATCCTATATTTTCACTCAGTGCTCTTTATTTTTATTTTATTATTAAGCTTTTCACTGGAAGAAAGAACTGTGCCACTGGATATGTGTTTCCCTCTGCCATTCCACTGAGTTCATGCATTTCTTTTCACCTGGTTTGGTTTTTTAAAAAAGGAACCTATGGTAAGTATTTTATTTAACTCATTATTGAGGAAGCTGGTAAGGACATTATAACCAGTTGAAAGGAGAAGCCAAAAACTCCAACAGATTTATATGGGTGAGAAACCTTGAAAGGAATGTCTGAATGGAAGCACACTAGCTCCTTCCACATGCAGGACGGAGGCCGGTCAGACTCTCAAGACGCCAGAATCTGCATTTCACACTGCTCTTCCTCTACAATGGGACAGGGTCAGAAAATGCATGAAGGGCACTGAATGTGGGAATCAAAGAACCCAGGAAGGCCTGCTCTATGTCGACGATGCCTACTGTTCTGCTGAACCTGCTGTTGATTTTTAAAATTACTTGATTACCAGGTTATCCACTTACCTCTCAACTTGAGGGTTCTTTACATACTGGGCCTAGGCCTCTGCTTTAAAGCAAGTGTTACTTTCATCTTCCTCCTATTTCTTCCATTCTCTATCAGTAAATGTAAATGCTACAGTTTCATTCTTAGTTTAGCCTGCAACAAATTGAAAAGCAAATTAGCCTGGTTTTCATTGATGAAGTCTGGGAAACCTCTCTGGAAAAACAGCAGGTCCTGCTTCATCTAAGGGCACTGAAAGGCTACCAGCATATTCTGTTTTCAGGGGATATGTATAAATGAGTGGAAATGTGTTTGGAAATTGGCAGTCTGATGATTTACTTATCATCCATCCCTTTTTTCAGCTAACTAGGAAGGACTTGCCACAGTGCAGGTCACAGACAAATCTCCTGTCCTAGTGATGCAGGGGACATGGTTTTCACAGGTGTTGTGTCAGATTAGGCAAGACTGTGTGATTTCTTCCTGTTGTGCTAAGACCTCGGGCCTGCAACTCTGGGCTTGTCACCTTCAGGACAGAGGTGACAGTACTAAGTAGGCTTCAAATACAAGAAATTTGGCCATTCCCTAAACTCACCTCAAAAAGAGAGACTGCTCCGTTGGAGAAATCCTGGTTGTCGTTGTTGCTGACTTTAATGGAAGAACTTTTAGTATGGCACTGTTGATCACGAAGCTGGCTGTTTCCCCTCAGCATCTTCCAACTTTTGATCTTGAAGTACTTACAAGCTCATGGGAGGTTGCGGAAGCCGTGGATTCCTCTATGCCCTCCATTCCTCTTCCCCCAGTGCTCACCACCGTACATAACTCCTACCAGGCAACTGACATCAGTATCATCCTGCTGATACAGGCCAGCGTTCCCAGTGCCCTGTACACTCCTTTTGTGAATGTGTACGTTACCCAACTTAACCCCATCAGTAGGAAGGTTTGTGTCACCACCGCCACAATCAAGATACAGAACTGTCCCACCACCACCACCAAGGAAATCCTCCAGTGCTCTCCCTTTATATGTAGTTGGCTTTGGAAGTGAAATCACTCAGCAAGGTTTCTTACTATTGGGTGACAGGCATGAAGAAGGGCACTGGATGTAATGAGCACTGGGCGTTATGTGCAACTGATGAATTGTTACATTCCACCCCTGCAACTAATAATGCAGTATAAGTTAACAATTAACAATTTAAATTTAAATTGAATTTAAATTTAAAAATTTTAAAATTTCATTCACTGTAACACGCATGCCAGAAAGAGTACCTAAGTGAGTAAGTGATTAATTTATGGAATCTTCACAAGCTGAGGACACCTCATCACCAGCACCCAGAGCAAGAAACAGAACACTGCCAACCCCCACCAGCACCCCTGCTGGAATGACTAGCATTGTTTTGTTGGCAAAGATGTATTTATTATGGAGAGAGAAAGAGGGAGCGGACATGCAAGGGGAAGGGACAGAGAGAGACTCTCAAGCAGACTGCGAGCTGAGTGCGTTGAGGGAGGTAGGAAGTGCTGTGGGCCTGGACACATGGTTCTGGGAAGGGCCAGGACCCGCTCTTCTGATGTCCACAGAAGCAGGAGCGAGGGGCGCACCTTCCGCCATGGCTTTCTTGGCGCACACCAAAGTCTCACAACAGCCTTATAACTTCTCCAAACATTTGGAAGCGTGAAAACCACCACTGGTGCATGGGCTGCACAGGACAGGTCGCGGGCCAGCTGGCCAACTCCCACCGAGGGGAGCCCCCCACAGGAGGCATGAAGTAAGCCCCCAGCTCCGAGGCGGCGTTACAGAAATACAACTGTTCTAGTCTCCTACATGCTTTCCTGCCATTAAGACCTGGTCTGACCCGGGAAATAACGTACAGCACAGGGCGGCCTGGACCGTCTGGGACCCCCGTCCTCCAGCTGGCGAGCCTCCAGTGCTGCGCGCCTTGTGGGGTCTTCCATCACAAACATAGCTGGCCTCTTAGCCCCGGGGTCACATCCTCTTGCACTGACTGTTAGGGTCTCATGGGCAGCCCTCTCCTTCCAAGCTGCTGGAGAACCTTCCCCGCCCCCTGGCCCTGGGGATGCGCCACGGGAGGGCAGACAGCTCCTGTGCCCCTGAGGTCCGCGTGCACCTGTGCGGGAAGCGAGGCCAGGGGAGGCAGAAGCAGCACTCAGCAACCCAGAGCCACGGCTCAGGGCGTGATTCCGCAGGAGGGACGAGGGAGGCTTCTCTGTGTCCTGTGTTCTCCACTGTCTGAAGGAAGTCCTCTGAGTCCTAGGAACAAATGGTCCAAAAGGCCTGCCAGAATTTGCTGTCCACCAGCTGAGGGCGGGAGGTCCTTGTGTAGTCAGGGAGGAGGGTGAAAAGCAGGGGCTTGACAGCTTAAAAACCCTGCATTCAGTTTTTGCACTCTTTGGCTGTCACCTTGCACAAGGTACTTAACCTCTCTGGGACTCCAGGTCATTCCCTGCAACATGAGAATAATCACATCTACTTTCCAAGGCTGACTGTAAGGACCCGCTGGGCATCTCTAGTACGTGAATTATGCACATAAACACTGAGCGCGCGCTCGCCCCCGCCTTCACCACTGCACTCCATCCACCTCCTCTTCTGCAGTCCTTGAGGCCAGAAAGGCCTGGTGGTGCACAAAACCCCCAACTCTGCTCACGAGGCACTCCAGATATTAAGTTTATGAAGATAAATTCTGGTGTAAAAAACATCACCCATCCCAGAGAGCAGACTGAACTAACAATGCGGAAAGAGGAAACCTAAGCAAAGAAATTATTTTTTTAAATAAAACAGTCTTACACACTGTTTAGTTCTGTCATTCCCCAGAAAGTACAAGCTTCACTCTGTTCAGGGACCCACAGGGACTCTCTTCTCATTCGTTCCCACACTGATGGTTTAACGCCGGTCGTTTAATCCTCTTGCTTTTCCACTTAATCGTGGTAAAGCCATCCCAGTTTCACAGAAACTTGTGCACCAGGATACTCTTCAGGTGTGTTCCCGCCTGAGGCCACAACACGGGTTCAGATCTGTGATGGGCCCCACCTCTACTCTAATCTCTCCAAAGAATGCCAATGGGCCCCTCCCGGGCCGCCCATCTTGGCAGGGTAGAGAACCCACCTTAAGGCTGGGTAGAGAACCACTATGAGCCAGCCACCTCCGTAGGCTACGGTTCACCCCAGGTCACTGCTCTGTGGCGTTCTGTGACTGGGGATAGTTTTTTTTCCCCCCCCATACATTTCAAATAAGATTTGGTTAAAAAAAGTTTAATATATTTTTTAAACATATGAAGTGAATGTCTATGTCAATTTGTTACCACGGACAGAACTTGTAGGCCAATGATCATGAACATACCATTCTAATTAAGACAGACTATATTTCTGATTCTGAGACTATGTACGAAGTTGCTGAGTCATTATTCCTATCTATGGCAATCCAAATGAACGGCCTGTGGACATACTCAATAAATACTCCAACAGTTAATAATCACTTTTATCATGTCTAATGTACACTGGGGCTAGGAGAGGCTTCAGGGTAGTTTTTTTGTCTAGAAGAAAGAAAAGGTAAGGAATGTTGCCGTGCAACCTTCTACTTTCAACCTACAGGTCATTAAGCCAACACATCCCTTTCGGTGCCTCTGGTCCTCGTCCTGTGATTCTTATTCAGCTCTCGGATTCCCAGGAGCTGCTGTCCACAGAGGACACAGAAACAGTGGTTGGCCATAGCCAAGAATAAAGGTCCTGGGGGTTTCTATTCTGTTCGGGTGTTTGGTCAGCACAGAAAACTTGCTACACAGAAGACAACTCACACCTCCAATAAGCTATTGTTAACAGACACAGCAGCCTTGGGACTGTGGGGGCCCGACCACAGAAACCATGTCTGGAAAGTCGTCCTTGAAGGCAATCACAGCTCCCAAGAGAAATGAGCCTTCTCTAAATGTGTTTAACTTATCTAGAGGTCTGCAGATAGACACAGGTGTCCATCCTTACTTTCACAAAGGTAATATAAACACTGTGCCAGCTACAAAGCACAAACTCTTTTAAGTACATACCTTGTATCTCACCCAAACTGTATTCCTATCAGCAAGCATCTCTGCTAAAAGAGCAACATTAATGTTTTGTTTCATATCTCAAACTCTCCAAGAAAACAGATCTTTTAAACACGGGGACACACATCCAGCCTGCTGAGAAAGGACCTTAATGTAGGATTCTCATGGGAGTCAGCTCTGTGTGTTAACTCCCATTCACTGGTCCTGGATTCAGGGATTTCTGTGGGTAACCTTTGAGTTTACAGCTGCTTCTTTATCTGTCCTTTGAGCAATAGCTGAAGGGAGCGCCATGTCTGAGGGACCCATTCACGGAAACCTTTGGATTCCCTCTCTCCATCCTCTCTTCGCTGAAGATGGTGTCCTGATCACTGTCAAACTCCGACTCGGACACCATCAGGCTGGAGTTGTGCTCCGTGCTTCGGTGTTTAATACCTGGGGAGAAGCAGACAGATGCATCTTGGGGGAAATGGCCTTTTCACTCCCAGCTGCTGTTCTGGTCGTAGGTCCCATGTACCCAGCTGTGCTCTCTGCACCTTCAAAGCAACACTCACAACACGGCAGGGGTTGGAGGCCTTGGTGAGCAGCAACAGGGGCTTTGGAGTCAGCCCTGAGCTTAAGCCCAAGCTTTGACACTTACCGGCTAGCTGTGTGGTGCTGGACAAGATACCTAACCTCTCTGGGCTTTCAGTCTCCAGCACCATCAACACTGGGAGACGGCAGGCACACACTCCATGGGTTCAGGGTGTGGACTCCGTGAAACAGTGCTAGTGAAGCTGAGGCCCAGCAGCTAGCACTCAGGAGGCGCTCACTAAGTGAGAACTGTTAGGGTTTTACGATTCGGTTCCATCATAATATTTTGGGTAGAATATGTGATTGCCTGTGGTCAAACTAAGAGACAGAAGTGGTGGAAGACGTGACCTCTGCTCTCAGAGAATTTATAGTATCTAGCTAAGGGTTTAAGACAAAGACTCATGAGAAGAGGGTTCAAAATAGCCAAGAAATGTTGAAAAATCAACCTCACAGGGATCAAGAACAGATAAGCGCACACCGATCGGCTGGCATTGCTTCAGGCCGGGATTTGGAGAGGAGAACCAGGGAGGGTGTGAAGTGTGCCGAGGGGCACCAGAAATACTGGGAGAAGCAGGTGGCCTGGCCCTACCTGCCCCGGGCCCTCGCTGGCTCGGTAACTCCTGGACAGTGGCTAACTTTCCTATGTCTCAGTTTCCTCCACTGTGAATTGGGGATCATCACAGTATATGTCTCAGAGCTGCTGGCCGCCCTGGGATTAAACGGGTAATGTGCTTGGAGCAGGATGTAGTACGTCTGAAACAGTTAGTTAGTGTTCTGAGATCCTGAGGGTCTGAAGGGGTCATGAGAGTGTTAGGGAGAGGGGACAAGAGACTAGGCGAGAGGGTGGTTCAAGTGGGAACAAGGCACCAACAATAGGTTTAGAGGCCGGCAGGAAGAAGAATGGGGGTTGGGACATGAGAAGGACGAGGTTACTCTAGGAGAAAGGGGGTGACATAATGCAACCTGAAAGTGCGCTGAGGGGCGCCTGGGTCGCTCATTTGTTAACCATCTGCCTTTGGATTGGGTCATGCTCCCGAGGGCCCGGGATGGTTAGTTTTCCATGCTGACTGGTGAAAAGTTCATTTATTTCTGTTCAAGTAGGAATATCTGTGTTTATAATGATAAGCCCTGAAGATTTAAATGCTGAATGTGTTGGAAACTTAGCAGTTTGAAGTTTACACAACAAATGGGGCAACTGGCCGAAGAAAAGAAAGCCTAGAAGATACTGAGAGTAATTTCTGTCATTTGGACCCTAAACGGTGTTGGGGAACTTAGCAATGGTAGGAAAAAATACTCAAATGAAAATGATCAACTTCCTTCCCGAATTTCTTTGACTCAAGGTATTCCTAAAATTTTTGAAACCATAGTTAAACTTGAGGTAGCTATTCAACCTTTATTTTATAGCAGAGAATTCTAGAGATAGCTATTTTCCTTAAAGCTTTTCTGTGTGTTTTTGGAAGTTGACTCTACTTCATTAATTTTGTGGGTCTGAGATCACTTTTCTGCAAATGGCAGTTAAGCTGTTTTGCTCTTATGTCAGAAATAAGTCCCTGCAGATTTGCAAAAGAGCCATTTTACTGCTAAAGGGAGGGAGTTTTGCACTGTCTTATGTAAACACAGTTCATGTAAGAAAAATGTAAATTTCCAGTGGTACTGATTAATTAAAGCATTCTATCCAAAAATACAAACAACAATAACTAAACATAGATAAAATTAATTCTAATATAAACTTTCTTTTTGGCAACTCGGCACTGGTGGCAGGTGAGGTATCTTTGCTCTATGGTTATATATTAAAGGCTAGATTTATACTTATTTTTATATTCGAACATTTATTCACCACCTGCTATGCGTGAAGGACAGTGGAACCAGATCGCAATGATGGCCTCGGGGCTTGAGGTTGACACAAGTGTGTGGCTTTCAGGTTGTACTCACACCATAGCTAAAGAAGGATCACTAACTAATATTAGAGCAAGTAGTAATTTAGTAATAGGGGTCTCCAGAGGTTAACGAGGCCACCCATGTGCATTTTAGCTGAACTAATGCCTAAACATCCCCATGGCTGAGCATTTCCATGTCATGAAAGTGTTTTCATAGGGAAGAAGATCCCCCCCTTCACAGATGGTCTAATGCATGATGTCAGTACTTCCTTTGTTGTGTTTTTGTTTTGTTTTTTAGATTTTATTTATTTATGAGAGAGAGAGAGAGAGCACTCACGATCAGGAGGGAGAGGGAGAGAGAAAAACCGGACTCCAAGCTGAGCCCAGAGCCTGATGTGGGGCTCAATCCCACGACTATGAGATCATGACCTAAGCCAAAACAAGGAGTCGTCAGATACTTAACCAACTGACTGAGCCACCTGAGCACCCCAGTACTTTGTTTTGACCTAAAGGCTGTGATGAATGAAACTCTTAAGGACTTGTACACACTAACCACTCTTTCTTTCAAAACTGGTTTAAGAATGGGCACCTGGGTGGCTTGCTGGTTAAACATCTGCCTTTGGCTTGGGTCATGATCCCAAAGTCCTAGGATCGACTTGAGCCCTGCATTGGACTCCTGCTCAGCAGGAAGCCTGCTTCTCCCTCTCCCACTCCCCCTGCTTATATTCCCTCTTTTGGTCTCTGTGTCAAATAAATAAATAAATCATCTTTTAAAAAAAATTAAGCACTCTGAGCTCTTAGGTCTAAAGCCGCTGTATGAAGCTGGTGTCCCATGATGTGATGAGAGGCGAGCGCACAGGTGCACTCATCAGGTGTGTCCTCGTGTCCGTTTCCCTGCCAGAGCCCCTGGCCACACTCCCCGGACGTCAGCCACTCGGACATCGGTGCTCGGCCAATCCCATCCAGGCTGCTGCGGGATCACCCTCTCTGGCCGGGATTCTGTGCCCCTCCCTGGGCCTTGCTTGGTGTCTGCGCGGAGGGCAGGCACTCAGCATTTACTACAGACAACGTTTTACATCTCACGACTTGGAAAGTGATTATGTCCCTCTGTGAGAATGTAGTTACAAATGCAGATTATGAAGGACCCGTACAAGTGAGTGCTAAGCAGCCTCCGAGGGCCAGGAAGGGTTCTTAATGAAGGAGAGCCGGAAAGCTCGTGGGGTGGCCGGGAGGTGGCTCGGAGCATCAGGGTCTGTGCGTTTTGTGGCGACAGTGCTGTGTGGAAGCCAGGGTTCACCTGCGTCTGGCTAGTCCGCTAAGGGCAAGGCTCCAAGCTAGAGCCTGCCTGTCATCTGGGCGCATCTCTCGGGGAGCAGACCCGCAGGGCACAGTGTTCAGAGGCAAGCTGGTGTGGAACGCTGTCACGCCCCACACCCCAACCACAAGAGAAAAACCTGCTGGAAAAGCAGTCTTTGCCTGCAGGCATTCGATGGGGGCTCAGCGGATGCGAGGCCTCTCCGTCTCTCACCCGGTAAGGCCTCTACGTGCGTCACCAAAATCTCATGGAATTTAGATACTACTATGCCTTCCCATTGCCTGTCCATGGGCTAGATGTAGGTTTTTCTTCCCAGAAGCTCAGACTCACTGTTCATTCCCCATTAACTTGCCGGCTCGGGCCCCTCGTTGTGCCTCCCACCAAGGCAGCACTCAGGGGTGCCTGCCCCCAGTCCACTCAAGGCCCCGGGGAGTACCCCGCAGGCCGTCTTACCGCGCTTGGGCCTCAGCTCCATGCTCTCCTGCTCGTCCACACTGTCCAGGATGGTATACTTGGTTTTCTTTCTTATTTTAATCCTTTTTCGTCTGAAAGGAACAACAAAAAGCTCGACTCAGAGTCTTAGGGAACCGGGAGCCAGGAGTTAACACAGTAGAGGAAACGCTCGGCCTTCAGAACGCAGGGCTCAGCACCAGTGGGAACGCGGGGCGCACAGGGCCAGGTCTGCGTTCCGGCACCTGAGGCACCCCGCGGGTCCTGAACACACACAGGAGCAGCACAGCCACACCCCCGGTGCCCACCCACCTGCGGGCTCCCGGCTAAGCCCGGGGCTGACGGGCCGGGGCCCCCGAGGGCCGTCCTCTCAGCACCTTCGGGCTGGCACAGCGAGCTTTCCCGTGAGTGATTCTCCACTTGGAGGAACCTGGATGCCCACACCAGCCCCCTGAACCTATACTGGCCTAGAAGATCCAAAGGTGCAAAGATGATGGAAACTAGCAACTGGGGGTAACAAATCAACCAACCAGAAATAGAGCAGATTCCCCAAATTAAGTGGCAACAACCCAGGATTTCATTTTCCACAACGCATGAGAACAACTGGGCTGGTCCTTTGTGTGTCATCCCGAGCTTCAGGGGATTATATGAAAACGTACCTCAAAGCCGTGGGGAGGTTATGCTGAGGACAGTTTTCCACAGGCAGGTGACTAAGAGCATGGGCCCCTAAGCCTTGACTGAGTGCTCACCAGCTGTGACTGCAGGTTCCCACCGGTAAAATGGGAGTAAAAACAGTCCCCTTTTGTACGGCTGCTGGGAGGACTGAGTAGTGTAGCGAGCACACAGCTGAGAGAGAATGGCAGATGCTTAATATCACTTACTAATACTTAAAATGGTCACAGGCAAACACTTTCTTCATCATCACGGTCATCTGCTTAATATGTATGGCCACATAACTGCAAAATGTGTATTTTTTAAATTTTTCATTTATTTTTATTTTTGCAGAACTTTGGAAGTGAAGCACAGCAGGGTGCTCATGGTCCCAAATGGCTCTAGAAAGCTTCCTGGGATTTAGGCCTCTGAGTGCCTGTGCTCCCCCTCCCCAGCCTTCTGCGATTCACTATTGGGATCACCACAGGGAAAGCAATCACAAATAAAACCGAGACGATAATATGAGCAGTTTCAAAATATAACTATTAATTATGATCACATCATTTTTTTTTAATCATTATCTTCTTTGGAGAGCACTTAATGTTTTGTGTAGGATGGTGGTGTTTTGTGTAGGACGTCTTCCCAGGACTAGAGAAATCACTGTCCCTACAAATCTCCTCACAGAGGGCTGGGCACAGGGTTCTTGAAGATTCAGACCAGGAGGCAGCTCAGAGGCTTCTCGGAGGTCAGCACCCCCAAAAAAGGAAGAAGGAAACACCTAAAGCAAAACTCCTCTTCCGTGATCCTACTGCCTGGATTAAAGTTTTGCATTTATTCAATAGGATTGAGATAGAGTCCACTGTTGCATCACATACAAGAAGCAAAATCTAAATTTGCACTGTACCCTTCTAGAACTCCTCCCTCTCCTGAGGGCTGATGGGCTACTCCAGGAGTGTCTCAGTGAACAAAGGTGAGACAAAGAAAATAACACTAGACTTGATACAGAGTCCCTGAGCCTTGCAGGGAAGAGGAAAGCTGCATAAGGAAAAGCGGCCTCTGGGATTATTGCATTTATCCTGCCCACACCCAACGTGGGTCTTGAACTCATGACCCTGAGAACTAGAGTCCCATGCTTCACCAACTGAGTCAGCCAGGCCCCCTTATAAATGACTCTGAAAGCCTAGTTTGTCTTCATGTAAAAGTGATTGTCAAATGGTTCAGTAGCTTAACAAACCCAAGCAAAGGCTACTACAGCTGTCGAGTCCCATTTCCTGGTGTGTCTTATCCCAGGGCCATGAAATAAGGAGCGGCCATGTACCTCCTGCAGTAGAGGCAAAGCCAGGGCATGCCCCCAGTCAGCCCGAGGACAGTGAGAGCCAACGCTGCCACGTAGAACACACTCCACTCTGGAAAACAAGAAAGCCAGAGCAGACACAGTTACACACTGTTGACAAAACAACTTTATTTCCGTGTTTCACGACGTAGATTAGCGAGTTCTTACGGCCAAAGGCCATCTGTGGACTCACTGGTCTGGCTACAGGGCATAAACAAGGTACAATATAAACAAATCAGGAACAACTTAAAAGTACCCTACTTTTGTCCAACTGGGTCGGGGACATCCTGGGGTATATCTCATGCTGACTTAAGGACAGAATTGTCAAAACCAAATTATTTAAAATGTATGCTGTGAATAACCATGTATGACACACCAAAATATTAATTCCATAATCACAAACAACACAGCTCTCCCCACCAAAATAGCTCTGGCTCAGTTTTTAAACAGGCAAACAAAATATCTGTCTGGCTGCCTAGGACATGAAGACACTTTTCAGAGCCAGACAGTAATTCAGAAACTACCTGATCTGTATTCCTCCCACATTCTTGTACAAATCCAGTGTAAAAAGCTTTGCAACAGCAATTCGGGACAGAGAAACCAAGGGCCCAAAGACAAAGGTTTAACTCCATTAAATATCTGCTCCTTGGAAAAACGATCCAAGGGCTGGCTATTTTCAGATTTCTCAGCCATATACGTCCAACCCGGATTCCTAAGGCAACAAAATTACTCTTGGAAATAGACTGGCATTAAAATGGATTCCTCCCCAGAGGACACATCAGGGCACCGGTGGGGCCAGCGGAGACGGAGGCTCCCATTGTTGGTGCAGCCCGGGCAGACATCCCGGAGGAATGGGCCTGATTCTGCTGTTCATCCACGTCCAACAGGCCCACACCAGGAAACACTTCACCAGAAGGCCAACGGAGCCCATGGCAAGGCAGGGGGGACCCAGAAAACGGCCCCAGGGGCACAAAGCAAGCTCTCGGCAATGCTGGGGCAGTTAGCCAATTGTGCTCTGCCCAGGGGGGGTTTCCTTATCAAAAAGTTTTACGGAAAAGCCTAGGTCCACAGGCATGGTAGGTGTGGGGAGGATCTTAAGTCTCTCCTCCTTGGCTTCAGGTGAGGAGAGCAGAAGGTTTACAGTGGCAGAGTGGGGCAGATTTTTCTGGTATTGCAAAAGGCCGTGTCCTCACACTCCTCGGCCACAGCTGTCCCTGCCCCGGACTCACCACAGTTGCTCTCCCCATCCTGGAGGTAACGCTGAATCAGGTTCTCCATCCACAGCTGGGAGCACACGCAGCGCTTCGTGATGGGGTCACAGTGGCCGTGGCCTGAGCACCGCAGAAGGCAGCCTGCAAGAGGTGGGCGCAGATGAGGCCAGCGCCACGGCGGGCAGAAGCGAGGCCTAACTTCTGCCTGATGTGGTTCTGCATTAGCTCGGCCCCAACAGACACATCTTGCCGAGTCAAGAGACTCTATGGCCTAGAGGGGGCCCAGGGGTTCTCTCCCATCAGGAAGCAAATGGCAGAAAAAAAAAATCCACACCAGGTGACAAAAGCCTTAAAAATGTAGCCAATACATTTTTCCCTGGACCTCACACTGGTCCAAGTGTGACCAAGAAAGATGGCCTCTGGCCTAAGAAAGATACATGCTAAGAATTTATACATTCTAAGAAAATAATTGGGGATATACACAAGGATTTGTCTACACTTAGAGCATTATTTATAATCCGCCTTAAGTCCCCGAGTAGAGGACAGCCTGACCATACCCAGGATGGAGGGCTCTGCAGCCGTAAGTACCCTACTGAGGAAGAAATCGTCAAAGATTTGAAAAAATTTATCGAGATTTGATTTGAGGTTAAAAAACAGATTAAAAATATTTATCCATTATGATTGTATCACATGTTTCCAGAGATGGACGAACTGGAAGGAAATGCATCAGATACTAACAAGAGTTAGGTTTGGAGGGTGGGGATTCTAGGCCCAAGGACCTAGAGAATTGTTTAAGTTTTTTGCCTTTCTGGATTCCAAATTTCCTATAATAAATAAGGCATTACTTCTGTAGTTAGAAAAAGGGGACTATTTAAAAAATTACGTTAGTGTATGTTAGCCTTGCGCATGTCGGTTCCGGACGGACGTCCGACACAAGCTACACCGTACTGCCCAGCATCGCGTGTCTCTCATGATGCTCACGGTCCGCAGCGCTCGCTGGAACGGCCGCTTCAACATCATGAGGGATTCATGTTCCTTATAAGGTCGTGACTGAGAACTTGGACCAAGACCACATTTCTGACTACACCCATGAATCACTTTTGTGCCAGGACAGGTGAGCAAGCAAGGGGCTTAGACGGAGACACAGCGGAAGGCACTCGAAGTCACCCTGCATGTCCAGAGGTCTACGAGACACCACTGTCACACCAGTGTGCGGTCCAGTGGATAAACTGTATGAACACAGCTTCTCCGGCCTGTAACACTCTCTTTACCACTGTCCTGAATGCTTAAATATGAAATTTCTGACAATGACCGTTATCTGGAGTATAGTTTTAAAAACCCACCCATGACCACTGTTGGTCTTGCTTCCCCCAGAAACAAAGAGCAGTTGGCAAACATGTTGGAGGAAGCCCACCGTAGAACTAAACGTACAACATGTTTCTGGACACTAATGTGAAAATGGTCACACCTCACTCCTCTTTCCATGCCAGTGGAGCTTAGCCATGCCTGGCAAGGCTGAGTCTGATGCTTTTACAATATTCCCAGAGGAATTATCCCATAGGCATATTCTTGGAGGAATGAAGTTCAATATTTAATTTCTAATTAAATCAATATTGGACTTCATGCCCAGTCAGTCCAAAAAGACGATGTGACCTCACCTCTGTCCTGTCAGACTGCAAACAGATCTTAGATCTCCTCCCCTGAGAAATCTGCCACTTCAACCTCAATGGGCATTTAGGTTTCTGTAAGATTCTCAATGCAGTGAATTTGATGGGATGTTTTGCTCAGCGCCACCCAGTTCTGAATAGACAGACAATATTTATATTACTTGGCCCCTAAAAGAATTCCCATAGGAATTCCCATAGGAGACATTCCCAAAGGAGACATACCTGCTGTGTCGATCCTCAAGACTTTAAAAAGCAAGAAATCAGCCTTCTCTTTTGAGAGCCGTCTGTGCAAATTTCGGACCACGTCAGCAGCTTTGAGAACCTTGAAAGGCGGCCCACTCTGGACATAAAACACAATGACGGTGCTGCAGAAGACAAGGGGAGAGGACAGCCACGCGGTCAGATGGCGGCCAAAAGGACAGGTCTGCCCTGGCCCTCTGCCCAGTGAGGGTCTTGATTGCCCCAGCTGGGTGGGTTGGCAAGGACACAGGTCATCTCTCGTAGGCCATGGAAGACACGAAGACAGACTCCTCATTCCCAGAGCTGTCTAGTCACCGGGTGACAGACACATCTCTAGATTAACGGGGCAATATGCTGATGTGTGGAAAGAGACTCAGCCATCCACAGGGCAACATCAACTTTTATCTTGGACTGAGATAGAATTTACTTGCACTGGCACTTGCCCTTCTAAATGGTACTACTCAGCGGCGTTCGCATATTCACTGCATTGGGCCACCATGGCCGCCATGTGACTCCAGAACATCGTCATCCCCTCCGGACAGAACCCTGCGCCCATGAAGGAGTGAACCTCCATGCCCTCCTCTCTCTGGATTCTGGCAACAAATCATTCTCCATTTCTCCCGGTCTGACTGTGCATTTGCTACACATGACATGCACGAGGCGCTCTGCTGTGTTTGCTATAAATGACACACACATGAGGCGCGCCGTGTCCTGCTTCTTCCAGCGAGCATGCGGTGTTCACAGTTTATCCGTGTCGTTCTATGCACCATGACTTCCTTCCCCTTGATGCCAAACCCTAGTCCGTTGTACCGACATTCCTCACTGAATTTACCCATTCAGCCACTGATGACATTCACACTGTCTCCCCTTTTGGGCTGTACGGATTCGGCTGAATGTGTAAATGTTGGTGTGCAAGTTTGTGTGCAAACACACACTGATCGTTTCTCTTGGGTACGGACCTAGGAGTGGAGTTGCCGGGCTGCACAGTAATTACTCAGCACTGGTTTCTACATCGGCTGCCCAGCTCTGCATTCCCACCAGCAATGCAGAGGGTTCCGATTTTTCCACATGCTCACCAGCGTTTGTTCTGGTTCGTCTTCTGGATTAGAGCCATCCCAGTGGGTGTGAGGTGCTTCTCAAAGGGGTTTCACTTTGCATTTCCCAATAGCTCAGGATCCAGAGCACCTTTTCATGTGCTGATTAGCCATTCCTAAGTCTTCTCTGGAGACCTTCCTATTCAAATCTGTACTGGTTTTCAAGGTTGCCATTAGAAGTACCATGAACTGGAGAGCGTATCACAACAGAAGTTTATTTGTAGTTCTGGGCCTTGAAGCTCAAAATCAAGGTGCTGTCAGGGCCATCCTGTCTCTGCAGGTGCTAGAGGAGAACATGTCCCACACCCCTCTCGTGGCTCTTGATGGTGGGCGCAGATCTGTGCTTGCCGAGGCATCCACCCCACCTCTGCCTCCGTTGTCACGTGATCATCTCCCTGTGCGTCTGAGTCTCTTCTTATAAGGACACAGTCACACTGGGTGAAGCACCCACCCTACAGCAGTATGACCTGATCTCAACTATCTCCGTCTGCAGAAACCCTGTTTCTGCAGAGGTTCACACAGGTAGTAGGGGTCAGGATGTAAATGTAGCTTTTGAGGAGACACAGCTTTTGAGGAACCTATAAGTGTTTGTAGCATGAAAGACTGCTGGATTTTATCAAATGCTTTTTTCTGTGCCTACTAAGATGATCGTATGGCTTTTATCCTTTATTACAGGACAAAAGGGTTTATTACATTTATTGACCTCCCCTGCATGCCTGGAAAAAATCCCACTTGGCCATGTGTCTACTTCTTTTAATACGTTGCTGCACGCAGTTTCTAAGTATTTTTTTGAGCATTTCTGCTTCTACATTCATAAGGGATATTGGTCAGTAGTTTTTTTTTTACACTTGGGAATGACTCTGGTTTTATTTTTAGTTGTTTTTTTTTTTTTTTAAAGATTTTTATATACTTGAGAGAACGAGCAGGGGAGAGGGGCAGAGGCAGGGGGAAAAGCAGACTCCCTACTGAACATGGAGCCCAGTGTGGGGCTCGACCCAGTACCCCTGGGGTCACAACCCAAGCTGAAGGCAGACATTTCACTGACTGAGCCCCCCAGGTGCCCTTCTGTCTGGTTTTCATATCAGAGTAAAAACTGGCCTCCCAGAATGAGTTAGAAAGTATTCCCTCCTCTTCTATGTTTTCGAAGAACTTATGTAAGTGGTGGTAAATCTTTAAATGTTTGGTAGAATTCACCAGTGAAGCCATCTGGTCCTGGGCTTGGTAGGAAGTTACTGATTCCTAATTTAATCTCTTCACTTGCTACAGGTCCATTAAGATTTTTCATTTCTTCTGGAGTCAGTTGGTCTAGTTGCTTCTTTCTAGGACTGCATCCATTTCATCCAGGTTAACTAATTTGCTGACATGCAATTGCTCATAGAATAATTCTTTTTATTTCTATCTGGTTGGTAGGGTTATCCCCTTTCATTCCTGATTTTACTAATTTGAGTCTTCTCTATTTTCTTGGTCAGTACAGCTAAAGGTTTATAAATTCCATTGATTTTCCTGGTCAGTGCAGCTAAAGGTTTATCAATTCCATTGATTTTTCAAAGAAATAGCCTCTGGTTTTGTTGACTTTCAGACTTGTTCTGTTCAATGTTTAATATTTTGTAAGTAAGGGAAATGTGTGATTTGTTTTGATAGAGTTCTATGAAAAAATACAATTTTCCTTTAACTTGGTATTTTTCTAAGTCAACTTCAGTTGCCCAGAAAACAACTCAAACAGAGTGGCTGACCTAACTGACGGGTTTTCTGCGAATGGGAGGTTTTCTTTCCCATATTCTTTCTCTTCTCCCACCTTCCCCACTACTCATAGACTGGACAAGCATTCAAAAATAAAAGCATAATTAAATAGATAAATCTTATAAGAAATAAAGGCCGGAGGTTTAGCCTCCTAGACTCTCAGAAGACAGCAGTGGTAAGCAAGGCTCCTCTCAGGCTGAGAGAAGCCTCAGACTTGGAACGTGGGACAGAGATGAAGCTGGCTGTGAGACACGCTCTGTGTCAGCCATCCGCATGACCTCCAACGACAGCAGAGTTAAATGACCAGTTCCAGCTAATGTTTGCTAACTCCTTCATCTGGTACATGCTCAGTCAACATTTACTGAGACTTGTAGGAGGGACCTGGAATGACACTGCCCTTCCGGCTGCCCTTTGAGCAGAAGAATGTATGGATGAGATACAAGTGTGTGCAAAACAACAAGCAAAGGAAACAAACAGGATCCTGCCAGACAGGCGTACGGTGCACACCTGAGGTCTGAGTGGGCCTGGATCTTCTGAACCTTAACATCTGAGTCCAGCACGTTCAGCAGGGCCGCCAGCCGCCTCACGAGGGTGTCCTTCTGCTGCTCAATCAGCCGGCCCACGCCCACCTGCAGGATCAGCTCCACCAGCGCACTCTTCCTGGGGTCTGGGAAAAGACAGCACATGGGGTTTCCGCTTGGAAATCATGATGGACAATGTAAGGAGCGAGGCCTGCACAAGGGTTTAAAGAGTTTAAAATGATCCCCGGTAACTTCTTAGGACTAAGGTTGGACTCAGTTTACCAAACAGTACAGCGGCTGCTGTCTGAGAGTGCTTTCTCCTTGTTCTACCCAAGTCTGTGTCTATTCATTTCTTCCCGGAAGATAATCAGGGGCACCTAAACAGCCTGTGGGCTACCTTGAGATTTGGGCACTGCACACTTTTCCCTTGGGCTCTGCGGTGGCAGCTGCTGCTCTAGCCACAGTGACATGGGAAATATGGGGGCCCCTCGCCGGAGCTGCCCCCCTCTGTGCTCCCACACTGAAGCTCCCGTGGCCACCTCATGTTCTGACAGGAACACAGAAGTGACACGAGATCCCAGCTCACCATTGTGGTTTGGAGGCTGAGTCTTTTGGGAGTAAACAGCGAACAGGAGGGAAAACCATGCCGTGGCTCTGGCCAGGAGCCAAAGCCAGCCCCGGGGGCCACCCCACCTGGGAAGCTCCTGTCCACTGCAAAGAGCCCGAAAGCAGGCCGCCCAGATTATAGACCAGCACGTCAGCCCAGGCACACCTGGCCGCACTTCCACAGTGGCTGTGTCCGTGTCCAAGGCCCCCTGACCATCAACGACTTGCAAGCGGAACGTGTAGACGCCCTCCACCAGATTGGTAAGCTGCAGGGCTGCGCTGTGGTCGGAGCGGCCAATGACATCCTGCAAAATAACGTCAGTCGCCAGCCAACGCTCCCAACTTCGGGCCCACTGCTGATCCCAGACCTCGGGGGCCCATCTCTTTCATGTGTGCATGACTGTAAGGGGCAGGCTGAAGAGGGAGATGGCTGGCGGGGCAGCTGAAGAGAGGGGCTCCTCAGCGACTCTCCCACAGAAAGCACCAGGGTGCTCAGATTCCTCAGCCGGGACGTCTGTGCTGCGCTTACAGAGGGCCGTTCGGCCATAACCAGATCGTTCAGTTCCTCCAACAGAGGGAAAAACCGTTGACATGAGGGTCAAGCACCCCTAACACAGTTTTATAATAGTCTCACCTTGGGTTCCCTCCTAATGTATCACATTTACCTTCTCAAATGCCCCAAGAGCCCAAGGAGAGTATTTCTGCTCCTGGGGGCTCCCAGCTCCGAAGAATTAGAGAAGAACCCTGGATGCCCCTGGGCTGCACTTGCTAAGAGAAGGGGACCCTAAGCAAAGATAATGCGTGCTCTGAACGGAGAACCTTCATCCTGAGGAGCTAATCCCCCTTCTAGCTGAAGAGCACTCATTCCAGAGGTGCTTAGGAAAGCGTAAAGCACGTTCAGTTCCCTCCTTGTGACAATTTCCTTTATTTTTTTTTAAGATTTACTTATTTGAGAGAGACGATGAGGGCATGCATGTGAAGCAGGGGGTAGGGCAGACCGAGAGGCAGAGAAGCAGACTCTGCTGAGCATGGAGCCCGACAAGGGGCCCAATCTCCCAACCCTGAGATCATGACCTGAGCCAAAATCAAGGGTCAGACGCCTGGCTGACTGAGGCTTGCAGGCACTGCTCCCCCAGACCCCACGACCACTTCTTTGGTGCATGTCCAAGAGTACATCTGCAACTCCGAAGTCCTTAGCAACAGCAGGAATGAAAATGCGCCTACATTTATAGCCTAAGGAGTGGAGGGATCTAATGGGGAGAAATGTCTGCCAGGAGCAAAAACTTGGGTCTGTCTGGTCTGATTAAGCATGACTAGGTTGACCTTGTCCAAGCCATGTTTCATCTCTGCATCACGCCCCCTGTACTTATGAAATGGGAATGGCAGTCCTCGGCCAACTGATCTATCCGGCACGATGAGGAGAAAAGGAGAGAACCCACTCGGACCCAAACAGGAACAGCGGGGAAGCCGAGGAGCATAATGAGTCCCAGCGGAGACTCCACGTCCAAGTCCCCTGGGCTATGGTTTCCTACCCGACCCAAAGTCCAGTGGGAAAACATCAGAGAGGGCTTCAGCCTTTGTTTGAATCTAAGAGCAGCTTGCTGCCTCCAGGCCTCCGAGGAAACCAAGAAGCATAAACACCTTCGTGGGGAGCACGGAAAGGGAGATGAGGCCCCAACAGAAAAGCTGCCGAGCACTGAGCTGTGCCCAGGCCTTCACACTCATCTGCTGAAGCCCCAGCCACTGGCGTGGCTGACTGTGTTCGAATCAGGGCCCATGAGGAGGTAGTTAGGGTTACACGAGGTCACAGGGTGGGGCCCTGATTCCACGGGATTAAAGTCCTTGAAGGAGACACCCCAGAGGGCCCTCCCTCTCTGCCATGTGGGGACACAGCGAGAAGGAAGTCACCTGTGAGAACTCTGACTAGCAGCCAAATCATCCTGAGCCTTAACTTTGGACCTTCACGGCCTCCAGGACTGGGAGACATGTCTGCCTGTCATGGAAGCCACCCAGTCTGTGGTCTTTCCTCATAGCCCCTGGAGCAGACTGATTCCGCACGATGGCAGTGGGACAACTCTGGTCAAGCACTCACCCCAGCAGCTGGGCTCTGGCCGTCCCGGACCCACAGGTAGGACACAACTCCCTGGTCATCGGTAGACCTTGAGCCATCCAAGGTAATGCTGTTACTGGGCAGCACAAGCACACGGTGGCCACCAGCGTGAGCTCTGGGAGGGCTGTTGCTTGCTGCGTCAAAGACAGCAAAAATGAAAGCAAAGAGATGGATGTGACAAGCAGGTGGCAGAAGTGGACCATAGACCACCTGCGATGGCGCCCCCTTGCACAGGTGTAGATCCACAGTGTCCGAGAGGCACTGCTTCCCTCATGTAGAGACTTCCTTAAAGCTGGGTTTACGGGTGGTTGTAATTTTGCAGCCTGTACCCTGGGGAGGTTTCTAATACCATGACAGTTTTCCTCTTTTTGAAAAAGAGACAATGACCTTCCTTATCAGTGTCCAGAAAGTGAAAATATTTTAGTTTAAAATATATTCTGAATCATTATGTCCTGGTCCACACTATCTGGCCCCAGAAATACTTATTTCTACAAGTGCCACACCTCTTAAGTCATTGAAACTTGAGTCAAAAATAATCAGGGCTTCACTCCTCCGACGGGGTGTTAAACAAGCATGAACAAGGTAAGAGCCATTTCTGATATAATCACCTGGAAAGGGGGGGCCCAGAGAGAATGGGGTGCAAGGGAGGCCAGAATAAGACACAGCTCCACTGTGAGGACAAGGGAAACTGCTGTGAGGGAACTCCTGCCTGTTCAGGTGCCCTCTGGGACCCTACGTGACCCCTTGCAAGTCAAGCAAAAGTCATGGGGTGAGGATATCCAGACGCTGATCCAAGGGAGCAAGGAGCACCCCGCCAATCACCGGTCACTTTCCTCCAGAGAAAATAGCCCAGAGGTTAGAGCAGAGGTACCTGGTACCATTAGCAGAGTTTCCAAACTGTTCACCACACGCCCCTTCTGGGACCACTTGTGGGGAGAACCTGGTGTTAAGGACGCTTAGTTCTGCTGTGGACCACGGGGAGGCTGAAAACCAAAGAAACAGACTGCAGCAGACTGCACAAGCCCGAAACTCCTTCTGTGAGAAATGATTACGAGGCCTTCTCTCACTTCCAGGCTGGACGAAAGCAGCCACTCCCTTCCCTGCTTATGTCTCCCCCATCTTGAACACTGTCAGGAGGCTCCCCAGGCACTCTCCGGGCTGTCCATCGCCGCAAATCCACTACGGCCAAACTCAAGGCCCCTGCAAACCCGCAGCCGCTCTTCTCTGGACGGAGGCCAGAGCACGGCGCCCCCGCCCACCCGTGCGCTGAAGTCACTGGCCCTGAGTCACCGAGACACTCACCGTCTCTCTCCCCCGCAGAACCACTGAGGCCTCAAGTCCTGGGACTTCAGCTCCAAGATGTCTTTCTGGTCAATCCTTCCCCTCTGCCCTCCCTGCTGCTGACCGACCTTCCCATCAAACCTTTTGTAAAATTCTAACCCTCTCAGGTAAAATGACATGGTGCGAGGGTTTGCTTTAAAATACTCCAACCAAACTCAAAGAAAATATGAGCGGCTAGATGAAACAAGACTGGCAAACTGCTCACAGCTGTTGAAGCTGGGTGACGGGGACATAAAGGTCCACTGAGCCTAGTTTCTCTGCTTTCACATACGGTTGAAAACGTCCACCATAAAACATCTGAAAACATCCCCGTCTATGTCCTTTGCTAATAAAACTGCTCCAGCCTCTCCCGCCTGGCCAGCGGATGAAGGCCCCGCCTCCTTGGTCCGACACTCAAGCCTTCAGAAGCTCAGGCCCTTCCCAGCTCCCCTGCATGGGGCTGCTCTGCCGTCCTCGACTTTCTCTGTCCAGCGCACCCTCGGACAGCTCTGTGCGTCCGCACGTCATGACCCTGCGTTCATCCGCACATGCATCCCTTCCTGCCAGCACCCAGCATTTGCGAGCTGCCATGAGCCTTGCACAGTGACACAGAGGACATGGAAATGTCTGGAACAATGGTCCTCAAGCAGAGTGGCATGAGACTAGACAAAAGTTAAGAAACAATATGGAACTCGAAAACATCTCTGCTCTTCGACTCCCAGGGAGGAGAGAGCATAGGGCCGTCACGTCTCAAGGCCAGCGGTCACAGAAGGAGTGTGAGGCCACAGAAGGCTCACTCGACACACAAAGGAAATGCGGTTTCTCCGCAGACGGAGGCTGGACACCGCCAGTGTGTGCAGAGGAAGAACAGCGTTTTCTCGGCCGACCTCAGCTCGCCGTGTGCTGCGAACCGATCAACAGCAACGCTCCTGCACGGCCGTGCCTGAAGGTCCTGTGAGACGGGAAAGCAGAAGGCGCCCGCCTGCCGCAGTGCCAGGACTCACCCTTCCTCACGGCCACGGTGAAGGTACTTGTGCCGCTCAGCCCCTGGGGGTCCGTCACAGTCACACGGGAGTGGTGGGCACCCACCTGGAGCGCCTGCGCGGTGGCTATGGCCCCATCGCGATCGTCCACCTGCCCAGCGTCGTGGCCGCTGTGGAACAGAGAGGCAGACAACAGACAGAGTGGGCACGGGGTTCTGACTACGACAGGCACGGTATCCGTGTCCTTATAAAAGCCCCCATTTTGTAGCTAAAACATAGCCTCTAGGGAGTTCTAAGATGACTTTTTATCCACTTATATGCTCTAGTTCAGGTTACAGGTCATAAGTAATGCCTACTTCAGACTGAGCCTGCAGGATTCCTAGGAAGAGGATTTGGGGGTTTTTTGTTTTGTTTTTTTTTTTTTTAAGAATGTATTTATCTATTTATTTAGAGAAAGAGAAAGCGCACAGGCAGGGAGGGGGTCAAAGGGAGAGGGAAAACCTCAAGCAGACTCCACACTGAATGAGGAGCCCGACGTGGGGCTCGATCTCAGCTCCCTGAGATCATGGCCTGAGCTGAAACCAAGAGTCGGACGTTTAACTGACTGAGCCACCCAGGTGCCCCACCGTTTTGTTTTTGTTTTTAAATTGAGCTCTCAGTGAAATGATCTCTTAGAAACTACTCCCATTTCCTCTCAATGAAATTAGGTTAAACCCTCATCTGTCTTGACAGAGAGTATGGGAGAGTAGGGGAGGGGCCACACCAGGGGTCTCCTCCTGGGAATTACAGTGTGGTCATTAAGGTCGTGGGCCCTGTCGTCAGAAAGACGCGGCTCCCCCCTTACTGTCCGGGAAAACCTAGGCTAGTGACCTCAGCAGGCTCTGACAAGCGGAGCAGATGATCTGAGTGCGGGCAGACAGGAGGCCCCATGAGGGCCTCACACGTGTCTCCCAGCCCCTTGTGTGTCACGAAGGCACCCACACCCAAACGGCCCCATCTGCCTGGCGTGGCACCACCTCCCCCTACTGCCAGTGAACATCTATCCTGTCCATCCACACTCCATCTACTCTTCAGCAACAATCAGCAACAGTGCTCCTGACTCCCTAGGGTGCTTGAGGTGAGTGTTTCATCTGGACCCTCCAGAGAGCAGGCAATGTTAGCCTTGGGCCTGGGGCGTGACCTCGATGGCTCAGTGGTAAGACAGCCTACCTGACGTGCTCCCAGTGGGAGAGGGCGATGCCCTGGTCATCTATGCTCCTGCTGCCATTCTGTGTGGTGCTCTCCACCGAGAAGATCAGCTCCTTGTCGGATCCAGGCACAGCCACCAGAGGTCTGTTGCTTTCTAGAATTATAGAAATGATGTGAAACACTATTATCTCTTTGCATGAAGCCTGTGATCCCCTGATTTCTTGATTGAAGCAAATTATTCTTACTTGGATCAGGGGGCTACTAGAGTGTGCAGCGTCCTGGGGAGAAACACTACAGGCTCTTGGCTAACTGAGGACTTCAGTGTCTTGGGGTGAGATGGGGGATCCAGACAGCAGGAAATATTGTTCCCTAATACATACATGTTTGGTTTTCTTAAAAGACCTCAAGGGATGCCTGGGTGGTTCAGTCGGCTAAGTGTTCGACTCTCGATTTTGGCTTAGGGCATGATCTTGGCGTTGTGAGATTGAACCCCCTATCACATCAGATTCCGCACTGAGTGGGGAGTCTGCTTGAGTTCAGCTGCCCCCTCCTCATGCATCTGTGTGCATGTGCACTTTCTCTCTCCCTCCAACAAACAAATAAATAAAGAAAAGACTCGAAAGTCACAGAGTCAAGAGAGAAGGAAAAGGAACAGCATGGACAGATGCAGAGGAGGAGGACTGGGGACAGAGTGGGGGGAGGCAGGCAGGAATTGGAAGGAAGTGAGTCGACAGTTGCTTTTTCAAGCAGAACTTACTCCCTTTTGTCTTTGTAGCCCCAGTGCCTAACACAGGGCCTGGTAAATAATAAATGCTCAAACCATTTCAGTTAAATGTTGAACAACAGTAAATGACAGAAGGGACGCCGAGCTGGCCCCGTTGGTAGAGCACGTGACTCTTGACCTCAGGGTTGAAGTTCAAGTCCCACATTTGGTATAAAGATTACTCAAAAATAAAATCTTGGGGCACCTGGGTGGCTCAGTGGGTTAAGCCTCTGCCTTCAGCTCAGGTCATGATCTCAGGGTCCTGGGATCGAGCCCCACATCGGGCTCTCTGCTCAGCAGGGAGCCTGCTTCTCCTCTCTCTCTGCCTGCCTCTCTGTCTACTTGTGATCTTTGTCTGTCAAATAAATAAATAAAATATTAAAAATAAAATAAAATAAAATAAAATCTTAGGGGTGCCTGGGTGGCTTTGTAGGTTGGGCCACTGCCTTCAGCTTGGGTCATGATCTCAGGGTCCTGGGATCAAGCCCCACATCAGGCTCTCTGCTCAGCGAGGAGACTGCTCCCTGACCTCCACTTGCCTCTCTGTCTACTTGTGATTTCTCTCTCTGTCAAGTAAATAAATAAAATCTCTAAAAAAATAAAAAATTAAATCTTAACAGAAAGATTAAAAAAAGTAAAAGATACGAAGTATTGCTGATATTGATACCGGAACTGAAATGGTCAAATTTTCTGTCAAAAAGAAAGTCGCAGAGTCCAACACTGAAGCAGCTAATACTCAGTATCTGGACCACGTCCGAGCCTCGCTGTTCAGCAGAGCTCAATGGTCCCTAGTTTCTCTTGCCCTTCGGATACAACACTCACGCGACCACCAACACAAAGCCCTTGACGTGAGCCCCTGCCTCTCTCCACAGAATCTCTTGGCCTTCTGATCCCCGTGCCTCACACTCCCTCATCCTCACTGCTTTCTCTTTCCCACCACACTCTTCCTCATTCCTTCAACTACCGAACTCCCTTTCATTCCATGGTTTTATACGTTGTTTGCTTTGCCTAAAAACCTCTTCCCCTTCCCCTTCTCTCCCCAGATTCACCTGGCCAGCTGCAGACCTGAGCTCAGGTAAGACTGCAGGTGCCTTAAGCCCAGGTAGGTGTGTCCTTTTGTGGGCTGCAGCAGTTCTGTGTTCATCCCCTAGAAATGCACGGATCTTGTGGTTTGTTTAAGATTTTATTTATTTATTTGACAGATCACAATTGGGCAGAGAAGCAGGCAGAAAGAGGAAAGGAAGCAGGCTCCCTGCTGAGCAGAGAGCAGGATGCGGGGCTCAATCCCAAGACCCTGGGATCATGACCTGAGCCGAAGACAGAGGCTTTAACCCACTGAGCCACCCAGGCGCCCCGATCTTGTGGTTTTTCAGTGGACTTCTCTATGAGCCCTGGGAGGACGGAGACCAAGTCCTTCTTGTTTAATTCCACATCCCTGGGTCTAACCACTAGCCCTTACTACATATTAACTGAATAAATAAAATAAATAAACGTATCGCCTATAAGTTGAATATATTTTCAGTTGCCAGTATATTGGACAGTGACCAGCATTAGCAGCATCTTCTAGAAAAGTTCTAAAGCAAAGAGCACTGTCAAGCAAAAACCTAACTACCCTTAAGGTTATTTAAATCTGCAGGAAGGCAGAGCCCTGGGTTTTCATGAAACCATTAATGAACTGGGAGCTGACCTGGAGTCAAGTGTCCATCTGGCTACAAACCATGGAGCTACCAGGCCACACATCATGATCAGAATCTTCAAGAAGGGCCTGGAGGTCTGCAGCAGAGTGGGACACGTAGGGGACTGTCTACCTGGCAAGTGGAGTCCTCGAGGGTCCCTGAGGATGTCCGTCTGGGTCTCCATGCCATGGTTTCAAGACACAGTTAACACAAGATTCCGAACCACAATAGAAACCTGGCTTTGTATTAAGATCCAGCTCCTCCAGCCCTGATTTTCTGATAAAGAGATTTAGAGAATTTGCCTCCAAATTTGGCTTGTCTGAAGCCCAGAAACCCAGGTGTCATTTCTGCCTTAATCTCTGGGGCCACAGCCCTCTTCCAGCTCACCCACCGGGCTGGACAGTCACAGCGACCACAGCCGTGGACTGCTGCTTTGCAGAATCCGTCACTGTCAGCTGGAATGTATAGACTCCTTCCTGCAGGGTAGACAAGTGAAGGTATGGTGTCTTGATGCCCTAAGTAATAGCACATAGAGATGAAAAAGAAAAAAATAGTTTTAAAAAGTAAGTAGCATAATGTAATGAAAAGCGAATGCTTTTGTTAAATATGGAGATCCTGCCTCAAAAAGAAATGTGTGTGCCCCAGGAAAATGCAAACTAAAGGTCGGTGTGTATCCTCCTATGCTGCTGAAGCAATATGAATTGATCTGGACTTTTGGAGGCTCATGTGGCAACATCCAGTGCCATGGTAAATGAGCACACTCTCCCCAGGGATTCTACTTCTAACCACCTATCCTAGAGAATGCCCGTGCACACAGGGGCCTCACACCCGGATGCCGGCAGAAGCCTTGACAGTGGAAACAGTCTAACTGGTCAGTAACAGTGGGGCACCTGGGTGGCTCAGTTAAGTGTCCGATTCTTGATTTTGGCTCAGGTCAGGATCTCAGAGTCATGAGATCAAGCCCTGTGTTGGGCTCCATACTCATCAGGGAATCTGCTTGAGTTTCTCTCTCTCTCTTTAAATAAATGCACGCATGCATATGTACATACATACATACATACATAAGTAAATGTTCATCAACAGGACATGGCCAGACTCACCATAATACACTACAATACTAGTTTGGGGAAAGTTTAAAAGAATAAGGTAGATTTATACATACTGAAATGGAGTGGGACTCCATGCTAGGTGTGGAGCCTACTTAAAGAAAAAAAAATGTCTATAGCTTATAAATAATGAAATGCAAAGATGTCAAAGACATATCAAGCAAAAAGAGAAAGTTTCAGAAAAATGCATATAGGGTGACAGATATTTCTATGCATACATATGCATATACACAGAACACATAGAAAAGATTTTGTAAGGATAAACATTAAACTGATAAAAGTAATCACCTCCATAAGGAGACTGGGGTACGATCAAGGTGTATTTGTACTTTATCAGGAGTTAACTTTTTTTTTAAGATTTTATTTATTTATTTGACAAACCGAGATCACAAGTAGGCAAAGAGGCTGGCAGAGAGAGAGTAGGAAGCAGGCTTCTCACTGAGCAGAGAGCCCGATGCGGGGCTCGATCCCAGAACCCTGGAATCATGATCTGGGTGGTAGGCAGAGGCTTTAACCCACTGAGCCACCCAGGCGCCTAGAAGTTAATTTTTTTTAACTATAAGAAGCAATTCATGAATTACTATTATAAGTAAAAATATTTTTTTCAAACTCTTAAGACAATAAAATTTTTCAATAAGATTTTTTTCAATTGAGTATATAATAGCTACACTTGTCTCCAGGTTAATAACCTTTCCCTTTGTTGCTATTGTGTTGCTGTTGGTAACATTTCCAATTACTGCTTATGTTTGAGATTCATGGCATCATGGAAAGGATTTTTAATTGTAAATCCTATTATTATTTATTTATTTTTAGAAATCCCAAGATTGTCTAAAGATAAATGTATCTGCATATATTTGCTAAAGGTTTTAATGGAAAATTGAAAAAGAAAACTGATAGAAAATCAATTGCGTTATCATAAGGGGAACTTGTGAATCTTGAAATACACGCTTTTAAGAACTTAGAGAAGGTGATTTTCCTTACTTTGAAATAAAGCAAAGTATTTTGCTATGAAAAACTCCATGAAATTATAATTTCCTAGTACTTACTTCACAATTAATATGGTTACATAAATGCTTATGCACACAGTACAGGGAATGTTGTGGCAAATGGGAAGCGGGCAGACTCACACACATCCCCAAACACCCTCAAAGCCACCATACCCTCCAGGTAATAGCAGTGAACTTCCCCCAAGTCTCAGCAGGACGCCCTGCATGATGTTTAGACCAAGACTCCAGTTTACAGAGTCATCTTGGTGACTGCCCCAGCTAATAAAAAGATCACTCCTTTTAACATCATCGTCGATCAGTCACAAGGCAATGACCTTGCTACTGTGGATAATCTTAGAGTGTCTGCTGCAGAAGGGTAGGTGTGGAGCAGCTCAGACACATGTCAGGCAGACATGGATGAATTCTGGGGGGTGAACTTTGGGCACACAATTCTCAAGAACTAAAGGAAAGAAAACTCTGGTTTTTAAAAAATTTTATTTATAAGTAATCTCCACACCCAATGAAGGGCTCTAACGGACAACCTTGAGGATTAAGAGTCACACGCTCTTCCAAATGAGCCAGTCAGGTGCCGCTGGACTATTCTTTTAACCAAGGAAATACAAAATATCCCATCCTTCTGTTTTGCAATCAAAGCCCTCTGAATCAGAATTCGTAGCCCAATAGAAGCAAACAACACATACCACAACCCTTAGGCAGAGGTGGACACTACAACATGGCCCTCAAGTTCCATAAACCCAACCAGTCATTTTAAATTCATCGTAATTGCAAAATACTGTCCAGAAACATCAGAAAGTAAAGTAGGTAAGCGTTCGTGGAATATCTGACTTCATCTAAAATTTTAACAAGAAAACTGATGTTGGACAGATGAGATGGAATTTGGAGAAGTACAAGGTGGCAATATAACATTCTACCTTTTTCCCATTAAACTTCCAAATAATAACCTGAAACTAACATAACGCTGTATGTTACCTGGAATTAAAATACAAAGAAAAGGGGTGCCTGACTGGCTCGGTCAATAGAGCATGAGACTCTTGCTCTTTGAGTCATGAGTTCAAGCCCAGGTGTAGGGCTTAGATATACACAGACACACACACACACACACACACACACACATACACACACATAAAATAACCAAAAAAAGAATAAAATGAAAACTTTCAAATAATAGAACAACTTAAAAATAGCAAGGTGGTTAGCAAAAAAACCCAAATAGTCTGGCCATCACCAAAAGAAGAAGCAAATAGCTTATACACAGTTATGTGCACACATACCACTCATGGCAAAAGTGTCTATGATAGGTAGTATGTCTTTAGACAAATATTTTTAAGATTTGAGCAAATTAAAATTTAGATACTAAAAGCTCTTAAAAAGAAATCACTAGACCCAGAAACTTCTGGATCTATTTTAGAAATGAAGTTTCTAATAATGTGAGAAACAAAATAAGGAAAATTCCCTGATGATAAAGTTTATGTTGGATTATTTCTAAATTTTCTCCTAATAATAAAATAATATTTCTGAAAAAAAAATAATATTATTTCTGTAGCAAATGTTGGGTCAGACTTGCTCCAAACTAGCCTCAAGATCAAGCTATCAACACAGGATCCACTTAGTTTCTATTCTGTGCTAATAGAGAATAGGTGAGGGGGAAGGATGTTCATTTGGAATCTATGACTTTTAGGTGCTCTTCTAACAGCTGTAATCAAACAATCTTATAAAACATATTTTCTGGATCTATACCACGTAACAATAATTTAAGTAGATAGGAAGGTAGATAGATGTGTAAACAGTTTTAAATGGATGGACAGATGTACAGATGGATGGATGGTTGGTTAGATGAGTAGGTAGGTGGATGGGTGGATAGCTAGATCGATGGATGGGTAGTGGGTGGGTGGATGGATGGATGGATGAATGGATGGATGGGTGGTGGGTGAATAGATGGATGGATGGTTGGATAGATTGGTGGGTGGGTGGATGGATGGATGGATGGGTGGGTTCATAGATGGGTAGGTGGGTGGATGAATGGATGGATGGGATGGGTGGGTGGATGGATGGCTAGATGGATGAATGGATGGATGGGTGGGTGGGTGGGCAAGTGGTTGGATAGATGTGTAGGTGGGTGGGCAGATGAATGGATGGATGGATGGGTAGGTAGGTAGATGGGTAGGTGGGTGGGTGGGTGGGTGGATGGACAGACAAGTAAAAGTCTAAAGGCAGGATAGAGAACTTGCCTGCATGTCCACCTCTTTGCTCTCATTCCCTGGACCCAGGGACCACTCATAGAGGACAATCTGGTGATCGTCACTGCTCTGGTTTCCATTCAAAGTGATGGAGTTTTGGGGCAAAGTTATGGTCTGATCTGGTCCTGCATTAGCAACTGGAGGATGGTCCACAGCACTGTTGACTATGAGGGCTGCAGTTGTGGAGTTAGTGGCTCCATCCGAGTCTGCAACAGTCAGTCTACAAAAAGAAGAGGAAGCCATCATGTTCCAAGAAGATGCCAAGTCTTAAGACAAATGGTCCATTTAGTCTGCCCACAATACGTTACTTGGAAAACTCAGCAGAGGTGTAAACAGAAATTTGAGGATGAGACTAAGAAAGAACAGAGCACCTGAGGGTTTTGGTTTTTTAGTTTTTAATCTGCTGCTGTTGGTTTATTTTATTTTTTGCTAGTAATACAGTCACATGATGGAGTTTTCTCTTATATGGGTTCCTGACTAGTCTTGGAGATGCCAGATGAAGAAGTCTTCCTCAACCAACACGGGAGCCTCCCTCTAGTACCTGAGACAAAGAATGTGTTGGGTTTGGGTCCTGCCTTCAGGTCTGAGCACATGGAGACAGTACATCACTCATCAATTTTCATCTACAAAGCTTTTGAATATTTTTATACTTTTCTAGAGGACTTAATACAATCATGTTTTCAGAACACTCCCTACAGACACTCCTTGAGGACCTCCTGTGGTAAACTCACTACTGATGAGGTCACAGATCAGGAAATATGGTCACTTCATCCGTCTGGGGTAAAGATGCCAATTATGAACAGTGATGAATTCTACACAGGTGTTAACAGGAATATGATAATGGAGCTATGGGAAGAACACAGGCCCTATGTGAAGTGAGGTCTGTGCGCGGGGCCTGTGCGTTCTGTGCGTCCCTTTACACTATCCCACATGCTCCATACAACCGAGATCTGAACTCTGGTTCTGGCTCTGACAGCAAACCAAGCATCTGAGAACTCTTCTCTTCAGCCAGGCTGTCAAGACACATCCCGGGCCCCTAAGGGAATTTCTTCATGGTTAAATGGGGGACAGCAGCAGTAGCTTGCCTCAACCAGACGATGAATTAAATAAAAATGAAATGGGGAGGAGTTAAGATGGCATAGGGGTAAGGGTACCTTATGCTTGCCTTGGCACTGGAACACAGCTAGGTAAATATCAAATCATTCTCAACACCCAGGAAATCGATCTGAGGGCTGAGAGAACAAACTGCCCAACAAGAGGGAGAAGAGAGGTCACATCTTGGAAGGTAGGAGGTGCAGAGATGTGATGTGGGGGAGAAAAGAGTCGGGGGTGCTGCAGAGGGTAGGGAGCCCTGATCACAGAATGGGGGGCGAGAGAGAGAGAGCGTGCGCACGCAGCACACAGGGGATTGAACACGAAAAATGCTTCCCCAAAGCCAGTTACTGAGAAAACAAGAGAGGCTGCTTATTGTGAGTTTTTACAATCAACGGAGCTCGAAGACTGAAGTTTTAGAAGTCTGCCTACAGCCTGGGAGCACAGCGGTGCTCCTATGGAGGAGGGCAGAGGCCCAGGAGTGGGCAGTGTGGTCTGAGGACCCCCTGCATCGCACTGGGAGGGACAGCTCCCCTTCTTGGAGTGCATTTGGGGACAAAGTGATGGTGGGTACCACTGCACTGCCCCACTCATTAGCACAGGGGCAGAGGCACCTGCTGATGGCAGCTAACCTGGATGCCAGCTCTTTGCTGTGCTTTATCCTAAACCCCAAGCACCTGTACATTCCTGCAACTGCCCTCCTGGGACAAACCCCTACCAGCCCCAGTGCCCCAAGACCCCCCTCCAGAGGATCATCGTGGGTCCAGGCAGTGCTGAGTCTCAAAAATTTGGAGTTTTGAAACTCTGCCAGGTGCAAGAAGTAAAACATAGAAGCAATGTGCCACTAGGTGGGCAGAGAGCTCTGACGCAGACACGGTGAAGGCAGAGATCTGAGGGACACCTGGCACATGAGGGGAGATTCTTCATTCTTCTGTGTGGGCTTACTGAACAGTGGGGCACAAATTCACCTGTCGGGGACCAAGGGAAAGGGTGGATTCCATTTTTTTCCTCTACCCAACAGCACCACTAGATTTCAGTGAGCAACAGAGTGACCCCCTCCTCATCTCCCACCCCCCCACTGCCAGGGGCGGCTGGAGCCACTTACACAAAGCCCCACCCCCTGCCCTCTGCAGGTGCTTCAATGCTAAGACAAGTATGCCTAAGAGTCAGGGCAACAGGCTTCTCCCGCAGAAAACCAGCACAAATTCCCCACGTGCACCAAGTCCACTGATCAGAGCTCTGCAAAGCTGCAGCTCTAGTGGAAACAGGATCTGGCCTTTTTAAACAAGCAGACCAAAGCATACCTAGTTAAAACTTGACACACACTGGACAAAGTCCAAACACTCCTTAGTGCCGGCAAGGAAAAACTCAGCAGAGGGCTGACCTAAGGGAAAGAGCAGCCAAAATGCAGCTGCAGAGTGCATGTAGCACAGACCAGACACACTTCCTGAAGCACCAGGCCCTGACAGTACATGACCTCTTCTTACAAAGCCATTACTCTCAGGAGCAGGAAACATAACAGGCTTTCCTAACACAAAGAAGAAGATACAGACCTAGCCAAAAATGCCAAGACAGAGGAATTCATCCCAAAAATAAGAACAAAAAAAAGGACACGGCCACAATCTAATCAATATAGATACAAACAATATGCCTGATCCAGAATTGAAAACAAAAATCATAAGGATACTAGCTGGGCTTGAGAAAAGCACAGAATATATCAGGGAATCCCTTACCACAGAGATAAAAGACCTAAAAACTAATCAGGCCAAAATAAAAAATGCTATAACTGAGATGCAAAACTGACTAGATGAAATGACCACAAAGATGGAAAAAGCAGAGGAGAGAATAGGTCACATAAAAGACAAAATTATGGAAAATACTGAAGCTGAAAAGAAGAGGGAAATAAATATATTAAATCATGAATGTAGACATACAGAGCTCAGCAACTCCATGAAGCACAATATCATTTCACATCATAGGAGTCCCCTAAGAAGAAGAGTGGGAAGGGGACACAAGGTTTATCTGAGCAAATTATAGCTGAAAACTCCCCTAATCTGTGGAAAGAAAAAGACATCCGATCCAGGAGGCACAGAGAACTCCCATCAAAATCAACAAGAGCAGGCCAACACTAAGATATATCACAGTAAAATTTGCAAAATACAGAGATAAGGAAAAAATCCTAAAAACAGCAAGGGAAAAGAAATCCCCTAACATATAAGGGAAGACAAATATGGTTAGCAGCAGATCTAACCACAGAAACTTGACAGGCCAGAAGAGAGCAGCATGATACATTCAACATGCTGAATGGGAAAAATACGCAGCCAAGAATACTTTATCCAGCAAGGCTGTCATTCAGCACAGAAGGAGAGGTTAAAGAGTTCCCCACATGAATGAAAACTAAAAGAGTTCATGAACGATAAACCAGACCTACAAGAAATATCAAATGGGACTTTTTTGAGTGGGAAAGAAAGATCAAAAGCAACAGTGGGAAAGAAAGACCAAAAACAACAAAAACTAGAAAGGAGCAGAGAAAATCTCCAGAAACAATGACTCTACAAGTCATTTACTGCATATCTCCCAATAATCACTCTGAATGTAAATGGACTAAATGTTCCAATAAAGAGAAATAGAGTATCAGAATGGATGAAAAACAAGACTCATCTATATACTTTCTATAAGAGACACATTTTAGACCCAAAGACACCTCCAGATTTAAAGTGAGGGGATGGAAAACCATGTATCATGCTAATGGACATCAGAGGAAAGCCAGAGTAGCAATACTTGTATCAGACAAACGAGATTCTAAAACAAAGACTATAACAAGAGATGAAGAAGGGCATTATATCATAATTAAAGGGTCTACCATCAAGAAGATCTAACAACTGTAAATATTAATGATACCAACTTAGGAGCCCCAAATACATATAGCAATTAATAATAAACATAAACTCATTGATAACAATACAATAATAATAGAGCCTTGCCGGCACTAAGTAGTGTTTGGACTTTGTCCACTTAAATCAATGGACAAATAATCTAAGCAGATCAACAAGGAAACAATGGCTTTGAATGACACAGAGAACCACATGTACTTAACAGATATATTCAGAATACTGTATCCTAAAGCAGCAGGATACACATTCGTCTTGAGTGCACATGGAACATTCTCCAGAATAGATCACATACTAGGTCACAAATCAACCCTCAAGAAATACAAGAAGATTGAGATCACACCATGCATATTTTCAGACCACAATACTATGAAACTTAAAGTCAACCACAAGAAAAAATTGGGAAAGACCACAAATACACAGAAGTTAAAGAACATCGTACTAAAGAATGAATGGGATAACCAGGAAATTAAAGAAGAAATAAATAAAATACATGGAAATGAATGAAAATAAAAACATGACAGTCCAAAACCTTTGGGACGTAGCAAAGGCAGTCCTAAGAGGGAAATATATAATAATGCAGGTCTTCCTCTAAGAAGCAAGAAAAATCTCAAATATACAACCTAACTTCACACCTAAAGAACCCAGAAAAGGAAGAGCAAATAAAGCCTAAATCCCCCAAGAGAAGAGAAGTAAAAAGATTAGAGCAGAAATAAATGTTATAGAAACTTAAAACAAGAAAGAAAAAAAGAAAGAAAGAGAAAAAAAAATCAATTAAACCAGGATCTGCTTCTTTGAAATAACTAATAAAATAGATAAACCCCTAGCCAGACTTAACAAAAACAAAAGAGAAAATGTCCAATTAAATAAAATCACAAATGAGAGGGGAGAAATAACAACCAATTCCAAAGAAATACAAAAAAAGTATAAGAGCATGTTGTGAAAAACTATATGCCAACAAACTGAACAACCTGGAAGAAATGGATAAACTCCCAGAAACTTACAAACTACCAAAACTGAAACAGGAAGAAACAGAAAACTTGAACAGACACATAACCAGCAAGGAAATTGAAGCAGTAATCAAAAATCTCCCAACAAAAAAAAATCCAGGCTTCCCAGAGGAATTCTACCAAACATTTAAAGAAGGTTTAATACCTATTCTTCTCAAACTGTTCCAAAAAATAGAAAAAAGAGAAAACTTCCAAACTTACTCTCTGAGGCCAGCATTACCCTGGTAGAAAAACCAGAAAAAGACCCCACTACACAAAAGAACAGGCACTATAAAAGAGAAATCAGCACGCAGACGCTGTCACATTTCTATACAACAATAATGAAGCAGCAGAAAGAGAAATTAAAGAGTCAATACCATTTACAGTTGCAACAAAAACCATAAGATACCTAGTAATAAACCTAACCACCAAATGGGTAAAAGACCTATACTCTGAAAATGATAGAACATATATAAAAGAAATCAAAGATGACAGAAAGAAATGGAAAAACATTCTATGGTCATGGATTGAAAGAACAAATATTTTTAATATGTCTATACTACCCAAAGCAATCTACACATTTAATGCAATCCCCATTAAAATACCACAGCATTTTTCACAGAGCTAGAACAAATAATCCTAAAACTTGTATGGAACCACAAGAGACCCCGAGTAGCCAAAGCATTCTTGAGAAAGGAAAGAAAAGCCTAGTGGCATCACAATTCTGGACTTCAAGCTCTATTACGAAGCTGTAATCATCAAAACAGTATGGTATTGGCACAAAAGCAGACAGATCAGTGGAACAGAATAGAGACCCCAGAAGTGGGTCCTCAACTCTATGGTCCACTAATCTTCAACAAGGCAGGAAAGAATATTGAGTATAAAAGGACAGTCTCTTCAACAAATGGTGGTGTAAAAATTGCCAGCTGCGTGCAGAAGAATGAAACTGGACCACTTTCTTACACCACACACAAAAATAAACTCAAAATGGATGAAACACCTAAATGTGAGATAGGAATCCATCAAAATCCTAGAGAGCACAGGCAGCAACCTCTGTGACCTTGGCCAGAGCAACTTGTCACTAGGCACGTCTCTGGAGGCAAGGGAAACAAAAGCAAAAATGAACTATTGGGATTTCATCAAGATAAAAACTTCTGCACAGCAAAGGAAAAAGTCAACAAGACTAAGAAACCTATGGCATGAAAGAAGATATTTGCAAATGACATATCAGATAAAGGGCTAATATGCAAAATCTATAAAGAACTGATCAAACACCTAAAGAACAAATAATTCAATCAAGAAATGGGCAGAGGACATGAACAGACATTTCAGCAAAGAAGACATCCAGATGGCCAACAGACACATGAAAAAATGCTCCACATCACTCGGCATCAGGGAAATACAAAGCAAAACCACAGTGAGATATCACCCCACACCAGTCAGAATGGCTAAATTTAACAAGTCAGGAAATGACAGATGCTGGCGAGGATGCAGAGAAAGGGGAAACCTCCTACACTGTTGTCGGGAATGCAAGCTGGTGCAACCATTCTGGAAAACAGCATGGAGGTTCCTCAAAAAGTTAAAAATAGAGCTGCCCTATGACCCAGCAACTGCACCTGTGCAACTGTACAGGTATTTATCCAAAGGATACAAAAATACTAATTCAAAGGGGCACATGCACCCCATTGCTTATAGCAATATTATCAACAATAGCCAAATTACGGAAGCAGCCCAAATGTCCACTGGCTGATGAAAGGATAAAGCAGATGTGGTACATACAATGGAATATCACTCAGCCATCAGAAAGGATGAATTCTTGCCACTTGCAATGACATGGATGGAGCTAGAAAGTACTACGCTAAGTTAAATAAGTCAGAGAAAGACAAAATCATATGATTTCACTCCTCTGTGGAATTTAAGAAACAAAACAGATGGACATAGGGGAAGGAAGAAAAAAAAAATTAAGAGAGAGGGAGGCAAACCATGGGGGACTCTGAACTGCAGAGAACAAACTGAGGGTTGCTGGAGGGCAGAATGCGGAGGACGGGGTAACCGGCTGATGGGCATTAAGGAGGGCACGTGACGTAATGAGCACTAGGTGTTACATGTAAGTGATGAATCAATGAATTTTACTCCTAAAACCCATATTACATTATATGTTAGCTAACTAGAATTTAAATAAAATGTTGAAATTTTAAAAAAGAATCAAAAGCACCTCATAAAGTGGGGTGAACATTGGTGAAGTTACAGACTGAATATCTGTGTCCCCCCTGTTTAAATTCTTATGATGAAACCTAATCCCTAATGTGACCGATACTTGGAGTGGGGCCTTCGAGAGGTGATTAGGTCATGAGGGTAGAGAATGGATTAGCGCCCTTGTAAGAGACCTCGGAGACACCCCACCCCTCCTGCCATGTGAGGGCGTAGGGAGAAGCTGGCTACCTGTAAACCAGGAAATGGGCCTTCACCACACACCTAATCCGCCAGCACCTTGATCTTGTACTGCCCAGCCTGCCCTTGTTCTGCCCATGAGAAACAAATTTCTGTCACTTAGAAGCCACCCAATTTACAATATTTTTGTTCTAACAACCCAAACAGACAACGAGTGTACAAGCATCTGTCGGAGCCCCTGCTGCCAGTCCCGCTGCGTACACACCTAGAAGCAAGATTGCAGACACGGTTAATTCCACGGTGGGTGTGTGAGGAGCTGACACGCTACTCTCCACACGGGTGCACCATTTTACCTTCCCACCAGCAGCGCCTAAGGGCTCCCATGACACCACATCCTCACCAACGCTTATTTTCCATGTTTTAAAAATAATGGCCATCCTAATGGGGTAAACTACTTCTTACGCTGAGATTTCGAATAAACCAAAACAAACGTTTTCATGACACATGTACAACGTAAAACACACCAGAGCACCTCTGTGAACTGTTTAGTCAAAGATGAATCCAGTCAGATGCTTGGGAGTTTCTAAACCTACGCAGACTTTGGGAGATTCATAAATATATGGACGCATGGACAGGTGGACTGCTCTGAAACCAGTAGATTCTTCAATGGGTATATGAGACCTTAAAAATATAGTTAAGTCAAAATATGTAGGATGCAATTAACGAGTACTTAGAAGAAAATTAAAGTCTTAAAAGCTTTACAGACATTTAAGAAAGATCTAATATGAATGATCCAAGATTCTACTCTAAGAACTTAGAAGAACAAAGTGAATCAAAAGTTAATAGAAGTAAAGAAATAATAAAGATATGAGCAGAAACCAACAACTTAGAAAGTAGACAAAATTAACACAGCTCTGGTTAGGGGTTTTTTGGAAAGATAAACAAAATTAACAAAATTCATAATGAGATTGAACAGAACAAAGAGATAACATAGGTCACCAATAAAGTAAATGAAAAGGGGGTTATCACCACAGATCTAATGGGTATGAAAGGATAATACGAAAATACTATAAAACCCTTTGTGCCAACAAATTTGACAAATTAGATGGAACAAATTTCTTGCAAAATACAACTTACCAAAAACCTACACAAGAAAAAAAAAGCAACAGAAAATATAAATAGCCATACAACTATTTTAAAAATTGCATTTCCTATCCAAAACTTTCCCGGAAAGAAAACTCCAGACGCAGTGATTTCACTGGGAATTCTGTCAGACATTCAAGGAAGAAACACTACCAGCTGTTCACAAATGTTTCAGAAAGTAGAAGAGGATCGATCACTGGTCGCCTTGTCTCATTAGGCCAGTGTGATCCTCATACCCAAAGTTGACAGACATTGCAAAAAAAGAGAGAGAACGGCATTAACCAATATCTCTCATGTACACAAAAAATCCTTACCAAAATATTAGCAAATTTAATCCAATGCTATATAAAAAGGATATCATGAGCAAATACCATTTACCCCATGAATGCAAAGTTGATTAAACATTCAAAAATACCACACAACACATAAAAGTAACTCAAAAGACATCACAGATCTAAATATAAAAACCGAGAACTATAGAAGTTCTACAAAAAAACATAGGAGGAAATCTTTACTATCTTAGGACAGGCAAAGATTACTTAATTAGAACACAAAAAGCATGAAAAAGAAAAAAAACTGATGAATTAGACTTCATCAAAACATAAAATTCCTGCTCTTTTGAAGATTAAGAAAATACAGTTGATCTTAGCCAAAAGGTTGAGAAGCTATTGAAACATTAAAAAATTAAAATAAAAAATCACATACTGGCAGGAAATATCCACAACACATATATAAAATAATGAGCTTGTTTCAGAATGTATAAAGACTTGGGACGCCTGGGAGGCTCAGCCGATTAAGCCTCTGCCTTTGGCTAAGGTTATGAGCCCAGAGCGCTGGGATCGAGCCACATGCTGGGCTCCCTGCTCAGCAGGAAGACATCTTCTTCCTCTCCCTCTGCTGCTGCTTCCCCTACTTGTGTGCACAATCTCTCTGTGTCAAATAAATAAATAAAAACCTTTAAAAAAGAAATGTATAAAGACTCTTAAAACAATGCAATTTTTTAAATAAAGAAAGGAGGGGCACCTGGTGGCTCAGTTGATGGAGCATGTGCGATCCTTAGCCTTAGGGTTATGAGTTTGAGCTCCATGTTGAGGCAGTTCACTTAAAAAAATAAAGGGAACATTTAAAAAAATAAAATAGGAAAGGGATACTTCACAAAATAAATATATGAATGACCAGTAAGCAGCTGAAAATATGCTTAATATCATTTGTCATCAGGAAAATGCAAATTAAAACCATAATGAGATACTACCACTCATTAAATTAAATAAAATTAAAAAGACTGACTAGAGCAAGTATTGGTGAGGACGTGGACACTGGAACGTTCATATACTGAAGGTGGGAATGTACTTTGGTGCACCCACCTTGGGAAAGAGTTTGGCAATTTCTTAGAACACAAACTCACCTTAGAACCGGACCTTCCCACTACTCCACAATTTACCCCACAAAAATGAAAATATCTGTCCATGTGAAGACTTAAAGGTCAGTGGCAGCTTTATTTGTAGTAGTTTGAAGCTGCAAACAGCCCAGATGTCCATACTGGTTGGAAGGATAAGTAAATTGTGGCACCCACAGATAGGAATAGTGCTCCGCAATAAACAGGAACAGACTCGATAGAGACAACACAAATGAATCGCAATCATTTGCAGAGGGGAAGACAACACGGGTAAAAAGGAGTACATATCACATGATTCCATTTATGTAAAATTCTAGACAGTACAAAATAATTTAAACTGACAGAAAGCAGTTCGGGGTTGCCCAAGGACAGAGTGGAGAGAGAGACGGAAACCCAAGGGGCATGAGACTTCCAGGTTGAGGGACATGTTTCTTATCTTGTGATGATGGTTATCCTCATGTCAAAACTCATCAAGTATTATACCTTAAACATGCACATTTTATTACACTTCAGTTGTATCTTTAAAAGTTATGAAAAGAAAAAGATTAAGAAACACATGAATCATACAACCCTGCCTCACTTTGAAGATACACAATTTCTGTCACATAACATCACAGCAAAAAGATGCCATCCATGGACATTCCTGACAACCAAAACCAGATGTTTGCAACAAACAGGCACTTCTAATCCAGAGTCATCCACGAGCATGTCAGTTGAAAGTGGGTGTCAACCAAAACTCCCAAGGAAACTCCAAGGTCAAGAGGCCTTGACCTCTTGGTCACAATGAAAAGAAGCCCAGCGTAGGGTAGAGGCATCAGTTTAAGCAAACAGCCACAACACAAGTTTGGAAAGCACAGCAAAGGTAGGGAAACCACTTGCCTGAAAGTGTAGTTTCCGGGGATGAGGTTAGACAGACGGAGTACAGGGGAGTCAGCTGGGGTCTTCTCCTCTCGGGAGGGGCCACTAATTTCTTCCCAGCGATAACTCACGATTTTAGTGTCATCTGTACTTTCTAGAAAGATTTAAAAATAAGTGAAGGCTAATCATATGATCTCTCCGATATGAGGAATTTGAGAGTCAGGGCAGGGGGATGTGGGGCGTAGGAAAGAATAAAATGAAACAAGATGGAATCAGGAGGGAGACAAACCATAAGAGACTCTTAATCTCACAAAACACACTGAGGGTTGCTTGGGGGCTGGGGGGCTAGGGATAGAGTGGCTGGGCTGATGGACACTGGGGAGGGTGTGTGCTATGGTGAGTGCTGTGAACTGTGTAAGCTTGATGATTCACAGACCTGTACCCCTGGGGCTAGTAATACATTGAATGTTAATAAAAATAATTTAAAAAATAAGTGAAGGCTAGAATGAAATGCAACAACAGTTAAACATAAATTTTGTAATTTATCAACTTCATGCTTAAATTTGTTTTTGCATGAAATTATCTAATTACATAGATAGTTCTCCCTAAACTGTCATCACTATATTCCTCCTGAATTTCCATCAGACTTGAGTGAGGCTGTTTTCATTCAGTTGTGAACTAAAACAAAAAAACAAAAACAAAACAAAAAACAAAAGCCACAGTGCCAGGCGCTCTTGCTTTTTTAAGGAGTCAAGCAGATGTCCCACACTGAAATGCTACTTCTACCCATCTCAACAACGTATGTGATAACTTTCTAGCATTTCCCAAAGATATCTGAACTGACAGACTGATAAAGAATTAAGAGATGTGGGGTGCCTGGGTGGCACAGTGGGTAAAGCCTCTGCCCTTGGCTCAGGTCATGATCTCAGGGTCCTGGAATTGAGTCCTGCATCAGGCTCTCTGCTCAGCAGGGAGCCTGCTTCCCCCTCTCTCTCTACCTGCCTGCTTGTGATCTCTGTCTGTCAAACAGATAAATAAAATCTCTAAGAAAAAAAAGAATTAAGAGATGCTTACATATAAATATAATACACCTTTCCTACCGACATCATTAAAGTGTAAATCCACAGAAAAGGAATATCCACAAGAAAACTTCCCATTTCCGCTTTAGGAGAGAGCAAAAAAGGAGTGTTACACAGAGTCACAGAGACAGAGCTGGAAGGGAGTCAGCTGCATCTAACTCAGTTAAAGAACAAACTAGTTCAAGTGACAGATTAATCATCACAGTTTCCTGTACCTAAACCGTCCAGCATTAGAGAAATCAAAACATGCTACACTTCCTCATGTAAATATTTTCATCTAAACTATGCTTTGTTTCCATGCTGTAAGGAGGAAATGTAAGGAGGCTCTTTATATCTGAATGGGCGCAGATGATCACGTCAGTGTGACTTCTGTGTGTCTGCAGACTGAGAAGCGGAGCAGCCCCAGCAGTGGACAGGTACCTTTCTCCTACTGACCAATGCAACTACTCTGCATGCCACAGGGTGTGGTAGTAGCTTTGTGGTTAAATGTACATGAATGCAAAGACCAGGTACACTGAGATTGAACATATCTTGTGATACACGGTCATAGATCTGCATCTGTCTATACTAACATACTGTCAAACACAGGGAGTGTTTTCATCCACTCTCATGTGCATGGACGCCAGGAGTCAGACGCAGCCCCTCGCACACAGAGGAGAAGGAATGATGTCCGACTGAAGGAACAAGCACTGCCCACCCTAGACGAAGGCAACCATTCTTCTGTTTAAGTGATTTTCCCGTTGTTCATCACATATACCTCATTAAAAGGAGATTCTCTAAGAATTGCTTTACTTCCAGATCAACAGCTAGGCCCTGAAGTCTCCATGGACGGCTGGGACACTGCTGACTGCAAGGTGAGCACGGGGCAGGGGCTGTGACGAAGGGGCCCAAGGGCTGTGAGCCACACGCCCAATGACAGAGACGCCCCTGCGTCCGCACGGGTGTGTGAGCCCTCCCAGCACCATGAAACCTTGCAGCATGCAGGGCAGAGAAGCCCTGAGTGTCACAGATACCCACGGCTGCCATCAATGAAGGCTGACGTCAGAGGCAGGGTGAGTGCTTGCGTCTGGGGAGACACCACCGCGGTAGGGGGCAGGTTGACTCTTCTGGCTGTGTGGGAGAGAAAAGGACACTGACTGAGCACAGATCATAACCCTGTTAAATCATCTGCGTTTTAGAAGTTGGTTATAGGGGCACCTGGGTGGCTCAGTGGGTTAAGCCTCTGCCTTGGCTCAGGTCATGATCTCAGGGTCCTGGGATCGAGCCCCGCATTGGAAGATCTGCTCAGCAGGGAGCCTGATACCCCCCTCCCCCCTGCCTCTCTGCCTACTTGTGATCTTGCTCTCTCTGTCAAATAAATAAAATCTTTTTAAAAATAAATAAAATAAAATAAATAGCAGTTGGTTTTAAACATCCTGTAAGAAGGTTTGTCCTGGGGCGCCTGGGTGGCTCAGTCGCTTAAACATCTGCCTTAGGTTCGGGTCATGATCCCGGGGTCCCAGGATCGAGTCTGCATGGGGCTTCCCATTCCGCAAGGAGTCTGCTCCTCCCTCTGCCCAGTCTCTCTTGCGCTTTCACTCTCTCTCTCTCTCAAATAAATAAAATCTTTGTTTTCTATTTTATCTTATTTTATTGTACTTATTTGTCAGAGTGAGCACACACAGAGGGAAGGGGTTAGGGGAGAGGAACAAACAGACTCCTTGCTGAGCAGGGAGCCTGATGTGGAACTCGATCCCAGGACCCTGGGACCAAGACCTGAGCTGAAGGCAGACGCTTAACCGACTAAGCCATACAGGCGTCCCAATAAATAAAATCTTAAAAAAAAAGAAGAAGAAGAAAGAAAAAGGCATTTATCCTACAGACCTCAACTGTGGAGATTATTTCCCAAAGTTCTGGAACCTTCCTGTTAAGTTTTAGGGGCTTGTCTGAAGATTTACATTTCCGCAGGCAAGCGCAGGCTCGGGGCCGTGGGTATTAATAACGCAGGTGCCATCACAGACCATGAGTGGTAGCTGTAGGCGAGGAGTGGAGTACGGTTCCAGCTCCTGCAGCCGTCACCTGGGGCTTAACTCTTCGACCGCAGGTCCCCCCACCCCACCCCAAAACCGCGCTCCGCCCGAGAAAGTGCTCAGGCGGAATGTGCAAAGCCCGAGGGCTGGCTGGGAGACAGAGCAGGCAGAGCGTGGGCCTCCTCGGGTGTGCAGGCTGTGCAGGCTGTGCCCACCCGGACTAAGGGCCCCTGTGTCTAGTTCATACAAATGCGCTGCCCTGTGGGCGGGCCACGGCCTGAGTGCTCACTGCCCCGGGGCGGGGGGGGGGGGTGCTCAGCTGACGGAGTCTGAAAGCCGCACCGCACCCCTGCGGAAGGCAAGGCTGGGTCACTGGGAAGGGAAACAGAGGCAGCCGCAGAGAAGGCAAAGGGCCCGCAGATCGCTACCCTCAGGCCAGCGGTAACCTGGCAACCTGGACCAGCAGGGTTAAGCAAGGACTAAGAATTACACAGAACTCAGAAAGGAAAACAAAAGAGCAAAGGAGAATCCAAATATAAGAATTGGAAATAGATTGCGAAGTTATTCGGGCACCCGGAATGGAGATGAAGCCGCACAGCACGAGGCCATCCTCTGCCGCAGGCTTACCTGGCTTAACGGTGACATTGACAAATCCTTCTCCAAAGGCACTGTCACTAGAAACTGCTACTTTGAAGGCATAAAGTCCTGCCGACAGCTGCAACACACAGAAAGTGACGCAGGTGAACACGCGAAAGACAGGACAGGTCCGCGGCCTAGGAAGTCCGAACACCTCGCAGCAGCCATTGTCCCGGGAGCAGAGCGCAGGGGCTGGGGTGTGTCCCCTCGGGGCCGTGCACACACTGCCCCCGGCTCGAAGATCACCCAGAAAGGCCCGCGGCCTCGTCACAGTCGCTCAGGGGCCAGAGGAGCCGAGGGCAACAGCTGGTGAACTCGTGTGCTTGGCAGTCAGTGGTCTGGGTGCCACACTCGGGGCAGCCGGGCTCCGTGACGCGGGGAGAGGGGAGCTCCCGCTGCCCCCACCGCTGTGTGGCCTCGGGAACAGAGAAGAGATAATCATCGGGTGGGAAACCAGACCCCGGCACCTCAGTCAGTTTATTCAACCTCCTGGGCCAGGAGGGGGCGGGTTTCTTCAGGGAGGGGCTGACCTCCTGGAGCAGCATCTCACAGGGAGTTCGTGAGCTGGGATGGGATCACTGGCAGCTCAGAAATGTGCCTGCTTGGGAAGCAGAGAAAACCGGAATGTCTCCACCACTGCAAAGAACAGGGCTGGGGCATCTGAGGGGCTCAGTCAGAGAAGCGTCTGCCTTCAGCGCAGGTCAGGATCTCAGGGTTCTGGGATGGAGCCCCGGGTCGGGCTCCCTGCTCAGTGGGGAGTCTCCTTCTCCCTCTCCCTTTGCCCCTCCCCTCTGCTCACGCGCTCTCTCTTGCTCTCTCTGATAAATAAATAAAATCTTTGAAATTTAAAAAAAGAAAGAGAGAGAGAGAACTAGAGAGAATGGGACTTGGAAGGCAGCCTTTGCAGCCTCACCCGAGACCCCTGGGCACACCTGGCCGCTTTTCTCCAAGCCGATACCCAAGTCACTCAAGTCAACTCCAGCTAGCTGGAAATCTCCTGTCCTCCTCTCGCTCTGTCTGTCTACACGGTTGGAACTTCATTCATTTATCACCTTCTTCTGACCTTAGTCCTAAAACAAATTTCAGGTTCGACAGCTAAAGCGGTAACAGAGTTCTCTGGGGGGACCTCAGGGACAACCAGTGTCCAGTTACTCACGTGAGAGAGATTAAGAGTTTGCGTGTGTCTGTCTTTTATTTCATCTTGGTAGTCTCCAGGGTGGCTTACTAAACTCCATTCATAGCTGTAGGTGGTTTCTGAGAGCGAAAAAAGAAATAAGAGTAGTCACAGATTCGGAAAGGTCGCTGTAGGCCATCTGGAGGGAAAAGGCGGGCAGCCCCGACTCCGGCAGGAGGGGAACCGAGACTCTGAACGCGGCCGTCCGCGCTCATCCTGGTAAGGGAGAGCAAGGCTTCCTATCCTTTTAAGGTAAAATTCCTGTTTCATTAGAAGAACATACAGCTAATGGAAAACTCATGAAATGCAGGAAGTGAAAAAAAGAAAATCGTGTCCCCGATCTCACACGCAGCATTTGACAGCTTTCCTTTCAGGGTGACTGTCTACACGGACACTTCCACACAGTGTAACCCACTGTACTTCTCCTCCTTTTAATGAAAGGCAAGGAGATCTCCATTTGTAGCGTCTGTTGCGGGGGTTTAAGGACACGAACACGGACTAAGCCTCCTGCATGAAGATGGAGCTGTCTCCCCACGACACTAGCAGTTCAGGGGGGAAGGGCCTCAGCCAACGGCTTTCAAGGCAAATGCCAAATGCCACCTCTGCGCTGAGGCCGCCCATATGTGACTGGGGGGACGCGAAGGAACAAGGCTGGATGAGAAGCGTTCAACAGGACAAGAGCGAACATACCCTAAGAAAGAATACCTCGGATGGGTCAGGGCACAGCACCCATGTTTGCTGAAGGGGAGAGCGTTGCTCAAGCTGAAGAAAGGGCATTTTGAGCAACGTGTTTTGTAGAGCTGCGTGGGGTGTCCTGAGAACCTCAGAGCCCCGTGGGCAGCGCTGTCCCATCTGTCAGCAGAGCTCCGGGCACACTGCCCGTCTCCTCACGGTGCAATCTTCCCAGCTGCAGGGGATCACCGCAGGTCACACTCCGGGACGGGGACATCCCTCCTGCTCTAACACGCCCCTTGCCTCGCATCCTCAGCAACGCGTGACTTTGCGTCCTGACCGACGAAGGCTCGTTCCTGGGGTCCGTTCCCACGTTTCCCCCCCACTTGCAGCTCCTTCCGTAGGGTCGAGTGCTTATGAGCACCGAAGCCTCGTCCGCACCCTCTGGCCCTTGGTGGCGACCTCTTGCCGCGCTGCTGTGAGTAACCCTCGAAGACGGGCGGAGGCTGCCCCGGCTCCGCTGTCACCGAGGGGAAGCAAGCTCTCACCTGCAGGCGGCGCGGGCACGACAGAAGCCTTCAGGTCCACCTCGTGCTCCGGCAAAGTCACGATTCGATTCTCGCCGGCCCACACCGAGAGTTCTTTCACTGCAAGTTGATTGGAAAGAGTACAGTCCTTTACACACAATAATGATGTTATATTACCGCCCGACGACAGATGTGTCACTTATTTACTCATTTTTTTAAGATTTTATTTATTCACGAGAGACAGCGAGGAGAGGCAGAGGGAGCAGCAGCTCCCCACTGAGCAGGCAGCCTGACCTGGGGCTCAATCCCAGAACACAGAACACTGAGATCATTTCCTGAGCTGAAGATAGATGCTTAACTAACTAAGCCACCCAGGTGCCCCTAGATTTTTTTTTAGATAAGATAAACAGAACATATTTTTGTAATCGTTCTCTCTCTGATTTTATCTAAGACATAACCTTCCTCTGGCTAGTCACCATACCATGACCTATATTCCATCGCAGGCCAGATTTTGTCAATTTTCATTCACCCACGGGCACTGACATGGTGAAGAAAGTATGATTTAGGTTGACTGAGCACAGTGCTGGGAAACAAGGGTCCTGTGTGGGTTGACTCTCTTTTCTCACTTACCGTCAGCACTTCTTGACTCCCTGGTATGTGCTATTTTTATTTAAAAACTGAGTGTAATCGTGTTTCTCTATCATAAGTCACACGCTGTTCATTTCTGACAGTGGCCTCGTGAATTACCACTGACACCTTTGCTTTTGGAAGCTTTCCAAGAGAAAACCCAGTCAGCCTCCATAAAAAGGTGATTCTAGCTCAGGCCATGGGCCATTCATGCTCGTCCAAAGCACTTACCATGAAAACACCCCTCAGGACCACATTCATTCTCCTTCCCTAGAAGCAGCAGGACACTGCTATGTTCAGTTGGCTTCAGTCTCGCTTATGAAATGCAGTTGAGACATGTCAAGACATTACCCAGAGAAAAGCAGAGTTTTGCTTTGGTTTCTTCTGTTTTTTAAGCGGAGTACTCAAGACGTCCCAGCTCCTTGGAGATGCTGGGGAGCCAGGTGGCTCGCTTAAGCCTGCTCCTGTTCTCACAGTCGGTACCCTGTCCTTCCAGTACCTTCCTAGGCCAGCGGCAGGGGCCTCCTGGGTGTCTCGGGCTCCTTTCTCCCAACTCTTTGCCTTGAAATTCAGCAACTGTGGACCCAGAGGGGACACTGGTCCAACCTATCATTTTACAAGCCCTATAAAGGTCAAGTAATTGCTCAAAGTTATACAAATAGTTAACAATAAGAGATCCACCACTAATTAATTTAAATGTATTTATTTCAACAAACACACATACCAGATTACACTGTGCCAAGCTCGGCTCCAAGGACTTTAAAATGATCACTTCTTCTGAGCTTGTAACACCTCCCTGAACAGGTCCTATGAGAACCCAAGGATCCTACTTCCCAGGCTGGTTTCCTTCTCCCTAATCACCACACAGCCTCTCTTCTGCTATTCCCTTTCTCTGTACCCTAGCTCAGGATCAAAGTAAATCAACACGGCAGAGAGGGTCATCCCCACAGAACGGCTTGGGAAGCAGGTCTCCAGCATCGCCTTCGTTAGTAACTCTAACGGGAGCTCCACAGTGCTGCCCATGGTCTCTGCGAGCCCTGGCTCTTTCATGACACCTTCCTACATGGAAATCTTGCTCCTTCCCTCAGCCCATGCCCTCCTCCTCATGTCCGGCCTCTCTGGCAAGACCACTCAGCCAGCTCAGCAGACTCCTTCTGGCACTCCGGCTCCTGATGTAATGACGTCTTCCAAGTTCCTGCCCAGGCCTCTCTCGAGCTCTCCCACCACCATGCCCGGAAGGTCCCACGTGTGCCCTAAGCCTTCAGTCATCACCCCTGTGCTGATGACGCCTGGTCCTCCATCTTCAGCCCGCTGCTCATCTAGCTTCCGCTCCCACACACTCCCTGATCTCAGAGTCCTGGGGTCCGGCCAGTGAGCCCCTCACCAAATCCTAGTGATTCCAGCCCCATGAGAGCTCTTCGGGCTGCTTTTTTCTCCCTGTCCTTGTGACCACTCCCCCCCACCCCCGGTCCTAATGGATCTTCTTGTCTCCAATCAACTCCATGTTATTTTCTTGAAAACAAATCTTATTATTTCATTTTCCTGCTTAAACTCATTCAGAGATTGCCCACACTTACCCGATAAAGCATAAATTCCTTAGTACACATTACAGGTCTTTCCAAGTCTTACCCTGCTCACCACTCCGGATGCACACTGTGCCCTTCCCTCTCACTCACACGCCCAGCTCCAGCCAGACTGACCTCCTGACAGCGCTCCCAAAAATGTTCCAGTGCCCCGCGCTCGGTGGGTTCCCACCCACTAGAACCATCATTATTGCTTTAACACATCGCTGCCCTGTCCCAAACACCATGCCAACCCCATGTCAGCTGGCTTGTTCTATCCAGCGTCACTGCCTCTGGAAAGGCTTTCCTGGCCCTTCTGGAAGGTCAGGCGGGGCGTCTCCCTCCGCCCCCATCACACCTGACACAGCACTTACCACAGGATGTGAAAACCAGCTATTCGCCTGTCACTCGCATTTGCTGCCTTACAGATCACTGAGGGAAAAGACAAAGTTCGTGTTTTCGTGGCTGGTGTGGAGCACTGTTTCTAGCACAGGAGACAGGCTTGTCGACGCGCTGGGAGGGAACGAGCGAACCTTAACTGTCGCCCTAGTGTAATTCAACAGCATGGTTTGCTACTTTTCTTCCAGCTGTATTGTTCCCACAGTTACCTGTCTGGGGAGCAGTGGTCGGAGATGCAGGTTGCTCTGACGGGGAGGGCTCAGCAGGGGTGAGGCTAGCGGGACGGGTTGGGGCGCCATGATCCGGGCTCCTTGTGGGGACTGTGAGAAGTGGGCTCTCCTCTGTGGAGGCTGGGCTGAACTCCAGTCTGGCTGGAGAAGGATGACGGGAAGGCATTAGAACCTAGGAGATGAATCACAAAGACAAACTGTTAAGAAAGAAAGAAAAAACAAAAACAAAAACAAAATAATAAAATGGTTGACCTCGTTGAGCAACACAATGTCACGGACCTTTTATATAAATGGTTTTCAAAATACCATGTCTACTATCACAGAATGTTAGAACTCTAGACCATCTCTGTCTTTTTTAAAAAAAGATTAATTTATGAGACAGAACAAGTGTATGTGCATGTGTGTGTGCATGGGGGTGGGGAGAAGAGAAAGAATCTCTAGTAGATTCCCCACTGAGTGCAGAGCCTGACACAGGGCTCGATCTCGGGACCCTGAGATCATGACCTGAGCTGAAACCAAGAGGTGGATGCTTAACTGACTGAGCCCCCCAGGCATCCCTAGACCAACTCCTTCAAATATTCTCTCTGCTATCTATTTTAAAAAATGTAAGAAAACTGTGGGGTAGACAGTTATTACAAGTGAATATACACAGGCAATCACTCGAGATGAAAGAGAGAAAATAACTGTGGTGGGCTTCTAAACTAGGCAGTAAGGCAAAAACTGAAGGCAATCTGGTAATTCAACAACCAGGCTTCTAGAGTAAATAATCTCTATTTGTACCCTCTATTGTGTATAAACTGTAACTGGAAGTTATAGTTCTAGTTAGCCAACTTAGAAGGTTTTTTTTTTAAAGATTTATTTAATTATTTGAGTGGGGGAGGGACAGCGGGAGAGAGAGAGAAGCAGATTCCACTAAGCATAGAGCCTGATGCGGGGCTCAATCCCACAACCCAACATCATGACCTGAGCTGAAACCTAGTGTCAGACACTTAACTGACTAAGCCACCCAGGCACCCCAGCTAACTTAGAGTTTTTAAATTATATACGATGTGCCTGAGAGGAAAGTTTTATCATAGGATAATAAAATGCTTCTGAGCTGCATCTGTCAGGGACCACAGGGCTAAGGAAGTGGAAGTCAGGCTAGGAACGCACGAGACCCAGGGGGGAAGGTGTGACGAGAAGTCACAGAGAGCAGAGCTCTAAGTCCGACGTGCACCAGGGAAGGGGCCAGTGGTGTCCACAGAAATCGCATGCTGGTGACCCTGCTGCAGCTGAGGGACGTGCGGACCCAGCACACCTCCTGTGACTGGACACCTGGTCACTGGCGTCACTGCGAATATTCACTGGTTACCAGACACCGTGGCTCCTAAAGCGCCAGGTAGGACCAGACAACTGGTAAAACCGTCCACAGCAAATTCCGGGAACAACGGAACCCTGAGTAAGGTAGGAGGGCCCACAGTGACCCCCCAACCCCCAGCTGAATAGACAGGTTCCAAGGCGACCCACCCAGAAACATCCATAAGGCCAGGTAACCAGCAGGCTACGAACACATGAACACGGGTACCAGAAAGGGAAAATTGCATCCGTCCCCACACCTCCCCATGCCCTCCCCACCCTCCCCCGTAGCTACAGCCCCTTGCACTGGCTCTTGGCAGACCACACTGCTTGGCTGCCCTGCCCCCTGCTCCCCTGCAGGGCATTCAGTAAACATCCACCCCCTCTGCTCTGCTCGTGTGACTTCGTCCCTGCCCAGGCCCTGGCCTCCACCGGACCAGCCTGCTCCACTTTGGTGGCCCCCCCATCCAATCGGGAGACCCCACAGCCTCTGTAAAGATAAACCAGTTCTGTTTAGTTTTAGAGAGTCCTGAAAAATTACCACCAACTTGAAATAAAGAACGGAGTCCGCAGACAGTGGAGGGAAACATTAAGGTACCTCTCGAAGGGTTCACAGCCACCACCAGGTCATGGCTGAGGGGACAAGTCCACTCCTGCCTCCAGTGCAGACCACTTCCTTCCTGCTTATGGCGCCTCCCTAGGCTGGAAGACCTCGCCAGTTCCTCACGCACTCCTGGGCCGTCTCCGTGACCTCCACACAGAGCTCCTGACTAGGCCAACAGCACGCAGGTCCTCCTTGACGTATGCCACCCAAAGAAAACGGATTCTCTGTGGAAGCAGTGGGTACCCCCACCCCCCATTTCGATTTCGGCCTTCGGCTTATAGCCTGGCCCCAACAACAAGAGTCTCAAATGCCCCATTTCTTTTTTCTATTCTTAATTACTTACTTTTTAAAAAGATTTTATTTATTTGACATAGATCACAAACAGGCAGAAAGGCAGGCAGAGACAGAGAGGGAAGCAGGCTCCCCACCGAGGGGAGCCCAAGATTGAGCCCACGAGGGGCTCAATCCCAGGACCCCGAGATCATGACCTGAGCCGAAGGCAGAGGCTTTAACCCACTGAGGCACCCAGGGGCCCCTCTTAATTACTTTCTAAACAACTTCTTGTGCAGGTGTCTGTCTGATCTTGCCTACTTAAAAACAAAACTGCAGGAAATATCATTTATCCTCTACAAATTTAATCTGCATTTGTTTCAAAGTTCTTGAATATGTTCTATTTGGTCACACTATTTTAGGAATAATGCTGCTACGTGTCCTTGTATGCACAAATGTTTTCAATCCTATTGCGTAAAGACTTAGAGGTTGAATGGCTGGGTCATACAGTGACTCTAGGTTTATCTTTTTTTTTTTTTTTAAGGTTTTTGTTTGTTTTGTTTTGTTTTAGAGACAGAGAGAGCGGATGGGCTGCATCTGTGGTCCTGTGGTCCCTGACAGATGCAGCAGAGGCTGAGCAAGGTGGAGGGAGACGGAATCAGAATCCTAAGCAGAATCCAGGCTCAGCATAGGGCCTCTGGTGGGGCTTGATCTTACTACCTTGAGATCAGGATATTCGGCCAACTGAGCTGCCTGGGTGCCCCATTAAGTTTATCTTCCTGAAGAACTGCTGGATGACTTCCCAAGGGCCTGTACCATTTTATTCTCCCAGCAGTGCCTGAGTGTTCTCATTTCTCCATCCTTACTAATACTTGTTCTTTTTCTTTTAAATTCTAGCTACCCAGGGGAAGGGGTATCTCACTGTGGCTCTAATTTGCATTTTCCTAAAGATCAATGATGTTAAGGTAATTAAATAAGGAAGCCATTCTACTGAAGACAAGGAGAGATGTTGGAGGTGGGGGGCAAGGTAGGGATCTAAATTCAGTTTTTGTACCAGAATATCCAGTTGTCCTAGTACTGTCTGTTGAAAAGACTATTCTTTACCCCATGGAATTTTCTGGGGACCTTTATTTAATACAATTGTGTTATTTTAAATATTTTTTTGGTGAGAGAAATCTTTGTTTTTGTCATTAATTCCAAACTTCCTACTTTAGGAGAATAAAATTATATTTCTTATGCTGCAGATCTAATGTTTATCAACACTAATTCAAGGATTATTTACAACTCCTTTCAGTTCAAAAAAACTTAATTAGAATGTAGGGCAAAATTTGTATTTCAGTGTAAAATAAACTACTGTCTATAGGTTCTCCCAGTTCTCTGGTTCTAGACTTTCTTGTATTTGAGCTATTGTTCAACTTTACCATTTGCAGGTAACTGATAATACTGCAAAAGGACTGCAGAGGAACAAGATGCGTCTGGCTCCCAGAGGCCCAGAGGGCTACATTCTGATGCGTCCAGCCCCCAGCCTCCCGCCCGCACAGCCCCTCCACGCACAGCCCACCCTAAGCTACCCGGCCCACCTCTTCCCCAGAGTCACTGCTGGGTGCATCCTGGAGCTGAACAGTCTCCTTTCCCAAGGCCTCTCTGGAAGGTGGATCTGTCACCCAGGACGGCGACGTCCTGCTCTCTGAGGACTGTTTTGGGGCTGGGGTCCGTGCTGACCCATTCAGCGGATGGAGCACAGGATCCTCCTGCTCCTCGGCGGCCCTGGGCAGGCCGTCTCCAGCAGAGGGGCCGCTGGGGAACGGGCCCCAGTCGGTGTACTCAGCACTGCCTCTGGGCTCCTGCTGGCTGAGGGGCTGGAAGGGGTCCTGCTCAGGATCCCTGTAGTCATTGGAATACTCCATCTCCTCCTCTGGGCCCCACTCAGGGACCTCCTGCTCCTCGGTGGCCCAGGGCAGGTTGTCTCCAGTGGAGGGGCCGCCCGGGAACAGGCCCCAGTTGGTGTACTCGGCACTGCCTCTGGGCTCCTGCTTGCTGAGGGGCTGGAAGGGGTCTAGCTCAGGGTCCCTGTAGTCATCGGGGTACTCTGACGCCCTTCTCAGGCGGAGAGCGGGGCCCAGAGGAGACAAGTCCTTTCTGAGACCCTTAGGCGAGTCCCCCCAGAGTCCCGAGGGGGACCTCCTGCGGAGCACCATCTCCCTGTAGCGGAGCAGCCTCGAGGGCCCGCGGGCCGGCCTGTGCACGAAGGTGAGGTAGGACCGGACGGAGCCCACCTCCCTGGGCTCGCAGCTCTCGGGGCGCGGGCAGCTCACCAGGTAGCAGCGGCCCTCAAACCACCAGGCCAGGTCACAGCGGGCCAGGTCACAGCACGCAGCCGTGCAGTCCGCCACGGGGCTGCTCTGAGGCACCCATGCGATTCGGGTAGTTTCCAGGTTTGGTGAAATGACGGCATTGGCGAATGTCCTCCCCTCGCTGCACGGGCCACAGGCACAACCTGCAAAGGACACAGTCTCTGATGAGGAAAGGAGCCAAGTCGTGTCTGGCCAGCCCATAAACAACCAGCATTTCCAGCAGAAATTCCCCTGCCGTACCTCACAGTCCCCCCATTGCCACACCCATCCACATGTCCTCCTGTCCCTACCCCCCACTCTGCACCTGTCCTGGCGCTTGCCCACCTGCCCACTGGATGCTCCATCCTTTCTCTCCATGTTCTCTCACGGGGGCCCAGAAGCATCCTTTGCCATCTGTGTACTGCTCTTCTATTATTTACAATATTTTGCTCCTCACCCAAAATTCAGTTATAAAGGTTTACTTTAGGGATATCACATTATTGCTGCTGTTAAACTGATTTCTTTAAAGGATTTTATTTCTTTATTTGACAGAGAGAGACACAGCGAGAGAGGGAGTACAAGCAGGGGGAGTGGGAGAGGCAGAAGCAGGCTTCCCGCTGAGCAGGGAGCCCACCCCACGTGGGGCTCGATCCCAGGACTCTGGGATCATGACCAGAGCCAAAGCCAGGTGCTTAATGACTGAGCCACCCAGATGTCCCTGATTCTTTTTTTTTTTTAATCTCACAGGTTATTCTGATGATAGCTCAACTGACAGGGAAATACCAAAGGAGAGGAAAAACTTGTCCTCAGCACAGGTCTGTAACAACTAGTCTTTTGGTTTTCTTTTTTTTCCTCCCCCTCTAGAATTTTTAAATAATTATTATTTTTTATTATGTTAGTCACCATATAGTACATATTAGTACACTGATGTGTTCCATGATTCATTATTTATGTATAACACCCAGTGCTCCATGCAATACCTGCCCTCCTTAATACCCATCACTGGGTTTTCCTTTAAAGATTTTTATTTAGCAGAGAGAGGAAGAGAGAGAGCACAAGCAGGAGGAGCAGCAGAGGGAGACAAAGAAGTGGGGCTCAATCCCAGGACCCTGAGACCAGGATCATGACCTGAGCTGAAAACAGCTGCTTAACCAACTGAGCCACCCAGGCACCTCTGCAGCAACTAGCTCTAATCAGATCCTAAATAGCTATAAATATTTCCAGTTAGCAAACTGGGCAGGTGTGAGGGCAACGCTATCCCCCACCCCCAGCTGTGTTCTGCAAATGCAGTGGTGCAGGCCCATGAGACGCAGTGACAGCAAGTGGCACTTTAAGAACCTTCTGCTGCAGTCCCTCATTCTCCGAAAGCCAAAGGCAAAGTCACTTTTATTCTTTATTGGTAGAGGTCTCTTTACTTGTGAGGGCTCGTCACTGACCATTTTTTAAACTACTGTTACTTTCCTCATAATGACAATCAGAGAGAGCTTCTAACTGGAGGGAAGAGAAATGGAGTCCCTTTTATTTTTACCTGTGTACACATGAGCATCATTATACACTTTTAAGAATTGTTCAGTGTCAAACACTGACTCTATAGGAAAGTCTAATCGGTCCAATTTAAGAGGAATTAGATGTAATAGATATGTATCTTTCCAAACGAATAAGCTAGCAACAAACTATTTTAATTCAACTGGAAGGATATTTTCTCGAATGCAAATCTATTTAGTAGTTTCAGCCTTTTATTTTCTAACAAAAAGCTTAATTTCAGATCTAGAGAGGGAAAAAAGACCTCCAGCTGAACATAAAAAACATCTCTAATGAAAACCAAGTGATGAAGGGTATACAGCAGATAGTTAATCTCTGACTCCCACCTGTACTCTCAAAAATACTGCCTTTATTTGAAAAGATACCACTACATCCCTGAGTGGCCTTTCAATGAAGACCCAAGCTAGAAACTTCTTTCAAACACACATGGTAAGATATGCTTCATTTCCCTGGAAAAATGGTGAGGTCACCTTCTTTTGGACAGTGCGAGCCACAGAAATGGCCTTGTTTCATTTCTGGTGTTGGCCACCAGGCAGCTCAAAACCAACTTATAAAACTGTGTCAGAAACCACTATCCAAAAGGCAGGCTTTGCTCCTAAAGCAAACTGTTCTAGTGGCTACGGAGAACTGGCTTGGAAGAGCTTAAAGCAGTTTTCAATCAGGCGGAAACTGCCATACACTTCTGGGAGAACATAATCCCTTTGTTTTGCAAAAACATCACCTGAATGATCTGTATAGACAGAAGTACCTAACGCAGAGGTCTTAGTGCTCAGTGAAGAAGTCTGAGAGGGTTTCTAACAACTAAACCATGCTTCTGTCGGGCCAAGTGGCCATAATTACTTCAGACTCTCTCAGACTCACTCCACGAAAGCTCTTGAAGAGACCAGAGAAGACTCACCCATGTTCGTACCCTCTACCATTGTCCCCGCCCAATCTAGGACCATAGTCACTCCATGATTGCTGACAAATCAGTAAAATCACTGGCTAGCGTTTTGTTAAAGGTAGAGCGGATAGAGAGGGAAGACAGGCAAACTGCACATAATGTTACTAATAAAGTAATTCAGGAATTTTATGAGTTATTATTTTTTTATAAGATTTTTTATTTATTTATTTGACAGAGAGAGATCACAAGTAGGCATAGAGGCAGGCAGAGAGAGGGGGGGGAAGCAGGCTCCCTGCTGAGCAGAGAGCCCGATGCGGGACTCGATCCCAGGACCCTGAGATCATGACCTGAGCCAAAGGCAGCGGCTTAACCCACTGAGCCACCCAGGCGCCCTCAGGAATTTTAAATTAATGGAAAAATCACAAGAAAAAGGCATAAAGGAATGAAAAAGTGGGGATTTGGGAGGGGGAAAAAAGTGTTCAAATATTAGTAATCTCTGGGGCAATGACAGGGCTTCTCCAGTGGCACGGTTTTCTGAGGGGGCCCCTCCATGCGCTACAACAGTGCTTCTAATGGTTTTGTTGCTTCAGACCCCTGAGCCACACCTGCTAGGTGTTCTGGTTCCATAGGTCTGGAGCAGAGGAAACTGCATTTTAACAAAGATCACTCTCAGTGTTAAAAAGAAACAGGCCCCAAATGGAATCACTTATGTTAAGCTCCACTGAGATGACCTATTTGTAACTGCAGATTCTGCCTCTTCTTCCACAAATGCAACTGAAACTCCTCAGTCTGGACCGTGTAGATCGTACACCTGAGGTCATTTGCATGGTAAGACCCTCTGACTTCCCCTGAGGGAAAGTGACCTTGCCTACTTCTCCCTGTAAAATCATTCCATTTTGTACAGCTCCTTCAAGCTCCTTTCTACCTTCTTGACGGAATGCTGCCCAGGTCACGAATCCTTGAATAAAGCTAATTAGATCTTTAAATTTACTCAGTTGAATTTCTGTTTTAACACAGGTTTGCCTCATTATGGCTTCACCACACTTGGATAATCCCCACGCATCTCTACTCTCAGTCCTCGGTAAATTCAAAGGGGCCCTAGCTGGCCCAGGGCCCTAGCTGGCCTAGCCAGGACACTGAGCACCAGCACTGCAACTCACCAGTATTTCCTGTCACGGGTATGTCCACACTGAGCAAGCAGAGCAGAACATATGAAAATAAAGATTTATGATAAAAGAGTGTGGTCATTTGCTTTCCAAAAAGATCTACTATGCAATTATTTTAAATAAATATATACAGTTTTCTTAGTATATACAAACTGTGACTTTATGTTTTCAAAAATCTTCATGACAGGTGTGCCTTCATGGCTCAGTGGGTTAAAGCCTCTGCCATCAGCTAGGTCATGAGCCCAGGGTCCTGGGATCGGGCCCCACATCAGGCTCTCTGCTCAATGGGAGGCCTGCTTCCTCTTCTCTTTCTGCCTGCCTCTCTGCCTACTTGTGGTTTCCCTCTGTCAAATAAATAAATAAAGTCTTTAAAAAAAAAAATCATCATGATAATAAAAAACAATTTAAATTCCCATTTCCAGAAAACCACTGGTGCATGAGGTTGGCCTTTATGCCTTTTACATGTAAAATAATCCTGTTGGGAAGCAAACACATAGCACCTTCATTTCAGATTGATCTGAGTTGTTTCGTTGTTTATTACTTTCTGAAGAGTCATCCGTCTTACTTAATACGCAGTGTTCATTACATCATGTGTCTTCCTTCATGCCCATCCTCCAGTTACTCCATCCCACCACCCCCAATCCCTCCAGCAACCCTCAATTTGTTTCCTATGATTAAGAGTCTCTTATGGTTTGTCTCTTTCTCTGATTTCATCTTACTTTATTCCTCTTTCCCTTCCCCTAGGTTCATCCCCTAGGTTTTGTTTCTGATCTGAGTTGTTTAAGCCAAAGACAGGAAGCTCGTGTGAAATGCTAGGGTCTCCAGGATGACGGTTTCCTACCTGCAACAGCGGCCAGCAGCAGTAAAGAGGAGAGCACACTAGTGGGGAGTGCCATTCCGTCTCACACAGTGGATGGAGTCCAGCTTCCAAGAAGACCCTGGGAGGCCTCTGGTGCAGGCTTCCTTTGATGTTTCTTAGGAACCAGATTTGAACTCAGGAACTTCAAAGGAAAATCAGAAAGCAGACAGGAAGAAGAATAAGTAAATGAGAAAAAAAGAAAAAGAATAGGTAAATGAGGAAACACGCAAGATAATTTCTATGACTTATCCATCTCACTGGGAAGCCTGTCCTGTTAACACCGCAGGGTCACATTCCAGGGCACCTGGGTGGCTCAGAGGGTTAAGCCTCTGCCTTCGGCTCAGGTCATGATCTCAGGGTCCTGGGATCGAGTCCCACATCGGGCTCTCTGCTCAGCAGGGAGCCTGCTTCCTCCTCTCTCTCTCTCTGCCTGCCTCTCTACCTGCTTGTGATCTCTGTCTGTCAAATAAATAAATAAAATCTTTAAAAAAAAAAAAAAAAAACACCTCAGGGTCACATTCCAGGCAAACCGTCCACTCTAAGTTTGTACAAACAGAAAGGACACTTCCTGGGATGAGGCAGAGGCTTTCATGTTTTTGTAGGGTCCAAGGGCAGGCAGCCCCAAAATGGGCCACTTGTGCATGAACACTATTTTGAGTTAAAAGCAATCCAAACCCAGCAGACTCAGGAGAAACTCGATCTCCTCTCAACTGCCTACTTGTACCAGGAAGACAGCTATTTTTTTTTTTTTTTAAGATTTACTGATTTATTTGGGAGAGAAAGGGAGCAAACACATGTACACAAACACACATGTGTGTGAGCAGGGGAAGGGGCAGAGGGAGAGGGAGAGAACCTCATGCAGACTCCGCAGTGAGCACAGAGCCTGATGTGGGGTTTAACCCTGGGATCATGACCCAAGCTGAAATCAAGGTGCTCAACAACTGAGCCACCAGGCACCCCAGGAAGAGAGTTATTAACAAAGATTCCTCTTCACCTAAGAAACTTCTCTACATTATAGGGCACCTGTGGTTTCCAAATACCTTCTTTCACTTTCCTGCTAGTGGTCTTTCTCCCTTGGTATTCTCCGATCCCTTCCCCTCTTTAGCTCATCATATAAACCTCATACTGCCTGACTGTCTTTGGAATTTCCATGCCTGTGTGGATTCCCCATATGTACACTATTAAATTTGACTTCCTCCTGTTAATCTGCTTCCTGTCAATTTGACTCTTAGTCCAGCTAGAAGGACCTTAAATGGCAGAGGAAATTTTTCATCCCCAACACTTGCTGCCCTTACAAACCCAAACCTATGAAATAAGACGAAATCAATGATAGTACTATATTTTGTCAATTCTACCAGTTACATATTTTCATACTTGTAGTACCCCTGGAATCAGGATGTCTTAAGTTGGCCAAGCACTGGGCAGGAAACAGACGCCAGTGTTTGTGCGTACATATTGATTATGCAGAACTGGTAATCTTGGCTTGGGAGAAAGACAGTATGAAGCACTCTTCTAAGAAATATTGCATCCCCAGTGCTCATGATGATACAAAGGCAATGTTGTGTGGGAAAAACTCTGATAGCACTAACCACCTTAACAAATGACTCAGAAGCAGTAGATCAAGATTATAGGGAAATTTAAGAATACATTAATTTATAATCACCTATAGTTCCTTTTTACCAATGTACGAGGATGATTTATTATAAAAATCTGTCCAAATAAATCTGTTTCAATGTGAAGAAACTTTCTGACAAGAAAATGATGTGCTATGGGTAACTGATAGAAATTTTCTTCTTCCCTAGTGGTATTTAAAATAATAAGCCCTCTTATAATCACTACCATCATAGTGTCAAAAAAAATGTAGTAATATTGGCACTTTTTGTCTGGCACTTTCTTCAGTGTGATCTTCATAACAACCCAGGCAGTATTATTATCTCTGCTTTAAAAATGATGAGGGATTTCAATGCATGGGTGGCTCAGTCAGTTAAGCTTCTGCCTTTGGCTCAGGTCATGATTCCAGGGTGCTGGGATCGAGCCCTGCAATGGGGTTCTTGCTCAGTGGGGAGCCTGCTTCCTCCTCTGCCTGCTGTTCCCCGTTTGTGTGCTCTCGCACACGTTCTCTCTCTCTGACAAATAAATAAATAAAATCTCTGAAAAAAAATGATGAGGGGTGCCTGGGTAGCTCAGTCAGTTAAGCATCCAACTCTTGACCTTTGGCTTAGGTCATGATCTCAGGGTCATGAGATCAAATCCCATGATAAGCTCCATACTGGGCATGGAGTCTGCTTGAGATTTTCTCTCTCCCTCTCTTTCTGCCCTTCCCCCCACCTCCGTCTCTGGGGAGAAAAAAAAAAAAAAGGATGAAATTGAAGCTTAAAAATTTCACTGAGGGGAGCATGGATGGCTCAGTTGGTTAAGAGTCTGAATTCGGCTCAGGTCATGTTCTCAGGGTCCTGGGATTGAGTCCCCTGTCAGGCTCCCTGAGCAGGGAGGCTGCTTCTTCCTCTCCCTTTGCCCCTCCCCCCTCCTTTGTGTTCTCTCTGTCTGTTAAATAAATAGGTAAAATCTCAAAAAAAAAAAAAAAAAGTTCACTAATTTGCCCAAGGCTGACAAACCAGTACTAGCGTTACTGGTCATCACTAACTCGGGAAAAATAAGGGTAAGGCCTGCTGTCCTGCTTCCACTGTCCCCTCCCAGGCAATCTCAAGGATGCTGAACAAATAGAAAGCAGAGTTCCTGGCTGAGCTTTCCAACAAGGCTGCTGAACAAACTCAGGTAAACGTACCGCAAGAGAAGCCAGTCAGGAGAGAAAGGTTTGGAAAAGAGAATGGAAGAGGTTTATTTTGGGTGTCGGCAGCAGGTGGAGGTGGCAGGCTTAAGCCTTACCAACTGACCTCTCCACCAGCAGAAGAGATGCCTCTTCACAGGGCGAGAGCTTCAGGGGGTTATTTCCCCCTGAAGGAAGGTGGTGTTTCCAAGAGAGCAGACAGCGTGTGGTCATAGACAGGGATGGGCAGATGTTCAGCACATGGTCATGGTGTTCAGCACACGATCATGAGCAGGAAAGGGAATGTGTGGGTGTGGGGTAGGGACTTCTAGGCATTACATCACTTAGAGCTTTTCTGGCCTGGAACGTTCCAGTCACCGCAAAACATCTTTGTCAATGCCTCAGAAATAAGAACAACAGGCCTCAGGTAGAGCATCAGTTAAGGGGTCTTCTCTACTTCAGGTTTTAACTGTTGGGGTGTATGGCTGAGCAAGAGGCTAGTGACACAGGTACTTGCTATTTCGAGTACGTCAAAGGCTTCCGGGAGTAAGCGCACCTGGGTAGAGGTTTCCTCATGAGTGTGTCGGAACCTTGCTGTGGGTGCAGGTTGCTATGTTCTCATCAAGGAGACTGTAGTTGCGCTGAAAACCATTCTTTTCCCACTCACACCTTAGTTCCCTCCCCTTTTACCCACAGACCTGGCCTTTTAGGAGACTACAAGACTCCTTGCTTCCCCCCTTGCACCATCCGTTCTAGAAGCAACCCAGAACATTTAGAAATTTTGGAGTGTAGGAGGAAGGGGGAGGAATAACAAAGAGTGGGACATGCTCCAACCCAGGCTTCCTGGCCATTATTCAGGACCGATGTGGTAATCTAGGGGACAGGAGAGGTTCAAATGACAAAGCTAGAATAAGTCCAAAGTGAGTCTGAGGGAAAACAATCCACGGGTTGGGGGCATGCTGTGTCTCGCCATCACTGGGCACTCTCCCCGAGGGCTGTGGGCAAAGTGAGCCTGTAGAGTGTGAAGGGGAGAACTGGTCATCCCAAAGCATGCCATTTTGACGTGAAGACTATTTTGAGCTAAAGGTCATCAATGCCCAGAAGATTCAGGAAAAGGTCTATACCTCCCCACAACTGCCTACATATACTTTGGAAAGGCAGTTGCTTCCAGGAAGAGAGCTATTACTAGAGACAGCTTTTTACCTAAGAAAGTTATCTGTAAAACAGCACAAACTTTGTTTTCCAAACATACTCTTCTTTCCTGTCAATGGCCTTTCTCCACTGTGCATCCCTAAACTGTTCCTCTCTTCCTTAACTCCGGATGTTATATATAAGCCTTAACTACCTGGCTTGCTTTTGGGTCTCACATTCTCATATTTTTGTGGGGCTCCCACGCATATGAAATTAGTTTTTCTCCTGTTGATCTGCCTTGTGTCAATTCGATTATTAGAGCAGCCAAAGAATCTAGGAGGCTAGAAGGAAAATTTTCCTGCTCCTACAGGTATCAGAAGAAGCAACAAAAGAAGAGGGCATGACTGGCTAGGAGACGGGGGATTCCTTATAAGGCTAGCAGGAACTATTTTCTAGGGTCAGGTAGGCTCACTAAAGCTGTTGACCGCGACGGGCATATGTTGGGTGTCCCTGACAGATGTTTCCATGAGTGCAGGCTGACTTGGGGTTAGATTTGTGATGGCCTCAGCCTCCATTTGTGGGTCCTTAAAACAAATTTACTTTACCAGATGCACCCGGAAAGGACAAGGAGTCTGCAAACAAAACTGAATACAGCATTCTACGGAAGGAAGGTTTTGGAACTGCCAGAATTTGCTTTTGAGTCTTCATCAGGAAACAACTCAAACCACAAGAATGCTTCCTGTTCGGCTTTGCTGACAAGCTCTGCATCGACCCCTTAGAATAAGTCTGCTGCCCACCCTGCAACCATCACTGGCCCAGGCCCAGGGGAGGCCAACGAGGGCCTCAAAGGGCCTTGTGTTACTGAGATGACATAGACTAAGAAACCAGAAAGGAGTGCGGGTGATCTAAGGACAAGTCAGGAGATGGCTAACACTCCTCCGGGTCACAACAAGAGAGGACCTCAGAACACAGACTTCCAGAAAGTGAAGCGGGGAAGGTCAGCATTCAGTAAGAGTCCCATAAGCTTCCCACCGAAGACCCCAGAAGAAGAAAACCCGATCGTGCGAACAACTTGCCACCAGTAACTTCCTTTCTGTCCAGCAAGGAAAGTGTGGTCTGAGACGGCAAGAGGAGAGAGAGAAGACTGACCATCTCCCGTCAGCAGTAACTGACCACTCTCTACCCGTCAGCAGTAACTGACCACTCTCTACCTGTCAGCAGTAACTGACCACTCTCTACCCGAAAGGCAAGAGAAGGGCAGCTGGGTCTCCGGGAACAGCATTCAGTCAGCTGCCCAGGATGCTGCCCTAGATGATACCAGTGCTGGCCAGGCAGGTAGAGCTGGTCAAGAATCCCATGGATAAAGGCCAGTCCTCCACCGGACCTTTGGGTACCTTTGGCCAAATTAAGACAAGGCACTGCTCTGGGCAGCACTACTCCAAAGGTTCACCGCCTGGCAAGCAGACGGTGTGCCAAATTTCCAACCCCTCAGCACTTCGGCAGATACACTTGCACAATATACTTTCACAATTACGCGGTACCTGGATGGCAGTCCATTGCCATTTTCTCAGAGCAAGAGGTTCTCAGTAACAAGGCTGTTTCCTAGTCTCAGTACCACAGCTAAGGGGCTCTTTGTTTAGTACATTAATATGAGCAAACAATGGGTCTCCATTTCCTCAACATTAACAGGCACATGGACCAGCTGTTACCAAGTCTTTTCAGCTCTGACACGTTGTAAGTTTTGCATTTTTAAATACATAGGTAGTACGTTGTGGGCTAAGTTATGTTTTGACATATCTTCCCACTTGACCCACAGAACAACCCTCTCTAGTTCTTACTATCTCCATTTCACACGAAAGGAGACCGAGTTTCAGAGTCGGGCACAGCCCGCCCTGCAGCAGCCCCGGCCACATCTGTGTCCTGCGAAGTAAGCACATTCCTCTCCAGGTTCCTTGACAAGACTCACTGATTTATTCAGTCTCTGAATTGCCAGTTCCCACGCTGACTCCACTTCTGTCTGTGCTCTCTCCTGCTGCTTGCCTTTTGCCACCTTCCCGTTGTTTTATGTCTTCAGTAAAGGATACCTTCCAAAAAAATTTCTGTCAAAGGTTAGGTTGTATAGTGATAAAATAGGACTTTTAAAAGAAGGTGTAACAAGTTCAAAACATTATAAATAGTACAAACCCACATAACCTTAAAAAAACTCTGGATGGATCAACTTAATACACCTAAAGATCTGAAAGAAATGCCCCTCCCAAGGTGAAAATTGGTGAGAATAATTTTCCTCTTCCTTTCTTAACTATATTTTCTTTCTTTTTCCTAAACCAAACACATCTTACCTTTGCATTCATAAGATACAATTATAATTTTCATTTTTAAGGAAAGCTTAGTATTTCAACATGGTGATTCCAACATGGTAGCTATTTTAAAAGAATAGAATGGATATTTCTTTTTCTTCTTTTTGTCTTTTAAGATTTTATTTTTACTTTTTTCTCACATACATTATTTTTATTATGTTAGTCCCCAAACAGGACATCATTAGTTTTTTTTTAAAAAAAGATTTTATTTATTTATTTGACAGAGATCACAAGTAGGCAGAGCAGCAGGCAGAGAGGGGGGGAAGCAGGCTCTCCACTGAGCAGAGAGCCCAATGCGGAGCTCGATCCCAGGACCCTAAGATCATGACCTGAACCGAACGCAGAGGCTTAACCCACTGAGCCACTCAGGCACCCCAGTACATCATTAGTTCTTGATGTTGTGTTCCATGATTCACCGTTTGCGGATAACGCCCAGTGCTCCACGCCAACTGTGTCCTCCTTAATACCCATCACCGGGCTCATCCATCCTCCCGACCCTCAAAACCCTCAGTTTGAGTCCCAGAGTGCATAGTCTCTCATCGTTCATCTCCCCCTCTGGCTTCCCCCTTCATTTTCCCCTTCCTTCTCCTAATGTCCCCCTTGCTATTCCTTATGCTCCACAAATAAGTGAAACCATACGATAATTGTCTTTCTCTGCTTGACTTATTTCACTCAGTGTAATCCCCTCCAGTTCCATCCGCGTTGATGCAAAGGCTGGGTCTTCATCCTTTCTGATGGCTGAGTAATACTCCAATGTATATATGGACCACATCTCTTCTGTATCCATTCGTCTGTTGAAGGGCATCTCAGCTCCTTCCACAGTTTGGCTATTGTGGACATTGCTGCTATGAACATTGGGGTACATATGGTCCATCTTTTCACTATGTCTGTACCTGGGGTAAATACCAAGTAGTGCAATTGCTGGGTCATAGGGTAGCTCTATTTTTAACTTTTTGAGGAACCTCCACACTGTTTTCCAAAGTGGCTGCACCAACTTGCATTCCCACCAACATGTAAGAGGATTCCCTTTTCTTTTTGTACGAAAGAAATCTCTTCCCTCTCACTGCTTTCAGATTATTTCCTTGGTTCTAAGATTTACAAATGTGTTAGTATATGTCATGGCAGTGGTTTGTTCTCATTCATCTTGGGAGAGGTCCTCTCTGCCTCTAGGACACGGATGCTTATTTTCTTCCCCAGGTTAGGGAAGTTCTCAGCTACAGTTTGCTCAAATATATCTTCTAGATCTCTCTCTCCCTCTCTCTCTCTCCACTCCCTCAGGGATACCAATAATTCTGATACTGGAACATTTCATTCTGTCACTAATCTCTCTGTTTGCTTCCTTGGGTTTTAATTTGTTTTTCCCACACCGGCTTGATTTCCATCTTTTCTATCATCTTATCCTCTATCTCACAAATTTGTTCTTCTGCCTCGTTTACCCTGGAAGTCAGCATATCCAGCTTAGACTGCATTTCATTCATCACATTTTTAAGTTCGGCCTGATTATCTCTCATTTCTGCCCTTAGAGATTCTATATTGTCATTAATATTTTTCTCAAGCCTAGATATCTCCTTGATAACTGTTACTCTGAAGTCAATTTCTGACATCTTGGTTATATCCATATCCAGTAGTTCTGGGGGAAACGCCACTTTTTCCGGTTCTTTCCTTTGTTGGAGGTTCCTCCTCTTAGTCATTCTGTTGAGAGGTGGTTGAGGGAATGCACAGTCCAAACTACTGACCGCAACCCAAGCAAGATGCATCTGTTTTATAAGGACTTTGGGGCTGTCTGCCTCTTGCTCTTCCAGCTTGTCTTCTGGGGGAGGGGCCTGCTGCACTGTTACTCAGGCAACCCTGTCTGGGCAGAGTTGCCCTGCCCCTTGTGGTGGGGGGCGGGTGGACAGGCTCAGTGAAACCGATTTTTTGTTTTTTGTTCTTTTATTTGACAGAGAGAGACATAGTGACAGAGGGAACACAAGCAGAGGGAATGTGAGAGGCAGGGAGCCCAATGTGGGGCTCAATCCCAGGACCCTGGTATCATGACCTGAGCTAAAAGCAGACGCTTAGTGACTGAGCCACCCAGGCACCCATGAAAACTGGTTTTGGGGGGCTTTTGTTCTCTAGTGGCTTTCCCCGTGGCTTTCCGTATCTCTTCCGAGAGTCAGAGCAGAAGTGATTGTATCCAATCCTCCATCTCAGAACAGAGAGACTGAAGTCTGACCTTCAGTGAGCTCTCCAGGCCACGCTGACTCCACTTCTGTCTGTGCTGCTAAGAACCACAGGGTCCTGGGTTGTGCATCCCACAGCCGCACTCTCAGCCCTCACTTCCGGGTCTGGGTATGTCTCTGTTCTTTGTGCTTCTAAAACCACCAGTCGCCCCCAGTTCGCACGCAAGCCTCCACAGCTCCAGGTTTCAGTCTGGGGGTCTGTCCTAAACTCCTTTCCCCACGGCTGCTGGTCTGCGCCTGGTCCCCAGCCCAGGAGGCTTTTGTGCTCCTGTGTCATCTCACCTTCCTGGCTCAGGTGCCTACGGCAGCTCCTGCCCCCTTCCGTTTATCTTCCAGTATCTGCCCGCAGAATCACAGCTCTCCACTTCATACCTTGAGAACAACAGCCAGAGATATTTTGTTTGTAGGGATCCAAATATATCTTTTTACATCTCGGGCTGATTTTGTGGGTGTTCAGAATGGCCTGGTAGGTATCCAGCTCAATTCTGGGAACTGGTTGAAACCGGGTCCCCTAGTCTTCTGCCATCTTTCTCCTCTCCTAAGGTTTTATTTTTAAGTAATCTCTACCCCCAACACGGAGCTGGAACTTACAACCCCGAGATCAAGAATCACGAGTTCTACTGATTGAGCCAGCCAGGTGCTCCTAGACAGTTATTTCTGACCTTTGATATTTCTGGCCTCATTCTGTTCCTTCCTTCTCTGAGTGTTTGGTGTCCATGACTGCTAGACCATGCTGGAAGCCTTTCTCTCTGGATGATAGTGACGATGCAGAGATGAGGTTAAGTAAGGCTCAGGAATAGGATCAGAGAATGAATGAGATGTAGGAACAAGGTGAGCCCAAGCATGGGCAAAGGACAAAGTACTCCCATGGCCAGCCCTCTGCAACCATGAAGAAACCTCGAGAATGTTAGCCAGAAGGCATGAACGTGGAGTTGCCAGAGCAGCCTGGGCTGCCAACCTTTGAGTTTTTCTGAGGAGAAATAAAATTTTATCTCCTTTAAGCCACTGCCTATCTTGAACTACTATAAGGACCTAGACGTCATGCTAGTTAATAAGTAACATTACTCAGGTTTTTTTGTTGTTGTTCAGTTTATGGGTTATAAAATGCTTAGGTGCAGATAAGCTCACAGCAGAGACACAGAAATAGCTGCTTTATGGAATGTCAAAGGACAAAAATAATACAACTTGGCAACAAATCTGAAGTCCTTTATTCAAGGAAAAAAAAACCAATCCATGGATTGGAGGAGTACAGTTCCCCAAAGCAATGGAACATCCTTCCTGAGAGATTTTGGGCAAGAGCCAGTTTTACTGAATATTAGAAGCAGCGATGCATAAAAGGGCATGAAAGCTGGGAATCTGGCTGGGAAGTCCTGCATCTCCTCCTACAGCTAGCAGGTTCTACTTCTTAGGTGAGGTAAGTTAGCCAAAGCGGAGTTGGAGGACTGCCATTGGCATGCGTTAGGATTCTTTGACAGGTGCTTTCTGTAACTTAGGTGTAGATCTGTAATGCGGGCTGGTCCAGAGGGCAGCCTCCATTTTCTGGTCCAATATATGAATTAACTTTATCAGAAGATTTCAAATATGGGCACCTTAACTAACCGAGCCACGCATCTGCTTTCAGCTCAGGTCATGATCCCAGAGTCCTGGGATTGAGCCCTGCACTGGGCTCCCTGCTGGTGGGGAGCCTGCTTTTCCCTCTGCCTCTACCTCTCCCCTCACTTGTGCTCTCTTTCTCTCTCACTCACTCTCTCTCTCAAATAAATAAAACCTTTAAAAAAAAGATTCCAAATACTATACAAGACCAAAACTTTATGAGAACTTTCAGTAATTTTTTAAAGTGGCTGATAGAATTCTGAAACCACGTAGATGCTAGGTAGCATATGCTTCTTTATGGGGGCAATCAATTTTTTCAGACATATGTGTATTTTTTTAAATTTTATTTATTTGTTTATTTATTTGAGAGAGAGAGAGAGAGAGTGAGAGAGCATGAGAGGGGAGGTCAGAGGGAGAAGCAGACTCCCCATGGAGCTGGAAGCCTGAAATGGGACTCAGTCCCAGGACTCCGGGATCATGACCTGAGCTGAAGGCAGTCGCTTAACCAGCTGAGCCACCCAGGCGCCCTGTGTATTTTCTCTCCAACTAAATTATAAACTTCTTGAGGAAAGAGGTCAATCTTAAAACTTAAGTTAATATATTCTGATTTCTAATTTTAAAATTTCTCACCAATTAACATTAATGATTTTAGTTTTTTAAAAAGCTACTATTTACTGTAAGCACATATTTTAAATAAAAATATGGATATTTTAGTTAAAAACACTTAAGCAACACTCGATTTCAGGACTGCTGGTATACATAACAAATAACTTTGCATTCCCCCACAGTGAACCAGATGACTATATAGTAGAAAGAAGACACATAATTATCTATTTTTAAACCTCGAAAAGCCAAAGATTAAATTTTAAAAAATCAGAAGATTAAGTTGTATCTAGTTTTTCTTAGAATTTTCACCATTCATAATAACCAGTTAGAAAAAATAATGGGAAACAGACATTTCTGCAAAGAAGACATCCAAATGGCCAATAGACACATGAAAAAGTGCTAATAAACATTACTCGACCTCAGGGAAATACAAATCAAAACCAGAGAGATACCACTTCTTACCAGTCAGAATGGCTAAAATTAACAAGTCAGGAAACAACAGTTGCTGGCAAGGATGCACAAAAAGGGGAACCCTCCTACACTGTTGGTGGGAGAAACTCTCCATCTCAGGAAACAAACTGAGGGCTGCTGGGGAGCAGCGAGGGATTGGGTGGTTGGGTGATAGACATTGGGGAGGGTGTGCTATGGTGAGTGCTGTGAATTATGTAAGACTGATGATTCACAGACCTGTACCCTTGAAGCAAATAATATATTGTATGTGAATTTTTTAAAAAGAAGAAAAAGAAATAATGGGAGAATATAGCAACGAGAAAAGAATATAAATGGGTTGCCTGGGTGGCTCAGTCAGATAAACATCTGCCTTCAGATCAGGTCATGATTAGGGTCCTGGGATCCAGTCCCACATTGAGCTCCCTGCTCAATGGGAAGTCTGCTTCTCCCTCTCCCTCTGTCCTCCCCAGCTTGTGTTCTCTCTGTTTCTCTCAAATAAATACAATCTTCAAAAAAATCTTTAAAAAAAGAAAAGAACATAAATAATATAACAAAAAAGTACAGCAACAACAGCAAACAAACAAAATAATAAAAAGCAGAAGACCCAGGAATGAATTCACCAAGGTATTTGCCCACTTTAAGACTTAAAAATGGGAAGCTGTGGGAAACACAATAAATAAATGCAGAAAAACATGAATAGGTGTTCTTGGATAGATAAGCTCAACATCAGAAATGTCAATTTTTCCTAAATTAACCCATTTATTTCTATGTTTCCAATAAGAATGATGCTGGCAGAAATTTTAATTGGGGGAATGGGAAACTAGACAGAGCGGGTTACAAAGTTCCCATAGAAGAATAAACAAGAAGGGGAGGAAAGAATTTTTTGAAAGAGAAGAGAAATAAGGGGAAATTAGTCCTACCAGAGAGTGAAACATACTATAAAGTGACAATCATTAAAACAGACTGGTATAGGTACAACAATAGATACCTGAATAGAACAGACACTCAGCAATAGGCAAACAGTTACAAGACTAAAGGACATGATTAAAAAAATGGCATCTCAAATCAATGGAAAAAAGATTAATTATTAAAGTAAATGATATGGGAAAAATGGTTAGCCACTTTAAAAAAAATAGTAGTTGTATGTCTGCCTCACACCTTATACTAAAATAAATTCCAAACATAAAAAACAACCATAAAAGCACTCTAATAAACCACGGGATTGGCTTTTGACAAAGATATCAGGATAGTTCAGTGTGAAAAGAACAGTCTTTCCAACAAATGCACTGCCACGACCAGGTATCAATATGCAGAATAATGAAATTTGACCTCTACCTCCTAGCATATACAAAAAAATCAACTCAAAATGAACCAAAAACTGAAATGTAAGAGCTAAAACTATAAACCTACTAGAAGAAAGCAAAGGTGTAAATCTTTATGACCTTGGACTAAGCAATGGTTTCTTAAATATGACACCAAAACAAACAAAAAAAGAAAAATATAGATAAAATGGACCTCAAAATTTAAAATCTTTTGTGATTAAAAAGACACCATTAAGAAAGCAAAAAGAAAATCCATAGAATGGGATAAAATTTTTATAAATTACATATCTAATAAGGAAACTGTATCTAGAATACATAAATAACTATTATAATTCTATAATAAAAAGACAATTTTTCCAATAGACAAGGATCTGACCAGACAGTTGTCCCAAGAAAATACATAAATGGCCAATAAGCACATGAAACCATGGTTAACATCATTAGCTATCAGGGAAATGCACATCAAGAGGACAAAGAGATACTACTTCACACCTAATAGCACAACTCTTCTCAAAAAAGCAAACAATAAAAACCATCGCAGATATGGAAAGACAGAAACTCTCACACATTCCTGGTGCATGTAAAGTGACATGGCCATTCTGGAAAACAGTCTGTCAGCCCCTATCACAGTTAAACACACTTACCATATGATCCGGCAATTCTACTCCTGTGTACGCATCCCAAGAGAAATGAAATGAAATGAAAACACGTGTCCGCATAAAAATTTGTGAACAAGTGGGCATGGAATCATTAAGCACCACAGCCAAAGAGTAGAAACCATCTGAATTGCCCACCAACTGAAAACTGGATAGCATGCTCTATCCACAGGTGGAGCATTATTCATCAATAAAAAGAAATGAAGTATGGGTCTATCCTACGAGACAGATGAACCTTGGTGACATTATGCTAAAAAATTAAAGTGTTATGCTAAATGCGAGAAGCCAGTTAGATCATTCCGTCACATCTAATTCCAATTAGATCATTCCGTTTATACAGAATAAGCAGAAGGGACATCCATATGGACAGAAGGTAAGTGAATGGCTGCCTGGTTTGGGAGACTGGAGTAAAATGAGGAGTGAATTCTAACATGTACAGGATTTCCTCTGAGGTAACAAAAAAGTTCTAAAACAGACTGTGGTGATGGTTGCACATCTTTGTGAATACAGAAGAAGTTACTGAGCTGCACCGTTTCAATTGATGAACTGTATGCTACACGAGCTATCACTCAATAAAGCTTTTGTTTTTAAAGAAAAACAATAGGAGACTACATATAATTATATAACTATATAATCATATAACTATATAATCTTCAAGTGAGGAAGGCTTAGGAACGATGTGAACTCAGAAGCCATAACAAAAAATAGGAATAAATTGATCCATTAATAAAAGGTAGGGATATAAACAAAAATTTTCATAGAAACATCACCATATATAAAGTCAGTGTCAACAACAAAGTGGGCAAAATATTTGCAACTCACATTACGAAGACTAATTTCCCTAGTAAACAGGAATGGCCTCAAACCAATGGAAAAAGTCCATCAACAGACAGAACACAGAAAAGAAAATATAAATGCTTTTTAAATACCCCCAAATATGCTCAAAATCAGGAATAAAAAGAGGATATAAACTAAAACTAAGAGATCTCATTTTTTCCACCTACGTGATGGTCATATGTGAGAAAACCTTCCCATGTTCTTCTGTTGGTGAGAGTCTGCCCCCTCCAACGCCCCCAGGCATTCTCAGTCCCCGCTGATGGAAATGTAATTGGTGCAGCCTCTCCGGAGGGCAGGTGGCACCGTGAACTCCCAGCAATCCCACTGGTGTGGATTTGTGGCACAGACAAGCCTGGGTGCTCAGGAAATCATATGCACAGTAAGTTACTCCTGGGTACAATCCTAGTCCTAGCCAACAGGCTGGAAGCTGCCAAACTTCCATAAGCAGAGAATCGGTTAACTAAATTACAGTCTACTCCTATCGTGAAACCCCCTCCATTTGTGAAGAAAGAGAAGATGCTTAGCGTGCTGGCATTGAGCAAGGTCTATTGTGACATGAAGAAAGAAAATACAGAATGGCGATTATGCTTTTACTATTCATGCAAAAAGAGAATGGGTTGGGAGGAAATATAAATATGAATTTGCTTGAAAATGAATTACCCTCTGGAGGAATATACAAGAAACCATTAATATTTATTGTGCCCTCCCTAGAGGGCAGGGACAGAGACTTTTTCTCTTTTTTTTTTTTTAGCAAATAGCCTTTTGTACCCTTTGAGTCCCCTGAATGTTTTTAATTATCTTATAAATAAATATTCTTGCTATTATTCTTGGTCACTGGAGGCTTAGATCCGCTTGGCATCAAGAGCCACAGTAAATCCAACAGCAACAGAGAGCCCACGTGAGGTTACACTCAGGAAATGGATGTGACACACAGAGGGAAGGGGATGAATAGGGCAGTCGGACTTAACAAATAAGCATACAGGATTCCCAATTAAATGCGAAATTTGGGTAAATCATTTTTTCTATCATGCAATATTTAGGACATATTTACACTGTATTTTATCAGACAACTCTAGCTGCGAGAAAATGCTTAGGCTGCACTGGGCAGCTGATCAGAAACACGACTAGCATACGTCCCTCTCCAGAAGAAAGGTCCACATGCCACACTGTCCAGAGAAAGAGGTGACATGGATTCTTTACTCACGGTAGTAACAGCTTGACCCATCATCATCCCGAATCCCCACTGATGTATGAGATCGTTTAACGTAGGCATGAGCGGCTTATGAACAAAACACGGAGCACAAGGGGTTACCATCTTCCAAGAGAAAGGGAGAACCAGAGTGAGGGAAAGACTTAGAAACCCAGACCATGGGGGGAAAAAAGATGTTTTCATATTTTAATTTTCAACTTTTTAAATTCAGCAGTCCCAAGTGCAAAGACATACAGTGACCATGGTTCTCTGAAATATTTTTTCAAAGCCAGCTGACAGGTTTCATCTCAGCTGGAGCTGAGTGTATGAAAAAATAAAACCTGGTATGTGACAGCCAGAATTCAACATTCCTGATATTTACTTCCTAAGGGTCTTGTTTTTTGGTAAGGTTTGCCCACAGTCACCCATCTCACAGCAGTGGAGTTTGCTTTTGATCCTGGAAGAAGTCACTGCACGAGCTGTCACCCATGAACTCAGGTCAAGGAAGAAGCACCCCAGTGGCCACTGGCCGGCCTCCCATGACTAGGAGGGATTGTGTACATGTCACACGGGCTTGTTCAGAAGTGACAGGAGCTGGTGTTAAAAATGCCTGGACAGGACAGACACCTCAGGACTAGACAGCAAACTGGTCACACCAGCTCTCCGTCTGCCCTCCTCCTCCCAGGCTTCCTTCTGATGTCCATCAGTGTCCCCATACTCTCTCCCCAACACTGTCGACAGCCAGCTCCAAGCCAAAGTCATGGCTCCCTCCTTAGGAGGTGTCCTGAGGCCACACTATCGCCAAAAGTCACACGCTGTATTCAAAAAACAATTCACACTATGGAAACTACTATTTATTTCATCATGTCCCCAAGATTGTACATGCATTAGTTTGGTGCTCTAACTCCCCATTACATCATCATCATCCCCATTTCATAGACGGTAAAACAGAGGCTCAGGAATACAAAGATGTCCTGAAGAACTGGAACCCAGTTCAAGTGTGGCTGATACCAGACAATATGTTCTTTTCACTACTGTGTGCTGCCTTACGTCTCTCTGCACTTAAAAAACAAACAAACAGCTAATAGAGTTTTCTTCTCAGTTATAAAAGGAATAATAATAGAAAATCTAAGCAACTAGGTCTAGCAGAATGGGCTTGTGTTACCTGCCAGTCTCTTTCTATCACTCTTCCTCTCTGCCAAGCGACCTCAGGGTGCCATCATCCCTAGGCATCTCAAAACCCAGTTTCCACACATCATACTGTAAACTACAGGGGCAGGGACTTGGGCTGGTTGCCACGCTCACCCCAGAAACTAGAGGAGAGGTTAGGACATGCTAGGAGCTCAGATGTACTGAATAGACACATGCATGAATGAATGGTAACTTGTCGGGAGCCAGTACAGGAGGCCTACTCTAAGAGCTGTAAGGGACTGAATATGATTGGCTGTTCATTTAGGTCCACTCTCGCGGGAGGTGCATGAGCACTGCATTTTGATTGGTTAGCACTGCCTGTATAAAAACGCATGCGCCGAGGGTAGAGAGGAGAAAGAAAAAAGCGATTAAAGAAGGTTCCCCACTACGTTAGTCTCCGAGTCGTTCTTGCGGGCTGAGAGCGACAAGTGGTGCTGAAACCCGGGAACTCCTGCAGAAGAGATGCGCGGAGTTAGGCGACGATCAGGTAAAGAGTGCACCTATTTCTGTCTAGTGACAGGGAAAGTTCCTCAAGTCGAGGACGAGCGTAGAAAGCTTTCCGGGATGGGAAACGAGATGGCTGCAAAGTTCCTAGGATAAGGACGAGAGTAAAGCTTTCCGGTATGGGAAACGAGATGGTCACATATAAAATGCTGGGGCCGCTTTCTGATATCCTTAAAGCAATTGGTACTCCTTTAAAAAATAAAGCAGCTCGTTTGTTTTTGAGAGAAGTGGGACAAACGGCTCCCTGGTTTTTGGAAAGGAGCAGAGGAGGGAAATCGCCCAAAAGCCAAAAGGTGAGCAAGATGCAAAAGGAGCTTGCAAAAAAGGAGGAAAAGCTAAAGAAGGCTATGGCGCAGCTCAAAATGCAGGGGTAAGTTATGGCGCAGCTGAAATTAAAAGTGAAAGAAGGAGCTATGGCGCAGTTACAAACAAAGACGGAAGTGGTAGATAACTTAGATCCTGTGCCCATGCGCCCAGCCCCAACAGCGCCACCTTACGAGGGGCCTCCTCCGTATAAACCTTGCTGCACCAAGGCCTGCTATTGTGCGAGCTGCACCGCACAAGTGGCTGCCATAGTAGCCTCTCAGGAGTTTGGGTGGGAACAGGATTCTCATTCAGTCCTAAAATCCCCACTTACTCTAACTCCACCTTTTTTGGCTATAATTATAATCAACGACAACAACACCTCATGGTTCAAGCCATGATGGCTCTTGAGGCTGGTACCTCCCCCCAGATATGGCTAAGCATGCTAGATCGGTAGTCAAAGACGGGTAAGACTGATCCCACACCATAGCAACCTAAGACAGGGGCTCTTCAACCAGGGAGAGTACCCGATGACGGGTAAGCATGTGTGCTGAGGATTGGCAACCTAAGACAGGCACAATCTCAGCCATTATAAATAAATAAAAAAGGGGGAGATGTCGGGAGCCAGTACAGGAGGCCTACTCTAAGAGCTGTAAGGGACTGAATATGATTGGCTGTTCATTTAGGTCCACTCTCACGGGAGGTGCATGAGCACTGCATTTTGATTGGTTAACACTGCCTGTATAAAAACGCATGCGCCGAGGGTAGAGAGGAAGAAGAAAAAAGCGATTAAAGAAGAAGGTTCGCCGCTACGTGAGTCTCCGAGTCGTTCTTGCGGGCTGAGAGCGACAGTAACTCTTTCCTTGAATGAGTGAGTTTGCCTGTCAGTCCTGTGCAGGGGCCACGATCATCATCTCTGTATTGTTTTACTTTTAGTATATGTGCTGCTGAATAGAGCACTCTCCTTGAATAAGCAAGAGTTAACTGCAATGCCTAACTTTAAAATTCAAATTACTATGAATTTTTTTTAAAAGATTTTATTTATTTACTTGAGAGAGAGACAGTGAGAGAGAAGCAGACTCCCCATGGAGCTGGGAGTCCGATGCGGGACTCGATCCCAGGACTCCAGGATCATGATCTGAGCTGAAGGCAGTCGTCCAACCAACTGAGCCACCCAGGCGTCCCTCAAATTACTATGAATTTTTAACATGGGTTTAATTATTTTACATTATGTATCTAATTCTACTTTGTTTATTTGCATACATGCAAAATGACATATGGTATTGCAGCACTGTTAATAATAACAAAAGGTTGGAAACAACCCAAATGTCAATGTCAACTGACAGGAAAGTAGTTAACAAATTATGATCTAGCCTGGTAATGGAATACTATGCAGTTATAAAAGAGAATTTTATATACACACACATATATACAAACAGTATATGGATACATACATGTATATATACTATTATGTATAACATAATATAGAATGTATACGCATAGATCCACAAGTGTATGTATTATGTATATATGGCTGCAGTGCACATTATAGACCACATGCATACATACACACATGTATACATATATACACACACACTAGCATGTATGTTATGCACACACACTGATATTATCAGAAGATCTCTGGATACTAAATGAAGCAAGCAAGCAAGGTCAGGGTCTATAGTAAGTCACCTTTCGGAAGAAGACAGGATTCCTGCTTGCTTGTATTTGCAAAAAGAAATCATGGAAGCACATAACAGAAACCAAGAGAAGTGGCAGATGTGGAGGGTGGGAAAAGGAACTGGAAGTGGGGGGAGACGTGGGTGGAGCAAGACTTCTCACAGAGTATGCTTTTATATACCTTTATTCTAGGTAATGTGACGTTCCGTCTTAGACTTGTCAATCCACTTTGAAGGCAGAGAGCAGCCCGAACAGCCTCCCTCCCCATGCCCAGGGCCACTCGGAAGGAGCGGCCGGCCTCTGTCAACGCCCACAGCTCTGCTTTCTGGTACTCGCCTTTTAAAAGACAGTTCTTAGCTTTCCCTCTTGAGTTTTCCATCTCGAACTATCTTCCGCATCTTTACACGGTGCGCACACACTCGCCCTCCCTACAGCATCCCTCCTGGCTATATCACAGATTTTTCCTCCATTTACATTCAGTGTATCAGAGAGGGACTCCCTCTTCACACAAGAAGGAACAGGATAAAAAACACCAGTTTCTCCTGGTACGATGATCAGCTTCCAAGCGCGGCGCGCGTTGTCGGAGGGAGTCCAAGAAAAGCACCGCAGAATGAAGGGCCTCCCAGACTCTGCAGACGCCGCTGTCTGCTGTGGTGTGTGCTCATTCCCTGCGTCTCCTGGAGCCTTACACTCTCCTGAAACACTGTTCGGATACCAGGTTTTACAAAAAGTGGTATAAGATGGAAGAATTTTTTTTTTTTTTTTAGATTTTAGTTATTTATTTGACAGAGTGAGAGACCGTGAGAGAAGAACAAGCAGCGGGAGAGGGAGAAGCAGGCTCCCCGCTGAGCAGAGAGCCAGATCCCGGGCTTGATCCCAGGGCCCTGGAATCACAACCTGAGCTGAAGGCAGACGCTTAGGGACTGAGCAACCCAGATGCCTGTGAAGATTTTTTTTTTTTTAAAGATTTATTTACTTACTTGAGTGAGAGCACAAGTGCAAGCAGAAGAAGAGGGAGAAAGGATCTTCAGCCGACTCTGCGCTGAGCAAGGAGCCCCAAATGAGGTTCAATCTCTCAAGCTTGAGATCATGACCTGAGCTGAAGACAAGAGTCAAATGCTTAACTGATTGTGCCACCCAGGGGCCCTTTTAAGCCCTATCAGTTGACATAAAAGATCCAGCATGATTCTCTCAAGGTTTTTTGGTTTTTTATTTTATTTTATTTTTTTAAGACTTTTTTAAAAATATTTTTATGTATTCATCAGAAAGAGAACAGAAGCAAGGAGAGCTACAGGCAGAATAGGCAAAACAGGCAGAGAGAGAAGCAGGCTCCCCACTGATCAAGGAGCTCAACGTGGGACTTGATCCCAGGACCCCCGGATCATGACGTAACCCAAAGACAGACCTTAACCAACTGAGCCACGCAGGCATCCCTCAAGGTATTTTTTAAAAAGTTTTTTTTTTTTTTAATTCATTTGAGAGATATACAGAGACAGAGACAGCAGAAGCAGGGCAAGAGGCAGAGGGAGAAGCAGACTCTCCACTGAGCAGAGAGCCCAACAGGGGGCTTGATCCCAGGACCTAGAGATTACAACCCAAGCCAAAGGCAGACCCTTAACTATCTGAGCCACCCAGGCACCCCTTTTTCCAAGATATTTATTTATTTATTTTAGAGAATGAGCAGGCAGGAGGAGGGACAGAGAAGAAGAGAGAGAATCCTTAAGCAGACTTCTTCCTGAGCACACAGCCCCACATGGGGCTCGACCTCATGACCCTGAGATCACGACCTGAGCCAAAACCAAGAGTCGAATGCTTAACTAACTGAGTTCCCCAGGCACCCCTCAAGGCATTCTTAAAAATTCATTATATTCAAACACTGTAAAAGTTCAATTTATCTTGATGTTTTTAAGGATTGATACTTTAATTGATAATTAAAAAGCAGTATTTTAAATAAAATTAGTCATCATAACTAAAAAACAATGTAACAATAAATAGTAAATTGGAATCTCAAATGTCCTATATGAAGGTATGGTTAAGTACTACTGAATATCCCATGAATATATAATATTCACGTATTACCACATAGTCAGTGACACAATATTGCATGAAAGACATGAACTGTGAACGGAAAACACAACACCATACACGTGTGGGGAAGTCTGGATTTCTGGGTCTAGCAAGGCGGCGAGCCAATAAACTACTGAAGTTGCCAGGGAAAATGCGATGCAAAACACCGTTAAACCCCTATCTGCTCTCCCAGAGAATAAGCACTAAAGCAAACAGGCGGCTAGAAAGCAGGGCGGAAAACCAACCCTGACGCAGAGGCTGCCACAGAGACTGTAGATTTCTAGAGCCCAGAGACCTGAGTTTGATGACAGAGAAAGAGCACAGCCAGAGCCCCGGGCACATATAAGTCCAAGGTTGGAAACAGAGTGCCCCATGGAGCCAGAAACCTTTGAGAAAGATCCATGCAGGTGAAAGGATGAATAAGAAAAAAAATTCAGCCCCACGGCTCTGTATGAAGAAAAATTTTTCTTTTTAGAATTGGCAACCACAGATTTGGGCTCAACTTTTCATTCCAAGTTTGATCTCCCAAGAGCAGGCAAACCAGAACTTAGGATTCAAAATTTCAAAACATAGGCACCCTCAAGAAAGGCAACAGAAAAAAACAACAAGAGAATTAGGTTTCTGTGATTTTCAGACAACAGAATTCTGGCACAGAGAAACAGAAAATAAGATGCTAAAAATGCTTAAGGAAATAACATCTAATAATAAGGTGTAAGATTTGTACAGCGAAAAGACCTTGACAGATTTGAAAAATAGCCAGGCATAAATTCCAAAAAATAAGAAGATATCATCTTTGCTATCAAAAGCTCAGTGTGGGGGCACCTGGGTGGCTCAGTGGGTTAAAGCCTCTGCCTTCAGCTTGGGTCATGGTCCTAGGGTCCTGGGATCGAGCCCCACATCAGGCTCTCTGCTCAGTGGGGAGCCTGCTTCCTCCTCTCTCTCTGCTTGCCTCTCTGTCTACTTGTGATCTCTGTCTGTCAAATAAATAAAATCTTTAAAAAAAAAAAAAAAAGCTCAATGTGGGGGCAGCTGTGTGCCTCAGTCGGTAAAGCACCCAACTTCGACTCAGGTCATGATCTCAGTGTCCTACGATTGAGCCCTGTGTCGGGCTATTCATGCAGTGGGGAGTCTGCTTGTCCCTCTCCCTCTGCCCTCTGCTCCCTGCTCTGATCTCTCTTCCTCTCTCAAATAAGTAAATAAAATCTTAAAAATGAAAACCAGTAACAACAACAATGAGAAAAACTCTAAACCTCAATGGATGAGGGCACCTGGGTATCTCAGTCAGTTGAGTGAGTGACTCTTGATCTTGGGGTCGTGAGTTTCAGTCCCATGTCATTAAGTGAAGAGATTACTTAAAAAAAAAAAAAAATCGACAGGTTAAGTAGCAGACTAGACGAGGCAGTGCTGAAGAATTAATGAACTTAGAAAGTCTTATCTGATCGAAGAGAAGAGATGAGAGAATGAATCCCGTGGGCATCTGAAAGCAGAGGATATGAATGTACACGCATTAAGGAAGGAACTTGCCCAGGTTCCAGCGACAGCAAGAAAGGCAGCCCAGAGAGAAGGGTAAGCACGGGGACATAAGGTTAGGGAGGCGGGGGGAGGCCACTGTAGTTTGTGGGTCAGGAAGCCTTTAGGTCTTATTCTTTCTGAGGAGGCTAGCAATTTCATAAGGAGATTCCTGGGCACCAAAGGAGTCTCTGGCAGAGGGTGGTATGGGAGACGTGTGGGGGACAGGTGCTTGTCTTAGGCTTTCTAATCACAGCTACTACTTAACACGCCTAGGTTATCATCAAAGCTGGAGAGAACCAGGATGCTGTAGTAACAGACCAAATACCCAGGGATTCATTTCATGGCTGGAAAGAACAGAAGGACCGTTCCGTCCTTGCTGTTCAAAGTATCTGATCTCTGTAAAGAGGCAGATCCTGGAGACAAGGGTCACCGTTATTCCAAGGACTGTGCAGAGACACAGCACAGGCAGCAAATACTTTCACATTTATCTTTCTGGGGGGAAATCACCTTCATTAAAAGAACTCTGGCAAGCTAAGAGTAAAAAGAAAACTTCCTTGTTCAAAATGGCAGACTGCACACAGATCTATTCCCCATTTCCAATATTCCTAGTAAAAAATTAAAAGAGAGGGAGAAGGCAGGCAGGACATTTGAACAGATGGAAGAAAAAGGGAATCCGAGAAACAGATGAATGACCTGATCTATGAGAAACACTGCAATGAAGAAGGCAAAATAGTCGGAAAAAAAAAAAAGAAGAAGAACAGAAGTTGACCCTTAGCCTTAGAAGATAAATGGACAAACCCAGACACTCCGAATCCATTCCC